>NC_069661.1:177071590-177397045 GCF_027244095.1 Hemicordylus capensis | reverse complement strand
TCTCCCACTTTGAGTTTGAAAAGATGATGATGATGATTAATTACATCCCCTGCTAACTGGGCAAAGAGGCACCTTTTACCGTGGTGATTCTCTTTATTTAGCAGGGGGAGAGTAACTGGCCCTATCCACCCCCAGCACAGTACTTCCAGTGACTGTTGCTGGTGTGTGTCTTATGTTTCTTTTTAGAATGTGAGCCCTTTGGGGACAGGGAGCCATCTTATTTGTTTGTTATTTCTCTTTGTAAACTGCCCTGAGCCATTATTGGAAGGGCGGTATAGAAATTGAATTATTATTATTATTATTATTATTATTATTATTATTATTATTATTATTATTATATCATCCCACTCTTCCTCCAAGGAGCCCAGAGTGGTGTACTACATACTTGAGTTTCTTCTCACAACAACACTGTGAAGCAAGTTAGGCTGAGAGAGAAGTGACTGGCCCAGAGTCACCCAGCTAGTTTCATGGCTGACTATGAACTTGGGTCTCCCTGGTCCTAGTCCAGCACTATAACCACGACACCATGCTGATTGAGCTGGGTTAAGATCAAAGGACAGCCAGGCCCTTCAAGCCCCACCCTCCAATCCCCCCAGCCCTTATTTACTAGGTGGCAAGTGGAGTCATGGCAGGCACTGGCAGAAAGGATTGGCAGCTTCTGTTAGGGCAAAAGGATGCTGCCGCAGACTCTCCCCCGCCTAACCTTCTTTCCCTCCTCAGTGTACCATCAAGACAATGGAAAATTGTGAAGTATTAAAGGGAGAGATTGATATACTGGAAGTCATAAAAGAGAGTATTTATTTTATTCCTGAGTCCTACTTCTGATACATTTTCTATTGCGATTTCCAAAACGTAGCTGTGATGAATAAACCCTATTGTTCCAGCTGAAACATAATTTGAAAGTACTAGATTATTTTTCTGGATGTCCACCAATGTCTGGTTTGTTACTTTAATGTCCAGTTGCTCTAGATTAAAGCAGCAGGAGTGGCAGTAATGGCATCAAGCCAGGTGGCACAGATGTGACTTGATCATTCCAGCACAAGGACTTGGCTTGTAGAAGTCCAGTAATCATCATATCCACCACGGCTGAACTGCATGGTGTGCCAATTTATGTTGCCGCATTGCTGCTGCTGCAGCAAAATCAATCCGCAATGGTCAGCCGCCATGTAATGTTATTGTCCTGAATCATGTGGCTCTTCAAGATCCATGCATGCGCTTCTAGGGCTAGCATTCTAGCTCCGTTGTAGCTGTAGCTATGAGAGGTTCCTCAATGGGAAGGGAAGATGGTGACTGTAATGACTATTGTAATTTTGAGATAGTTCCTGAGTATCCTGCAGGGAGGTGGAGCCTATGCCACTTAGACCTAGTTTGTGCGGGCTGTACTCAGCACAGATAAGTTTTATTCTCTCTGCAACAAAGTGTTCTTTTCTTGTTCAAGTGCCTGTCCTTGTGTGGAACCCAAATTATTACAGTGAACATGGGGAGAAAACTATTTTGTATTAACAACTATCTTGTGAGCGTAAATCGGGACTTAGTGCCCTTCTGTTTGTCAAGGATGGGATGAATATTTCCCCAGCTTAACTCACTGCTCTTCTTCTCTTTCATTTATGAAAGGGGCAGATGCCTTAGAGCTTAATCAGTATTAACAGCAGTGTGACAGGCTATTTACTTGCTTGACACTTCTGCTAATTCTTAGACCTGATAATAGCTTTCTTCCCTTATGATGCAGAACAGTTTTAAAATGATTGACACTAAATGTTATTACTCTGTTAGTGGACTCAGAATTAATTCTAATCAAATGCTTTAGAAAGGCTTTAATTATATTTCTAGAATATTGTCCAAGTAACATATTTTGGTTATTTCAGACTACACTATGTCATCAATAGAAATTGTGGAACTCTGTTTTAATGACTTATATCGAAATTAAGATCTCATTTATGTGAAGATCATAGTTCCTAGTAAAGTTAAACAGAATATTAGCAAGTGTTATCCCTCCCAGAAAGAATAGGAAAGTGTAATTGGGTCTCAAATTCTGTTTAATTATGGCAGCCAATTAGTCTGTTATCACAACCATAAACTGCACATAGTGCAAGAACTCTGTTGTGTGTACAATGCTTGTCATTTCATGCTGTATGCAAAGCCCAATACAATTTGGCACAACAGCCACTTATGGAGAGTCTTCAGAGTGCTCCCTTGTGGAGGGTCCCCACAGTGCAACATTCACTTATGGAGGGTCCCCACAGTCCCCAGGGAATCTTGTTTTTCATGCAGCCTCTTTCCTGCCATCGATGCAGGTGCATGGGGCCAGTTTAGGGAATGCTTGTTTCATACATGGTTCTCTGGCCCCTTTCAGTTCCCTCCATGTGCCACGCAACTTTCTTACACCCTAGAGCAGGCATCCCCAAACTGCGGCCCTCCAGATGTTGCTGAACTACAACTTCCAGCATACCCAGCCACAAAAAATTGTGTCTAGGGATGCTGGGAGTTGTAGTTCAGCAACATCTGGAGGGCCGCAGTTTGGGGATGCCTGCCCTAGAGGAAGGATTGGATGACGAGATTAGAGGCATACATGGACTTCCCATTCCCTGCAATGCTGTGGGGATGCTGTGAGCGAAGAGGGCTTTATTGGCTTATGTGGAGATTATCTGCATGCAGCGTATTGGACTGGACCCATGGCATTTTCTTATCATTTGAATGCAATTCCTGTCTTAACAAATATTAAGGTCATTTACTACTTACTACTTAAACTGGCCTTGTGATGAACGGCCAGCCCTAAGCATGCTGTGACATCTGGGGGTGCTCTCTTTGCTAGCAGATTGTGGAATAATATATTGCCCAACAAATAAAATCACACACTCATTCTTTCCAGAACCTAGCCCAAAATTTCAAGTAGCTACTCCTAAACTTGCCATGCCAATAACAAATCAATATACAGTATGAGTCAAAATAAAACTAAATAGAAACTGCAGTCTGAACAAAAACTGCCTTCAGTTGCCTTCAGAAGGCCAGGAGGCCAGGAGGGAGGTGAGAGAACATATCTCCCCAAGGAGGAAATTTCATAGCCTAGGAACAGTTATGGAGAAGGCCCTGCCCTGTGTGCTTGACAACAAGCACATCAGATGTGGTGTGCTTCCTTGGCAGATGTTGTTGAATGACTTGAATCCCTACAGCATTATTTTCCACATACTTAGTCTGGCACAAGGCTGAATCCTTGTCTTCTTGGTTCCATGTAATATTCTAATTTTCTGAGATTGTGGATTTGGGGTTTTCATGAGCTGTACGCCATGATCATCACAATTATAACAAATTAAGGCTTGACTTATCTCGCTTTGCATGTAATGCGTCTGTCTCATATATCAGTTTCACCTTTTAATTTGCATTACTGAAATTAATGGACTTTTGCACGATATTCTAATTTTCTGAGTTTCACCTGTAGCTTCATTATAAAAGGGCTGAGCAAAGGTCCTGGTCTTAGAGTGATTTCTTTCAGAGGGAAGCATTGGCCTTCTTCTAATGCAGACCTCTTCAACCTCCAGACTACAACTCCCAGCATCCCCAACTACAATTTATTATGGCTGGGGATGCTGGGAGTTGTAGTTCTGCAACGTCTGGAGGGCCGCAAGTTGTGGAAGCTTGTTCTAGTGGGCTTTATTTGTCCTTAGTGCTGTCAGCAAATGGCAAAATCTAACTGGCGACATAATGTTGTGACACATCCAAAACATGACTCTGATTGCCTGGGATTACCTGAGGGGAAATGAAAAAGAGAAAAATAATGGCCACTGACGCAGCAGTAATGGGGGCAAATAGAGGCTATGAAGCAGCCAGTCACAAAATACATAATTGAGGGCTTTTTACTGCACACGTGTTTCAGCTTTCATGAAATCAACTACTGTAAAGACAAAAATAAAACCTGAGATGTTTTATTTTTCATTTGCACTAAACACCACGATTTCAGCACCTGATCTCAACCTATGGCTAAGCCTGCTCTGGGCAATATTGACACACTCAATTTCATGTTCCAAAGACTGGTTCAGAGACTTTTAGAAATAAATAAAATAAAAACAGGGCTGGCTCTCCTTCCATGAGGAGTCCTCAAGAAGGGTAGCTGCAGCAGCAAAACAGAAATAGACAAAGAGACCCATGGCAAAGACCAGACAATTAATGGTACCATAATAGTAATTGTGATGGTACCTGGCCTTCTCTGTAGCTGCCCCAGGGCTTTGGAATGAACTCCCTGTCAAAATACAAGCTTCTCCATCTCTGATTGCTTTTAAAAAGACCCTGAAGATACACGTTTTCTCAGGCTTTTAATTATAACTAATTTTAAACTGTTTGTTTTACTCTGTGAAATTGTTTTGTTTTTATTCTGTGAAAGTGTTTTAATTGTTTTTATATTGTAATTTGGACTATGAACACCACCTGGGCACGCGCGCACTCACACGGTGGTATATACATATGATAGATAGATAAATAAATAAGCAAGCAAGCAAGAAAGAAAGCTTTCATAGGCAGTAGGCTATACTGCCTGCTGATCAGATGCCTTTGGTGAAGCCTTAAGATGCCATTGATTGATTTCTCTGTCTCCCCACGCCCTCCAAGACTAAATTCAGCAGCCTCATTCCCATCAGGCCAAGAGTCCCATGCAACTGTGTTTATCCTGTTCCTCCGGACTGAGGCTTCCTCTGGACTGAGTCTGAGAAGATTAGAATGTGACTTCTTAGAATGATATTGATGAGTTTGGGATGAACAGTCTTCTCATCCTTCTTTGCATGATTATGTGTGTGTGTATATCTATATATATATATAAATATAATTTTCCATTATGGGTATGAATATTTACATGCCACTTTTCAACAGAAGTTCTCAAAACAGTTAACACAGAAAAGTATAAATAGAAATAATAAGGTTGGTTCCCTGTCCCCAAAGGGCTCACGATCTAAAAGAAACATAAGGTAAACATCAGCAGCAACCATTGGAAGAATGCTGTGCTGGGACTGAATAGGGCCAGTTGTTCTCCCCCTGCTAAACAGAAGAGAATCACCATTTAAAAAGGTGCCTCTTTGCTCAGTTAGCAGAGGTTAGCAGTGGTTACCCTTCAGCTACCCTTCAGGTGACAAGAATTTAAGGTCATTCACATGATCACTTACCCTTGTACTGGGGAGGGCGACCTGCTTGCCTGCAGATGAGCAGGACATTCAATAAAACTCTGCCACTCGTGTGACCTCATGAGCGAGTGGCAGAGAGCTGGAGGGAGGGGGAAAGCTTGCTCAGAGTCCTCCGGGAGTCCAAGCTGCACTGCATAAGAAGTGGAGCAGCTGCTCTCAGTATCCTAAGATAGTGGTGGGCCAGTTAGGAGCTCAGCTATTTGGGGTGATCATGCACATGATTGCCTACTAAGGTAGAGTGAACGGTAGGTTTGTACTACCTTGGTAAAGACCTGGGTATGGGAGCTGGGCTACTCAAGTCTGGAGCAGCCGGGACCAGAGGCCTCCAAGTGCTCCAAACTACATGAGCTGCCTGGGCTACCCCAGGCAGCTCATGTTGTGTAAATAGCTTCATTATCTCTTAAACCTGAAAATAATGCAAGATCTGAAGCAACTAACTACTGTGTCAGAGGTAAAAGTACTTAAGAGATCAGGATAGTACTGTGGCAGCAAAGAATGCATATTTTCTAGGACGAAGAATATTTAGAGTTCATTCATATGAACAGGCAGGCGGGGGTAAGGATTCACTCCACTCACCTTCCATCCAGATGACTGGGGAAATATTGGTGGGAGCATCGTCCATGCTCTCACATGATGCATTTTCGGAGAGCTGGGATGACACGTCCCGGCCTCTGGGTATCCCATAATGCACTGCTCACTGAGCACAGGGCATTGGGGTATTCCCACAGGAGATGAGTGCTTTAGGCACCCAACTCTGTGTGTGGCTGGGCTGGAAGCAGCCTGAGCTCACACAGGAGCTGGAAGCCCAGGTTAAGAGAGTGCTTGCTCCCTTACCCGCGACTAAAAGCTGGGCTAAAAAGCTGGGCTAGGCGGTGCTGCCCTGCTGGGATCAGGCCCAATCGCGGTGGTTCTCACACGCAGCCTAACCCAAGCTGGGTTATACTGCATGTGAGAACAGCCTCTTAATGTATTTGGAAGAACATTAAGTAGGGGGAAATTTGGTGGCTGTTTGAAAGGCCTTGTCTAATGGGAAAGAATTAGCCTGGGCTAGATAGGAGATCCCTGTATATTATTTTTGGTTGAAGGGTTATGCTATCGTCTATGGTTCTGATGACTGAAAGGTCATAGGCCATGTGAGACATGTAGATGCCATGTTGAAGGGAAGAGGATTCATACAGTACTAGCTGGGCCTGGGACAGAGCATCTGCACCTCCGGCCAACCCACCAACTGCCACTGCCTTTTTCTCTCCCCCCCCCGCCCCCACTGCTGGCCCACCCAGATTTCTGGCCGGCCAGCTGGCCTGCTTCTCACCCCCAATGCTTTCTGGCTGGCGGGCTGGCTGGAAAGCCAGCCTGCCACCTCCTCCTGCCCACTCGCCGACTCCTGGTAGTGGACGCCTCCTCCCAGCGGCCAGGCTGGCCCATCACTGCCTCCTCCTCCCGGGGCTGGGCCGGTCTGCCGCTGTCTCCTATGGCCGCCATCGCTACTTTCTCCCCCATCTCCATCGGTATCCTATCTGGCAGCTGCTCACAAACTCTCGCAAGAGCTGCCATGCATGGGATTAGCAATGACTACATTTAAGAGAATTAAATATATAGATACCTTTCAATGGTACAGAGGTACACCCTAATATATCAGGCCTGGTAATATATCTTCTGACACCAGTGCTATAGTTCAAGTTGTTGTGAATATTCTTGTAAAATATGACAAATTCAAGTATTTGGAATTATAGAGGTGATAAATTGCATGAGATGGATGTTTTAGAACAATTGATATGCATTTCTCAACAAGACTAAAGGGATACCAGTTAAGCCTATCGTGTCATCTAGCATTTGTTTGGTCAAGGAATGCTGTCATAAGGGAAGTATTTCCCCAAATTGCCTAGAATCTCTCAATGTTCAGATGTTTTTGAACATTAAGAGCAAGCACTGTGTATTTGTTTTATGAGGAAGCTTATAATGTGGTGGTTTTTTCAGTCTTTAAAGAAGTTCTTTTGAGGATCTTTATCTAGAATAACATCTTTATAGAGAATCTCAGCAGGCCCTTTGAACTGAAACTCGGGGACAAACAACACATGTTTATTCATTTTTATTTAAATAAACTGCTTTCTGGGGGGAAAGTCTCTGAGCAACAGGTCTGAAAGTTAATTAGACAATTCTGTGGTTAAGCATTAGGAGAATTCATATATATATATTTAAACCTTTCTTCAGTGACATTTGGAAGGCTGCAAGAAGAGCAAAGGGAGTTAGAGAAATATGTCAAACTTTAAAAATGGCATATTAGAAGAGTTGAAAGCCTTTTGACATTTGGAACTTTGGAACCCAATTCACCAGGGTTATTCACTGCAGTAAAGAATACATTAACCAGAATAATCCTTAAAATAAATTACAATAGTCAGTTGAATTGAGCTGTAGTGATTAAACTGTCCTAATTAATTCAAAAGAAAATTATACTATCAGCAGCAATGAGAAGAAACCTAATTTTATATGTCACACAATAAACCTTGGTTTACACAAGAATAATCCGGCTTTGCATAGGTAGCATGAGGCCTTATGCAGAAAGAATTCCCATCACTAAAATGTATCCATCGATGCCTTTTGAATTAATAAGCCTAAAACAATTAACACAGATTCTGACTATAGGGAAACTCTGGCCTTTTTTGATACCTTAGTCATTTTGAACTCGTCCATAGAGATTTTAAGGTCTTCAGCTGAGATGCCTTAATGGATTTACCTACTGCTCCCGCCAGTCTGCTGAGGTCACAAAATAATGATGATACAGCTTCAAATGTATCTGATGGCAATTCATTTTGATTTTTGTACACATATGATGATATCCCCATGAGTAAACAGGGTAAACAGAAAGGGCAAGTACATGTGTGCCATTGCATGACAGGAGAATTGCTTTCCTTTGCAATAATAATAGGATAAAATTGCCTCTCAGTTTTGTTATGAGAGCTGATTGTCCCACTGCTTCGTCTGATGTTGGAGTAGCATATGATGGGACTATGAGGAATGGAAACATGCTCCTTTAACATAAGCATGTAAGTGATCCCTGGATGCCAGCCATGGTATTTTCCCATCTAGAACAAATATGTTACTCAGCTTAGAAGTTGGAAAAAATGTCTTGTCCACTTAAGCAGAGAATAATATCTGGAGCAGTTTGAGGCTGCCCACATGTTACAGACAGGTAGCTTAGTTTGATTGCCAGATAGCATTGCATCATTTTTCAAGCTAATACATTCACACTTTCTAATTTACATGTAATGTCTTGTAGTTGTTTACAACTTATCATTTGCATAAATTGGTAGGCCCACTCACTTGTCTTTGAAGTGTGGTAAGCATTATTTGCTCTGCTGTTTTTTTAAAAAAAGTTTTATTGATTTAAGTTGCTTGTCAATCATGCTTCCATTTTTTCAGCTGTCCTTATGGTCTCCCTTTCCCTGCTGGGCCTCCTCCTTTGCTTACTTGGTTGAGATTCATTTTCAGGAATAAGGTTGAAGTTCCTGGCAGGTATTTGTATCTGGAATGTTGAGGCAGGATCTCTGTAGGTATTCTGAGTACACAAGTGTTATTGATCTGTGCTTCATTTCTTTTTGGTCTCCCTAACTACTGAGTGTGTGTCGTATGTATAAAGGCCTCACTTTGTGCAAAGTATCAAATCTCTGAAGTTCCCCTTACCAAGATACTTACCTGTGTTCCTAACTCTCTAGGCATGGGGCCGGAGAGATGTAGTCAAGAGGTATGTCATGCACTTTGATGTAGTCAAGGGATATGTCATACACCTGAAATGCATATTTACAAACCAGGGCTTAATATACTTCTGCTGGTGTACTGTGATTGGCAGCAAAGCTGGTCAAAATCCAATGGGATTGTTTTAATGTATACCAAAATCCAATGGGATTGTTTTAATTTATACCATATATTATGTAAGTGTCGTGTTATGGTGTTGTTAGGGGAAGGCTGATCTCTGAGTGAAGACGGGATTCTAGCTAAGGATCACTACTCCCTCATCTATCTGCAGTATGCCTGGTTTTTTTGCCTCGTGCCAGATGAGCTTTCCTTGCATAAGGACTGGTGCAAAGATACTGCTACCCCACAAAATTATTTTATGTAGGAGTAGCATTGTTTTTCATTGGCATAAGAGGACTATGAGCGATTCTATTAGTATCCTATCCAGTTCAAACTCAAGGACAGGATCTTTCACTTTGCTACTTAATATGTTTTGCCTGACAAAGCACTGTATTATCCTCCCCCACCTCCTTTTATGCTTCTACTTCTGCTGCCTGCTGGTTTTCAAATAACTTTCATTCCTACAATTGAAAGCTGCAAATTAAAAATCTATGCATATTGGTGTTACAGGAAAAAATCAAACACATTAAAGATCTAGTAAGATATTTTCATTTTACACTTTACTTGCTCCCTGTGGCTTTGAAGAATATAGTAACACTTATGCACTATAATCCTGTGCATTTTTACTCAGAAGTAAGTCCCACTATGCCAGGGGCGTAGCTAGGGGAGAGGGGGCCCGTGTTCACTCTTCTCCCCAGTGGCCCCTCAGAGTGAGGGAGATAATGAAGAAAATAGGGAAGGGTGGAGCTGGTGTGGCGCTCTGGAACTGAGGCCCCCAGATTCTTTGAACCCATCCACTCAATTATAGCTACATCCCTGCACTATGCTCAACAGGCCAAATTCTCACATAAGTGTGCATGGGTTTGTGGGTTTAGAATATGGCTTACTCACAGAGGTACAGTATTTGTCTAAGTAAGTAAGGCCGCCTTTGCATATAATGGCAAGATGTGGGTCCAATGGACCTGCAGTTTGCCTCCACTCCTATTTCAATTGATCCAATGCAGTCTGGGAGATGGGGGTGTACTGTGGGGGCCCGTCTTTACTTTTTATCTTAGGGCCCATGCCAGCCTTGATACACCCCTGTAGATATGAATGTTTTAAAATATATTTCTGTCCCAAAATACACTGCAGATTCTAATATTGCAGAACCTGATATGGTTCTTTATATTCAACATTTAATATTCAATATTCCACATTTGATTTTCAACATTTGATGAATAAGCTCGTTTAGATTTGGCAATCAGTATTTGTTTGCCTCTTGGTAAAAACGTGCTGAAACTTGGTGTCGCTGATATATTCAATTTGCATTAAACAGAGCTATTTTTAAAAAAATTCTGGATTTTCTAGCCCCAAATTCCAAACCACTGAGTTATACATTGTTGAAATCAAGGATGTATCAATTTAACCCTTAGCTAATAGCTTTGAATTAGAGTATTTTAAAATGTATTAGTGCTAAATTCATTTTTATTCAGCTTCCTGCCATAAGTGTTGCTATATTATTATTGACAGGCTTGCAAAGGATGCATAATTTTAAGTATACCTTCAATTATGGATGCACTATGCATACATTAGTAATTAAAGCCTCTTGTGCTCAAAACTGTTCACTGAGAAGTGCCTTATAAGGATGCATACCAAAGAAGTTTCAAATAATAACAAAACACTTCCTCACTGTAGAAGACCTTGCCTTTAGTGTTCATTGCTAAAATGGCATAACAATATTTAACTTTAAAAGTGGGACCCATACGTCTCACTTCTTATATTTCTCTCTTCATGACCTTGCTTTTGAAAAAGCAACTAGTAAAGAAACTGGGCCCATTTAGACCTAGCGTGAAACGTCTGGTAGATGAAACTGTAATTAATGTGTGAAGCGGGGAATCATGCCACAGATGATAGTCCAACTGCAGTTCTGCAACCTCGAGCTTATGGGCATAGGGACCCCTCCTTCTTCCTGGTCCACTGAGACTGCATTCTACATGCATTGACAGACTGCAGGAAAGGTATCAGGACATCAGTAAAATGGCAACAATTGGCCATCATCTTTGAGGGGGCGTGCCCAGTGCATTCATGCCTTTTGGCATCGATCCCTGCCCTTGGCAGGGGAAAAATATTTTTAACCCTTTCCTCACACTACTTGCACCATTGCCAAGGCAAGAGCTCTACAGCTATACAGTCTTGCACAGACACAATTATAGAAACCAGGGGATAGCAAGGGGCACTAGTTTTCTGTTACTCCAGCAAGGGATCATGATGACTTCCTTGGAGGGTGGGCAAAGGAGTCTGGGGTTTGACCCACTGTGACTTGGACTTGCAGACCCAGACTAAGCCATCCAGGAAGGCTCAACACACTCTGGCCCCTGTGATGGCTTGCCAGTGGGAGATTAGCCCTCTCATTAGCCTGTCCAGAGGAAACCAGGGGCACCATGTGCTTCAGCTCTCCATTGGACTACACTCTCATGCGGTAGGTCATCCAATTATGGGGACCCCTGCTGATGTGGGTCTTCTGGTAATAACAGAACTCATACTCCGTACCTTCCCCTCTCCACTCAGGCCTTCCAGTCTTCCAAGGAGTCCAGTCTGCTTCAGGTGTACAAGCAGTTTTGGGTGGGCAGAGTTGGGAAAGACCAGGAATAGATCCTATGTCCACAGCCAAACAAGCTGGGCTGGAAACAGCATTGCAGATTATGTAAATTGGCCACCGTGGATTTGAATGATCCCTGGCAAGACAGGTGGTCGTGCAGGGCCAAAATAAACCCATGGTTATGTGTTGCAGGGAAACCAGACTGTCAGAGGGAGTGCTTGGACTCTTGGTTCGAGGCAGTCGCCGGGAATGGGAAATGTGTTGCTGGGCTACCCTTCCCCAGGACTTGCATGGATCTAGCAACTGGGCTGGGTGGCAACAGCCCTCCAGCCCGCATGTGTATTTCCATGGCCAGGCACACTTATGAGAGAGTCGTTCTTGGGCTTAGGGAATAAGCATCTATGCACGTTTTATTGTCACACCGGGCTCTCGCACTTGTTCCCATTGTCCCATTGGACAGTTCTGCTCATGAGATATGGTTGAGACTGCATGCTCACACCCCAGGGGAAGGGGCTGGGCCTCGCTTACCATACAAACTGGTACAAACTATAGTACAGGGCCACTGAAAAAACCAGGGGCTTTCTTTTAATCCAAACTTAGAGTTATCCCGATCATGGTTGTTTTCCCTTTACTGGTACACGTGATAATGAACCAGTATGGGTTACTTCCAAGCCAGATGGAAGGGGAAGCTGAACATGTAGATGCATATAAACAGGGGTCAAGAAATGTTATCTCTGTTCACCAGCCAGACAAATTTTCTTTTTATTCACCAAGCAATGTTGGTGTTGGAACTAGGACCCTGGCAGCATCAGCTCTCAACTGCAATGTCTCGTAGTGACCACTGGGGGATGTTTAGGGTCATGGATAAAAGTGCCGGAGTCCTCCCCTCTTTGTTCTTCCAGTGTTAGTCTCCATTTTGTCTCTCCAGAAATGGCTGTTTGTTTTGGTCTCTCTCTCTTCAGCCATGAGCTACAGCTGAAATTAAGCTGCAGGCTCTTTCACATTTGTTTGCAACTTTTCTTTAAATAAATCCTTGTAGTTCTTAATTACTAAAGAACTGTTTCAAGACCTCTTGCTTTGCTGCTTTCTCATCAATCTGGTTTTGCTCTGCTGTTTGGGGAATGAACTGCCATTCTTCCCCTGCAATTGGTACATTACTTTTCAGGATTTTTTCCACTCATCAGGTATCATTTTTCACTCATCACAGACAAGTAAATTAGTGGATTTCCTGAGCCCTACATCTGTCTCTATACAGACGTAGAACCCTTGCTAACTGAGCAAAGATATATCTTTTAAAAGTGGTGATTATCTTATATTTAGCAGGGGGAGAGCAATTGGCCTTATCCAACACCTGCACAGCATCCCTCCAGAGGCTGTTGCTGGTGTCTGCCTTAGGTTTCTTTTTAGATTGTGAGCCTTTTGGGGACAGGGGACCATCTTATTTATGTATTATTTATTTTTCTATGTAAACCACTTTGCGAATTTTATTGAAGAGTGTTATATAAATATTTATAATAGTATTAGTAGTATACACACTCACAGTTGAAAGCATCTCTTTATGCAATTGGAGGATTCAGTACCGTCCACAGGAACATTAAAACTACAGGCACTGTCCAGTCATTCAGGGCAATCATTGCACTGCTGCCCAACCAGACAGCACACACAAAACTTTTGAAAAGATGCCTTACAGGGCATCAGTGTTAGATTAGATGTGTTCTATCTATCTATCTATCTATCTATCTATCTATCTATCTATCTAGTTTGTAGAGTGCCACAAACTTCCATTTCTGGGCAGTTTACAACAACATAAAACAAATTAAAACATAAATGAAAACCTTAAAACAATTTAAAACCACAGTCAAGTTGAAAAGCTTGGTTGAAAAAGATAATTTAAGGACTTAAAAGGGTTGTCAGAGATGGGGAAACTTATTTCAGCAGGGTGTGCATTCCAGAGTCTCAGGGCAGCAACAGAGAAGGCCCATCCCTGTGTAGCCACCAGTTGAGCTGGTGACAACTGCAGACAAACCTCTCCAGATGATCTCAATTAGCAATTGGGCTCATGGCGAAGAAGATCTCTTAAATAGATAGGTCCATCTGCATTTGCCACTGGCTCGTCTGGTGGCTACTCAGACCTGGGCCTTCTCCGTTGCTGCCCAAAGGCTTTGGAATGTGCTCCCTAGTGAAATAAGAGCCTCCCCATCTCTGACAGCTTTTAAAAAGTCTTTAAAGTCACATCTGTTCACCCAGGCTTTTAACTGATACTGTTTTGATTGTTTTTAATTTTGTTTTAGAGCATTGTTTTTTTTAAAAAATTAAATTGTTGTGTTTTAAATTTCTTGTTTTGTTTTTAACTAATGTTTTAATGTTGCTTTTATCTGTTGTAAACCGCCCAGAGACACAGGTTTTGGGTGGTATAAAAATATGTCAATCAATCAATCAATCAATCAATAATATATATACCCAGGGTGTAAGCTGTTTAGGACTTTATTCAGCACTGCCATGCAGTCTCTTCTGAGGGTGAGATCATTGGTGGTGCCATGTTCTCCAGCATAGAGTCAGAAGGGAGTCACCACCAGTAATCAAGCCATACTCCAGAATAGTTCCTTTAGTCTAAAAAAATAGGACTATTCTCAGATATCAAGGACTGCAGCGAGCACTGATTAGTTTTCAAAAGCATTTAAGGTAACATTTGTATTTAAAGCAATTTTGAAAATGGACTTGACTTCCACCTCAGGGGGGAAAGCAGCAGAAAAAGTGGAGATGAGGATTCTGTTATCCCTAACATTCATGTGGACAGGGGTGGATTGACGCATAGGCAAGATAGTCACCTGCCTATGGCGGCAAATTATGAGCAGAGTTGCCAGAACCTAAGGGGTATACTCGTGGGTCAAATGGGCCGTAAGCCAGAATTTGGCTTTTTTAAAGCCAAATCTGGCCACCTAGATTATGAGAGGTGGCAAATTCTGGGGTCAGGGGCAAGTAAAATATTTTTTAAAAACTTTAAAAAAGTTTTTTAAAAAAGATTTTAAAATTTAAAAAAGTTTTTTAATTTTTTTAAAACACTGGATGGCAGGGATGGATGATAGCAGAGATGGGGGCTGCAGGTGGGGTGTGGGCATTTGAAAAGGTGAGGGGATACTGAGGCAGGAAAGGTGGAGGCGGTGGCAAGAGCTCCTTCCCTGATCCCTCCTTCTGCCCAAATGACAGGTCGGGCCATTTCCCACCCATTTTGGGACTCTCTGCATAAAATGGGCTTAAAACAGCCCAACCTGTCATTTGGGTGGTAGGCAGGCTCAGGGAAGAAGCTCTTGCCACCGCCTCTGCCTCCCCCACCTCAGTGTCCCCTCACCTCACTCAGCCGGCTGCCTCCCATCTTTGCTACCATCCCCGCCATGTAGCAGCAACTGAAAAAAGTTTTTTTAAAAATATAACTTGCCCCCAACCCCCATAATCCCTCAAGCCAGGGCAGCAAATCTTTTTTGCCTACAGGCAGCAAAAAGATTAATCCACCCCTGCATGTGGAATGTGTGTGTGTGTTTGTGAATTTTCTTTCTTCGCTGTGCTCTGCTTCATGGAAATAGCAGTTACCTTCATTTTCTTCAAATTAGGAGTCTGTTTGGAACCAAATATATTTGCTCATTTTATAGTGTTAATAAATGCAGGAATCCATTATCTTCTGATTTATCATTGTGTTCAGCATTGTTGTTTTATGTTTTATGGCAATTCACTTAGCAAATAAAGTATGCATATTGTTTTCAATTTCATTGTCCTCCCAGCAGAGTGGTAAAACTATCTGAGGCAATAGATTAGTAACAATGATAGGTGGAGGCCTTTCTGGTATTTCTGGTGAAACATATTTCAGTTTGTAATGCCACCATCACCCAGGGCATACATTTGTTAATGTGACATTTATAGACTTCATGGGTCATTTAAAATATGATCTCAGACAATAAAAGACTGGTATTTGTTTTAAAGCTGAAAAACACACAGCATTCACATATCTGCAAATTTCAACGTAGAAACCACAATAACCTGACTTTCTTTGTCATTAAGTTTATCATTCTTTGAAAAAAGAGTGTAATTTAGATAAAAGCCCAGCCAAAATAAACAGGCCAATCCAAAACAATGATAATAGTGGCAACTGTAGATAAACCTCTCTAGTTGATCTCAATGGGTGGTTAGGCTCATGGCGAAGAAGACGTTCTCTTATATACCCAGGGCTAAGCTGTTTAGGGCTTTGTAGGTTATAAACAGCACCTTGTATTTCCCCTGAAAACTTATTGGTAGCCAATGTAGCTCTTTTAGTATTTGAGTTATATGGTCTCTTCGTGATGACCCAGAGACCAACCTGCCTACTACATTCTGTACCAATTGCAGTGTCTGGACTGCATACAAAGGTGGCCCCACATAATGCTCATTGCAGTAGTCAAGTCTTGAGGTCACCAGTATATATACCACTGTTCTGAGATCATTTATCTCAAGAAATGCCCCTCCCCATGGCCTCATGCAGCGGGGATGATGATTTGTCCCAGCCACCATGCACGAGGCCCAAGAAGACCTCCTATTAGTCTGGGCTGCACGTGTGGGGTGGGGCCTGCCCGGCTCCCTGCCCCAAGCCTTAGTCCATTTTTGGACCCCACAACCTCCCCTCCCTGGAAGCAGAGCGGGCCTAGAGGCCGGTCGCCATTGGGGCCAAGTAGGAATTTTTTGCTCTCAATGTGATTGGCCGTTCGTTGGGGTTTTTTTTTTTTTTTTGCCTACTTCATTCTGCTCTGCCAGCACTTAGTTAATCAGGCAGGTCACAACAGGCAGGGACAGTGTGGGCTAGGTGGTTACTGGAGGGTATCGAGCGTAGGTGAGCACCCTTGGACTGTTAGGTTGATTGGACAATCGTTCCCTTGTGTTTTGTGCAGCCAGGTGAGTAAGATTCACCAAGATACCAGCTTCAGGACTTCTTTAGCCCTCGGGCTGTGCAGCCCGGGATTGGAGAAGTCCTAGGAGGGTCCAGGGCCCCCCCCCCATTATGAGGGGGTTGGCAGGGAGCAGGTTACCTGCTTTCTGCCTGAGCCAGAGTGGGTTGCCCAGTCAAGGCGTGAGTTAAGGACAGTGGAGTCCAACCTGGCCTTCTATTGAGCCCGCACTGTCAAAGGGGGTGTGTTTTACCCCTTCCAGTTCACTATGCCACTTGTTTGGTTTAAATAAAGTTGTGGCCCATTCACTCAATAACTGTCTCTGTGTCTTCTTGGGGCTGGGATCTGGGGACAATGGACACAGCTGGTGTATAAGCTGAAGCTGATAGAAAGCATCTCTGGCCACTGCCTCAACCTGGGACATCAGGGAGAGGTTTGTATTCAGAAGCACTTCCAGACTGTGTACCTGTTCCTTCTGAGGAAGTGTGACCCCCATCCAGAACCAGCAGATCAAAATAGTCTCCCGAGTTCCAACCTCGCACAATAAGTACATCTGTCTTATCTGGATTCAGTCTGTTTCTTATCCCTCATCCGCCCCATCACTGCTTCTAGGAAGGCATTTAGGGAGGTCATGCTTTCTCCTGATGATGTTGACATGGAGAAAAATATTTGGTTGTCATCAACATACTAATAACACCTTACACCAAATCTCTGGGTGATCTCTCCCAGCTGTTCGGGACAGTATGGAACCCTGGGGGACACCATATAAAAGTTCAGATTTTGAAGAGCAACATTCTCCAAGAGACACCATCTGGAATCTGCCCGAGAAGTAGGAGTGGGACTATTGCAAAACAGTGCCTCCTACCGAGAGATCCAAAAGGACCAACGGTGTCACATTCCCCCTATCCATTCTTATTTGGATATCATCCATCAGGCTGACCAAACCCTATAGCTCGCCTGAAAGCCAGTTTGAAATGTGTCTAGATAATCAGTTTTTTCCAAGCCTGTCTGGAGCTGGGAGGCCAGCATCCTCTCAGTTATCTTGCCCAGCCACAGAAGGTTAGAGACAGGTCTATAGTTGCTTAACTCTGAGGGATCCAATGCAGGCTTCTTCAGAAGTGGACTAATGATTGCCTCCTTCAGACAATGAGGCATCCTGCCCTCCCTCAGAGAAGCATTTATAATATCTACAAGGCCTTCTACAACAATACCCCTGCCAGATAGTATAAACCATGTTAGACAAGGGTCAAGAGAATAGGTGGTAGGCTGCAGCATTCCAAGCAGCTTGTCCACATCTTCAGGATTCTCCAAGCTTGTTTGGTAGTGACCCCAAAACAAGCCTTCTCTAGGGTTGCCCCAAGGCTCTGGAACAAACTCCCATATGAAATCAGAATCTCCCCATCTCTGTTTTTTATAAAAATGGCTTTTAAACAGCTTATAGTTTATGATGTTTTCAAGTTTTCAAGTTTTGTTTATGGTAATTTTAATTTGTTTATATGATGTTTAGGTTTTGGTTAATGTTTGATTGGATTGTAAACCACCCTAAGATTTTATATAAGGTATATAAATGCAAGAAAACAAACAAACAAATCCGTGGTATACAGGCTTTCATTTCAGTGATGGATGCTTCTATTACTATTGTTAGAGAGCTTAGAAGGGGAGATGTCTTCTTCTGCCTCAGCTACAGCAGAAGTGGTGCGCAGGTAAGGGAGCACTTCTTATTAATATTGTCTGGAGACCTGGAGTTAAAGTTCCAAATAACATAGTTTATTTAGGAAATCCATTGGGGAGATAGATAAGACCTACATGCTTGGTTGTTAGCTTCATACAAGAAGAAGGGAAGGGAGAAGAAGGAAGTTTGTCTCTCAGGTGAGATAATGAAACCTGAGACTATCGGTCCAACAAAGGGGAATCAGAGTAGAGAAAGAATGGTCAGAGGGGGGAATGCCCTTACTGGCTATCTCTACCCCTAATGCCCCTAGTGATCAATAGGGTTTCTGGTGCTAAGAGCTGATACCTTCAGGAGCTGCATCTCCAACCACTATGGCCTTGTGGGGGTTTGTGTTGTAAGCAGTTGTATCATATGACACTATAACTGCATACATGCTTGTATGTTTGCACACACATATTTGTACACATATATACTTGCTTATATTTATGTATAATAGCAGAATATTTCCCAAATGCACCATTGTTTGTATTCCCTATTAATTTTAAAACACGCCCCGCTGTATGCGTTGCAGTTTAATTAAACACATTAATGATTCTGCTTTTGTTTTATTCTGTATACATTGCCACCATTTATTAATATTGGATCACTGTATATTCTATGACAATTGCCCCAGAATTATTATCTTGTTCAATGCTGAATGCCATTTAGCTTAATGAGACAGTGCCACCCTCATTAGAATGCACCTAGGAAAGTGTCAGTGTGGCCAGGACTTCCAAATGGGTTTAGAAGAATTAATATTGTCAAACCCAAGAGAGACATTATAAATTCTCCTTTATGCTGTCTTTATATCTTTCAAGGACAATTTACCCCCTGCAGATACATCTGATATTTCAAGTGTCTTATTGTGCCATCCTAAAAAATGCTTTCTTGGTGCTCAAATACAAAGACAATAGTGTGTCCCAATTTCTTTCATGCTAAAAGGCTATCAAAATTTTAATTAACATAAATGGCTTCTTGTATGTCAGCCTGTGGAGAAGACTGTTGTTTCTTAACAAAGTCTATTCAAGTCTACACTGTATATGGTCTAGAAAAGGAGTAACATAAAAGCATATTTTTAGTGGTGAGTGAATCTGAGGCTGAACATTTTATTTCACCTAATTAGTTGTTCCTGGTTGAATGTGTTCTTTCTCCTTTTCACATGCCTTTAGAAATGACTAGAGATGAAATTCTATCAGATATAGCTTGATATGATCTAGCTTCAGCATGGTAAACTGATTTAAGTCAAGGCAATTTTAATCAGCAAATTCAGTCACCAAGTGGAATAAAACCAATTTAAACCACTGGTTTAATGAACAAGAATGCGTAGTGACTGGTTTCTGTAGAAATTAAAACATATTTGGTCATAACTAAATCAAAATCACTCATACAACCTTAGAAAAATCATGCAAAACCTCTGGTTATTCAGCCCACATTCTATTGCACTATACCAGGCCTGCTTAACTTTGCCCCCCCAGCTGTTTTTGGACTACAACTCCATAATACCCAGCCACAGTGGCCAGGAGCCAGGGTTTATGGGAGTTGTAGGCCAACATCTGCAGGAGGGCCAAAATTGAGTAGGTCTGCATTACCCAATTATATCTGTTTAGAGTCAATGGGATTAGGAACAGTGACAGGGATGTAGACCTGTTTGGCTCTGTATTCATTTGGAAGGATTAGGGATTTGCGAGCCGGCTTGCATCAAGCCAGGCTCAACACTGAGCTAGCCCAGTTCGGGCAGTCAAGCCCAAACTGGAACACCCACGGTTCTAAGAACCGGCTTACAGGCTGGCTTGGATGGTATACTTGTAAAAGGGAATTGAGATAGGATTAACCTTTACAGGGGATTCTCTAGCCTAAGAAAGGGGCCATGACAAAAGGGGAATCCTTTACCTTTAGTTTCCCACTGATGGGGACAGCAGGGATAGTGGCAGCAGCTGCTGCAACATTGGAGGGGGGGGACTCCTCACCCCCACTGCTGGCCTCCCAAATGATAGGCTGGGCCTTGTCACAAATGGCTGTCCTTTGGAAGGTCAGCGGAGGGTGATGGAGGAGCCCCCACTGCCACCTCCAATGTCACCATACTGGCATCCCCACTAGCAGTAAACTAAAGGAAAAGGATTCCCTTTTCACCATCTCCCCTTCATATATTATGGAATCCCCTTTATTTGTAAAAGAGAATCCTAGCTGGATTCCCCTTTACTAGTATATCCCCTGAGCCGGCCTGATGGCCAAACTGGACTGGACCCAGTTCAGCCAAGCCCAAACCCGGACTGGGTTGGCTCAAATCTGGCCTGTATTTGAGTCAAACTGGCAAAACTGGTTTTGTGTACATTCCCTAGAAAGGACCCAATGCAACATCACTTACTTCTGGGTCATTGCAAACTCTGAAGAGAGGGACCTGTGTGCAAGAATTAAACATGAGGCCCCATCTAATAATTCCCCCATAAGGATCAATGGGAAACTCAAATGGGTTAATCACTGGAAATTATCAGCACTCTCTCCAAACTAGAATGCCTAGGTTAGGATTAGTATTAAAATGTATGTGTTTGTAGTGTAGGAAAGGTGCCCGGCAGCTACATCTCTCCCCAGTGCTGACTGATGACACTTCCCCCATCATTGCAGGTAGCAATTATTACCTATGGTTTCTCTATTATGATGCATTATGATGCAACCTTGGTGATGGTTGAAGCTCCACCACCAAACTTTAGCCATCAAGGTGTGGAGGATGCAGGAGAAGGAGCAGCATCTCACAGGGGCAGCTTGGTTCTCCTCCTAACCCAAGAATAGATGGGATAATCATGGCAAAGCAGTTGTGCTCCTTTTAAGTATATAAATGAGTGGTAAGGCTGCCAGGTAAGAAGTATATTTCTATTCTAGAACACGTATTTGTAATGGCTGGAGGCAATTTGAAAGCAAGCAATCCTGCAGATGAGAGTATTTCAGCATCTCTAAATGCTGAAATCTTTCATTTCTTTTCTGTGTTCGACTCTATAAATAACCTCTGCCAAGGCTTAATTCTAGAGACAGCAGGAGAAAAGATGCTACATTACCTCAAGAAGAATCTTCACCCTGAAATAGAGCAACCTGAACAGGGAACTATAGCCAAATGGACGACAATAAGTCAACCTTCATTTTGGGAATCATCGGAAAAAGCTTTTGAAAAAGATTCCATTAAGTTTAAGAAAATGAACTCATAACAAAAATCATCATGCAATGTAAGGAATGATGCACTATAAGAAACATAATTTGTTGTACAGTTTCAGGAAAAGGGAAACAAACAATTTCAGATATTATCACCAACATGGAGGTAGGTGTTTTATTTCTAAAGAAAGAAACCATTTGTTTTCTCTCCTAGAAAGTGAGAGACAACACCATCACAATGTACTTTATTAGCAAGAAATTGCTTGGCATGAAATGCCCTATTTTCAATCAGTTTAAGAAAACAACAAACTCATAACAAAAAGTCCAATGATGCACATCAATGCACTGTTTCAGGAACGAGCGAGTGTAAAAGATCACAAGTGGTCACCATGAACAGGGAAGTAAGCCCTTAAGAGGCAAGTCCTTTCTTGCCAAAGTGTATGACTACTTGGTTTCTTTTCTGGCCCACTGGCCCTTTGAAACCAAATCACAGAAGACATATATCATGATGCAATGTTGATCCAACCATTTTGATTACTGCTTTGAAGACTGAAAGGTAATTTTCCAGTTAACAAGGAATTGTAATCTATCAGTTCTCGCAAGAGAAAAAGAGATACTTCTCCAAGTGGCTTTCCAGATTAAACACCATAACAGTGTCACGACAGATCTGCTAAGTGTGCTTCCATACTTCCTGTGTTGTTACACCGCAGCCCCTGTCCTGGCAGCAAGGTGCTATTCACATTTCCGATGCCTTCATTTGGATTTTATCTTTGCGATATAGTTCTACAATATTGCATGTGCATCTCAAAAGAGTAGCTGTATTTTCCCGTTGTAGGCGTTTGAGTTTCTGGGTATCATTTTCAATATGATCCTGCCAAGCTGAAGCATTTAGATTGTATACCCAGTTAGATTGTATACCCCAAAGGAGGAAAGGTACCATTAAGTCCAGGAGGATGTCAGCATGGCTAACAGGTAAATGTCATGGAAGCCATAATAGGGAAGAATACTTCCTTCTGAAACTGGAAGGCCTGCCCAAATGAGGAGAACAGAAAGGAACACAAACTCTGGCAAAAGAAATGCAAGGTGACAATCAGGGAGGCAAAAAGATAGTTTGAGGAACATTTAGCTAAAAGTATCAAGGGGAATAACAAAACCTTCTATAAATACATCAAATGCAGGAAACCTGCCAGGGAGGCAGTGGTCCATTGCATAATGGGGGAGTGAAAGGGATTATTAAGGAGGATATGGAGTTGCAGAGAAGCTAAATGAGTTCTTTGCATCTGACTTCACAACAGAGGATACTGAGCATATACTTGTTCCTGAGACAGGCTTTTCAGGGACGGAGGCTAAAGAACTGAGTCAGATAGAGGTGACAAGAGTTGATGTTCTAAACTGTTCTGAAAAACTGAAAACTAGCAAATCACCAGGGCCGGATGGCATCCACCCAAGAGTCCTCAAAGAACTGAAATGTGAAATTGCCAACCTCCTTGCTAAAATATATAACTTATGTCTGCAATCAGGCTCTGTACCTGGGGATTGGAAAGTAGCCAATGTAACACTAATATTCCAAAAAGGATTGAGGGGCAATCCAGGAAATTACAGGCCAGTTAGCTTAACGTCAGTTCCAGGCAAATTGATGGAAAGCATCCTCAAGGATAAAATTGTAAAGCACCTAGAAGAACAGGCCCTGCTGGGAGTGAGCCAGCATGGCTTCTGCCAAGGTAAATCTTGCCTCAGCAAACTTTTGGAGTTCTTTGAGAGTGTCAACAAGTGTGTGGATTAAGGTGACCCAGTTGCTTTAGTATACCTGGACTTCTAAAAAGCCTTCAACAAAGTTCCTCATCAAAGACTCCTGAGGATACTTAGCAGTCATGGGATAAGGGGACAAGTACATGTGTGGATTGCTAACTGGTTGAAAGACAGGAAACAGAGGGTAGGTATAAATGGAGAGTTTCCACAATGGAGGGAAGTAAGAAGTGGGGTCCCCCAGGGATCTGTACTGGGACCGGTGCTTTTCATAAATGATCTAGAAGTAGCAGTAAGCGGCAAGTTGGCCACATTTGCGGATGACAGCAAACTCTTTCAGGTAGTGAAATCCAAAATGGATTGTGAGTAGTTCCTAAAGCATCTCTCCAAACTGGATGAATGGGCAACAAAATGGCAAATGCAGTTCAATGTTGGCAAGTATGAAATGATGCACATTGGGATGAAAAACCCTAACTTCAAGTATATACTGATGGAATCTGAACTGTTGGTGACTGACCAGGAGATGGATCTTGAGGTCATGGTGGACAGCTCTTTGAAAGTATCAACTTAATCTGCCGCAGCTGTGAAAAAGGCCAATTTCATGCTAGGGATCATTAGGAACGGGATTGAAAATAAAACCGTTAATATTATAATGCCTTTATACAATACTATGGTGTGGCCACATCTGGAGTACTGTGTACAATTCTGGTCACCACATCTAAAAAAGGACATTGTAGAACTGGAAAAGGTGCAAAAGAGGGCAACCAAGATGATCAAAGCACCTTTCTAGAGCACCTTTCTTATGAGGCAAAGTTACAGCACCTGGGGCTATTTAGTTTAGAAAAAACGATGACTGTGGGGAGACATGATAGAGGTCTATAAAATCATGCATGGTGTTGAGAAAGTGGATAGAGATAAATTCTTCTCCCTCTCACATAACACTAGAACCAGGGGTCATCCCATGAAATTGATTGTCAGGAAATTTAGGACAAGCAAATGGAAGTATTTTTTCACACAATGCATAATCCACTTGTGGAATTCTCTGTCACAAGATATGATGACAGCCAACAACCTGGATGGCTTTAAGAGGGGTTTGGATAACTTCATGGAGGAGAGGTCTATCAATGGCTACTAGTAGGAGGGCTATAGGCCACCTCCATCCTCAAAGGCAGGATGCCTCTGAGTGCCAGTTGCAGGGGAGTAACAGTAGGAGAGAGGGCATGCCCTCAACTCCTGCCTGTGGCTTCCAGCAGCATCTGGTGGGCCACTGTGTGAAACAGGATGCTGGCCTGTATGGGCCTTGGGCCTGATCCAGAAGGGCTGTTCTTGTGTTCTTATTTTACTCCTGTTGTAGGGTTTGATCTGGAAAGCACCAAAGTTAAGTTAAAAATACAGTTGTCTTGCATGGGAATAGACTTGTGAAGAGAACTGGATGTGGTAGTGGGCAATCTTTATTTGCAGGAAATGTATTGGTTTGAAAAGTATAAAGTAATTCATGGTTTCCCACAAGCTTAGGAAAGCAACAAACTAATAACAAATATAATAACAATTTTTTCAATAACAAAAAGTCTGGTGTGAGGTAAGGAACATCAAAATTTTTACTTTACTTCAGGACATGTGAAATATCACCAGTGTGGAAATAGATCTTTAACAAGCAATCATGCATTGCTAATGGAAATGGCTGCTTGATTCCATTTCTAGCCTACTGGTCTATTCAGACCAATCACTGAAGACTAAGCGGGTGGACTTTCAAGGATATTGGTTGATTTTTAATGATTTTTTAAAAAGTTTCTAAAACTGTTTGAAAGTGTCCTAACTGCTTTGTTTCATGGCATTAAATTCCAAAAAGTTCTGGAACTGAATTTCCCACACTATCCATCATTCAAGTGCATTTGCAAGAAATAGCTCCAAGCCTTCATATAAAAAGACAAATACCCCAATTTTTGCACCTCACATTATAACTCCAGAATTTATTTATTTTTATTTATTTATTTTTACATTTCTATACCGCCTTTCGTTAAAAGAAAACCCCAAGGTGGTTTACAAAATTTAAAACATACAATAAAAAGCAATAAAAACATCAAGCAATAAAAACACCAAGCTAAAAACATATAAAACAAGCATAAAAACAAGACAACAGATAAAAACACACAGAAGCAGCAGTAAAAACGATTATGTAAAAGCCTGGGTAAAAAGCCAAGTCTTTAAAAGCTTCCTAAAAGCCGTGATGGAGTCTGAGGAACGAATGGCCACTGGGAGAGCATTCCAGAGTCTAGGCGCAGCAACAGAGAAGGCCATGTCCCGACAGCTGGGCCTCCCTCATTGTCAACACCCGGAGCAGGGCCCCCTCAGATGTCCTCGTCAAGCGGGCAGCAACCCTTGGGAGCAGGCGGTCCCTCAAATACCCCGGGCCCAAACCATTTAGGGCTTTAAAGGTCAAAACCAGCACCTTGAATTGGACCCGGAAATGAACCGGCAGCCAGGCAGCTCTTTCAAAATGGGGGTGATATGTTCCCAATGGGCAGCTCCGGATAAAACCCTCACTGCTGCGTTTTGCACTAGCTGCAGTTTCTGGATATTCTTCAAGGGCAGCCCCACGTAGAGCGCGTTACAGTAATCTAGCCACAACATGACTAAGGCGTGGGTAACCGTGGCCAGATCTGCCTTCTCAAGAAAGGGACGCAGCTGGCGCACTAGCCGAAGCCGTGCAAAGGCACCCCTGGCCACTGCCTCCACCTGAGCTTCCAAAAGCAGAGCCGGGTCCAGTAGTACCCCCAAGCTGCGTACTTGCTCCTTCAAGGGGAGTGCAACCCCATCCAGAACCGGTAAAATCTCCTCATCCCGATTGGCTCTCCTACTGACCAACAGTACCTCCGTTTTATCCGGATTCAATTTCAGTTTGTTAGCCCACATCCACCCCATCACGGCCTCCAGCCCCCGATTCAGGACATCCACCACCTCCCTAGGATCAGATGACAAGGAGAGATAGAGCTGAGTGTCATCTGCATATTGCTGACAACTCAGTCCAAATCCCCGGATGACCTCTCCCAGCGGCTTCATGTAGATGTTAAACAGCATGGGGGACAAGACGATCCCTGCGGGACCCGACAGGCCAACGGCCACAGGGCCGAGCAGTAGTCCCCCAACACCACCTTCTGGACCCTCCCCCCAAGAAAGGATCAGAACCACTGCAATGCAGTGCCTCCGATTCCCATACTCGAGAGGCGGCCGAGAAGGATACCATGGTAGATGGTATCGAACGCCGCCAAGATGTCCAGCAGAACCAACAGGGACGCACTCCCCCTGTCTAGTTCCCGGTGTAGGTCATCCACTAGAGCGACCAAGGCAGTCTCAGTCCCATACCCGGGGTGGAAGCCAGATTGAAAAGGGTCCAGATAATCCGTATCATCCAAGACCCTCTGCAGCTGGGACGCCACCACATGCTCCATCACCTTGCCCAAAAAGGGAAGGTTAGACACAGGTCTATAGTTATCCAGGTTGGAGGTATCAAGGGAGGGCTTTTTTAGTAGTGGTCTTACCACCGCCTGCTTGAGGCACGATGGCATCCTGCCCTCCCTTAATGAAGCATTAACGATCACCTCCAGCCATCTGCCTGTCCCCTCCCTGGCAGCTTTTATTAGCCATGAAGGGCAAGGGTCAAGAGCGCACGAAGTCGCCCGCACACTGCCCAGGATCTTGTCCACATCCTCAGGCCACACCAACTGAAAAGAATCCAACACAATGGGACTAGATGGTACCAGAGGCACGTCTGCCGGAACTGCCAAAACTCTGGAGTCCAGATCAGCACGGATGCAAGCGACTTTATCTGCAAAGCGACAGGCAAACCGATCACAAAGAGCTGTAGATGACTCCTCCCCCATTGTCTGGGGAGATGTGTGGAACAAGGTTTTTACCACACGAAACAGCTCTGCGTGTCTGCACTGAGCAGACGCAATGGAGGCAGAGAAAAAGCATTTCTTCGCCACCCCCACTGCCACGGAGTAGTCCCTAAAATGGGCTCTAGCCCGTGTTCGGTCGGATTCGTGACGACTCTTCCTCCAGCGTCGTTCCATCTATCGCCCGAGTTGCTTCATCGCCCTAAGCTCCAAGGAATACCAAGGAGCAGAACGGGCTCCACCAAGCCGGAGAGGGCGTTTAGGAGCCACCGTGTCAACAGCCCGGGCCATCTCCCCATTCCAGAGATCAACCAAGGCCTCGACAGGGTCACCAGCTCTGGACACTGGAAACTCCCCGAGGGCCGTCTGGAATCCAAGCGGATCCATAAGCCTCCAGGGGCGGACCATCTTAATCGGCCCACCACCCCTGCAGAGGGCATACGGAGCAGTAAAACTAAACCCCACCAGGTGATGATCTGTCCATGACAAGGGAGTGATCTCAAATTCCCCCACCTCCAGATCATTTATTTCCCGGTCGGCAAAAACCAGATCCAGAGTGTGTCCCGCCACATGGGTAGGGCCCGATACCAATTGAGACAGGCCCATGGTTGCCATGGAGGCCATGAAATCCTGAGCCGCACCCACTGGGGGGCCTCAGTGTGGACATTGAAATCCCCCAAAACAATAAGCCTGGGGGAACCCAAGGCCACCTCCGAGACCACCCCTGCCAGCTCAGGTAGGGAGACTGAAGTGCAGCGGGGTGGTTGGTACACCAACAGAATCCCCAGCCTATCTCGGAGGCCCACCCTCAAGGACAAACCCTCAAAATTCTGAGATTGCCTGACCGGGCTCCTGGAAACGGGGAGGGTCTCTCGAAAGATGACTGCAACGCCTCCTCCCCGATCCTCAAGGTGGGGCTGCTGCACGATCTGGAAACCTGGAGGACAAAGCTGAGAGAGACCAACCCCGCCCAGCACACCCAACCAGGTCTCCGTCACACATACCAGGTCAGCACGCTCATCCACAATCAAATCGTGGATGAGAGATGTTTTTGCGTTAACTGACCTGGCATTCAGCAGCAGCACCCTAATCCTCGAAGGAGTGTTCTCAGAGCTCAGAGGGTTGGGAGAAGGGCTGGAAAAAGGAACAGGCCTCAATTGCCTGGACCGTTTTCCCCTGTAACGGCCTGCCCAACTCCCACCGAATGGCTGGGCAGAAAGTACTCAAAATTCCAATGGGAGTAGAACATGCTGTTAACATTAAGTGTGTCGATGTTCAAGTCAATCTGTTTGATTGATTATCTGATTGACTAAGTGCCATCAAGTCGATATCGACACTTAGCGACCACATAAATCAATTCTCTCCAGGATGATCTGTCATCAACTTGGCCTTTAAGGTCTCTCAGTGGTGCATTCATAATCGAGTCCATCCACTGGTCATCCTCTTCTTCTCTTTCCTTCAACCTTTCCCAGAATTATGCACTTCTCAAGGGAGCTAGGTTTTCGCATAATGTGTCCAAAGTATGAAAGTTTGAGCCTGGTCATTTGTGCCTTGAAAGAAAATTCTGGATAGATTTGTTCTATGAGTCATTTGTTTGTTTTCCTGGTTGTCCATGGTATCCTCAAAATACACACACACACACACACACACACACACACACACACACACACACACACACACATTCATACATACAAGTCTTCTCCAGCACCAAAGTTCAAAAGCGTCAATGCTTTTTACAGCTTGCTTCTTCAAAGTCCAGCTTTTGCATCCATAGAGTTTCACAGAAAAAACCATTGTCCGGATGATTCTAATCTTTGTAGGTGTAGACACGTCATGCCATCTAAATATAGTTTACAAGGCCTTCATTGCAACCCTACCAAGTGCTAGTCTGCGGTGTACTTCTTGACTGCTAGATTCCTTACTGTTGACAGTTGATACTAAAAGACAGAACCTATCCTCCACTTCAGTGTCTTCATTGTCAGTTCTGAGGCTGGTTGCTGTACCCGTTGTCATTAGTTTAGTCTTCTTTACATTTAGTTGTAGTCCTATTTTTTCACTGTGCTCCTTGACTTTCATTAATAGAGCTTGCAGATCATTCAGATTCTCAGCTATCAGAGTGGGGTCATCAGCGTAGCACAGGTTATTGATGTTTCTTCCTCCAACTTTAAAACCATGCCCATCTTCTTCCAATCCAACTTCTCTCAGTATATGTTTAGCATATAAATTGAATAAATAAGGAGAAAGTATACAGCCTTGTCTTACTCCTTTGCCGATCTAGAACCAGTCTGTTTCACCATTTTCTGTATGGACTGTGGCTTCCTGTTCTGTGTATAAGTTTCCCATGAGAACAATGAGTTGTTCTGGGATGCCCATTTTCCTAAGGATATTCCACAACTTGACATGGTTGACGCAATCAAAGACTTTTCTGTAGTCAATAAAGCACATATTGACTTCTTTCTGGTATTCTTTGGCTTTCTCAATTATCCAGCGTGCATCAGCAATGATGTCTCTTGTTCATCGGCCTTTTCTGAAACCAGCTTGAACATCGGGCATTTCCCTTTCCATGTAGGGCTCTAAACTGTGTTGGATGATCCTGAACATTATTTTGCTAGCATGTGAAATTAAGGAATTTATGCGATGGTTTGCGCAATCTGTTAAGTCTCCTTTTTTTGGTATGGGTATGTAGACTGACCTTTTCCAATCTGTTGGCCACTGTGTTGTTCTCCAAATTTGCTGGCATCATTTGGTTAGCGCCTTGACTGATTCTTCTTCTATTGCCTGCCATATTTCTGTAGCTATTCCATAAATTCCTGTAGCCTTCGGACTTTGTAATATCTGGAATGCTGATCTAACTTCATCTTCCCGTACTAGAAGTTCTTGCAAGTAGGGGATATCTTCTAGAGTCTCTTTTATTTTGACAGGTCTGCCAGTATACACCTTCCATCTCTGTTTCATCTTCTGTGAATCAGTTACTATCTGTCCTTTGTTATCCTTTAAAATACCAATTTGAGGTTGGAACCTCCCTCTGAGTTCAGAGATCTTTTGGAAAACTAGCCTTGTTTTTCCATGTCTGTTTCCTTCCTCAAGGTCTTTACAGATTTCATTGTAGTACTGCTCCTTGTCTCTTCTAACAGCTTTCTGAAATTCCCTATTAAGTTCCTTCCTAATGTCTTTATCTTTCTTTACTTTGGCTTTTCTCCTCTTCGTGGCAATTCCTACCGTCTGTTCTGACATACATTTTGCTTTCTTCTCTTTTTTGGTCTTTGGCATTCTCTTTTCACATTTGTCATTAACAGCTTCTTTCCACAGTTCCTCTGTTTCCCTATCAATGAGGTTCAGAACTTCAAAGCAGTTCCTGATGTTCTCCTTGAAAATGGTGGGTACATTCTCAAGATCATATCATTGAAGCTGGATAGCTTTGTTTTTCCTCTTTAGCTTGACTTGCACATGAGCAGTTTGTGATCTGCTCCACAAGATTCCACAATCTGCCCCCAGGCATGTCTTTGATGTTATAAGTGAGCTCTTCCACCTCCTTTCACCAATAATTTAATCAATTTTATTTCTGTTTACTCCATCTGGTGATGTCCATGTGTAGAGGCACTGCTTTGGTTGTTTGATGGATGTGTTAGCAATGAAGAGATCATTGGCTTGGCAGAAACTAATAAGTCGTTCTCCTGCTTTGTTTCTGTTTACTAGGCCTCATAGGCCGATTGTATTCTCCTCCTTACCTTTTTCAGCTTTGGCATTCCAGTCTCCATCCACCAACATCACATCTTCCTTGCATGTTCTGTCAATTTCGACTGAAATTGAGTATAAAACTCATCAACTTCCTCTTCTGGAGCATAGACTTGAAGAACTGTCATGTTAAAGGATTGTCCACGAAATCTAATTGGCATTAGTTGGTCACTGACCACATTGTACCCAAGTACTGTCATTGTTATTTCCTTCCTGACTGTGAAAGCAACACTGTTCCTTCTTTGGTTTCCATGTCCTGAGTAGTAAACAGTATGGTTTTATGACTGAAAGTGTCCCATTCCAGTCCATTTTAATTCACTGATGCCCAGGATGTCAATCTGTAGTCGATTCATTTCATCTTTCACTGTGTTGAGCTTACCCATATTCATACTTTTAACGTTCCACAATCCCATTGCAATTCTGTCTTTGCAGCTTCGGATTTTATTTTCCCGCATGACAACATCAGCTGCTAGCTGTCCAAAAGGCTTTAGTCTAACTGCGTCATAAACACCATCAGTACTCTGAGAGATCCTCAGTTCTTCCTCAGTAGCATGCTGAGTACCATCCGACCTGAGGGTCTGATCATCTGGCACTACATTGACAATCATTCCATTTTGTCTAATCATGTGGTTTTCTTGGTAAAATACAGGAGTGTTTTACCATTGCCTTCTCCCACACAGTATGAAATGATGTCTTTCTCGTTGTCACTGAAGTGATCGTCTGCCTCCAGCACCTTCCTATATCACTGCTGCCCAGTATAGTTGCCTGCTTGCTTTAGCTGGACAGCTGGGATGACCATCTTACTTTGGGTGACCCTACTGGGAGTATACCTCCCGGCGTACTCCCAGGAACACTCTCCCCCCTGCCATGATGAGGCAGCATAGCAGGACTTGGGGAGGAGATCTGTTTACCTGTAGCTTTTTAATAGATTAATAAAGTTGATATCTTTAAAATCCATTATTAAGAATCAACAGGCATATATCTCCTTGAACTTCTATACATTTAATCCTACCACCATGTATGAACACCATGTGAAATTTTAGAGCTTTCTGCCCAGCCCTTCAGGAGTTATTAATATTTCTGAGCTTCCTGTTGTTTCTTATCTTGAGACACAAGTGGGTAATATGTAAACCGCTTAACCAACTTGAACCAAATTTGCTACTCTGTAGGGACACATAAGGATGTCCTAATGGCATTTGTGATGATGTCACAGGGACCCCTCAATGGCATAGTTTGTGATGATCTCATGCACGCCAATCCAAGATGGCAGATGCATAAACTTTTGAAGCACAAGTGGGCTAACTTGTCAACTGCTTAACTGATTTGAACCAAACTCGCTACAGCAGTAGGGAAACATAGGGATGTCCTAATGGCATGTTGTGTGGTGATGTCATCCACTCCAATTCAAAATGATTGCTGCATGAACATCTGAGGCTCAAGTGGGCTAATTTGTAGACTGCCTAACCCATTTGAACCAAATTGGGTACAGTTGCAGTGAGTGACATACAGGGACACGTCAGTGGCATAGGTTGTGATGATGTCATCCACACCAGTTCAAGTTGGCAGGCATGTAATCTTTTGAGGTGCAAGTGGGCTAACTTGTGAACCGCTTAACCGATTTGAACCAAATTTGCTACAGCTGTAGGGACACATAGGGACACCTCAGCAGCACAGATTGTGACTAAGTCATCCTCTCCAATCCAAGATGGTAGACATGTAAACTTTTGAGGTGCAAGTGCACTCACATGTGAACAATCTAACTGATTTGAACCCCAAATTTGCTACAGCTATATGGACACATAGGGATGCCCCAAACTATAGTCATCCACTTCAATCCAAGATAGTGGATGTGTGAACTTTTGAGGGGCAAGTGAGGGCTTGAGGACTGTCCAACCGATTTGAACCAAATTAGGTACAGTTGTAGTGAGTGACACACAGGGACACCTCAATGTTGTAGTTTGTAGTGATGTCATTCACCCTGATCCAAGATGGCAGATGCATGAACATTTGAGGTGTAAGAGATCTAACTTGTGGATCTTGATTTGAACCAAATTTAGTCCAGTTGTAGAGACAGTGAAAGGAAAGTAGGCTTATTAGTTGTTACTAGAACAACTTGTTATATTCTTTATTCAGTCACACCCCTTGTTTATATCTGAACCCTATCCACATGATGCTGCTTTAAGTCAGCTGACTGGCACGTATGAGTTCAGCTCCTGAACTGACTATCAGCAGAATCACCTGACCATCTTTTTGGTAAGCTACTTGGCCTGCAACCCAAGTATCAAACCACTGATCTTATTCTGCAGTGCTTTTCTATGAACCTAATAGGAAAATGTTACCATATACAATATGCTTTATCAATCTTATGCTACTGTATGTACTTTAAAGTTCTTTAAATAATTCAATTTATCCTCATAACCTATCCTCATAACATCCTTGTGAGATATAATAGATGGCATGCAGTGATTTGTGGGATCCAGCTAATTATAGAATATGGTACTCGGCTAGATGGATATGGCAGCAAATGTATTTAAATAATGGACTTCTGCAAATTCCATAACTGGCATATATATCTCCTAATTGTTGTTTTTTATGTTCAGATAATGTAAAGTTCAGGTTGATTTTTAAAAATGATTTTGTTAAGGTCACACATTTATTTGCATGGCTTAATAATAAATCTTTTTCCATTCCAAACAAGAAGCAGGATTTTCTGGAAATGACCTTTTGGCTGCCTCTTTCTCCTTTTGCGCTTTAAGCCATGAAGCAGAACTCTCATAAATATTCACCATTACCATTTCAGATTATTTCAAAACATTTGATTAGTGTTTACCTTTGCTTCAAAGGAGACATTCAACTAATTTCAGTGTCATCCTAATCTTCAAGTGGAGAGTTTTAATGTACTTTGCATTAATGTGTTCAAATCCAAAATTAAAACCAGTCTGACAAGCTCTGTATATTAGGAGGGAATGTCTTTTAGCATCAATGTACCCAAAGAGAACAGTTGTGCATTTTAGAGTACTAATCATTTCAAAAGATTTGTTTAAGAGAACTGACATATTGCTGGCACTTTACATCAAAATGGGAGGTTACAGGTGGAACTGGTTGGGGGAGTTTGAGTGCCATTGATCTTTTGCATAAACACTACCTAAGAATAATACTGATGTGAGCCAGGGCAAAACTCCCAAGCCCAGGCTGTCCAAAATCAGGTAATCCTGCCCCTAACTCGCACTCTTAACTGAGCTTAATGCAGAGCAGGGGCCCCGATACCTGGGTTTGTGGAGCATGTATCCATTTTCACTCCATTTTCGGGTCCTGGCTGAGTGAGTGCTGTTGCTAGAGCGGCTGTGATCCATGAATGTGCTCCTCTGCACAGCCCCCTCTATGATCACTTGCTTGGAATGGCTTGAATGGGGCTTACCATACTTACTTCCCCCTCTGACCTCCATAAAGAGTGACCAGCTAACTGCATATGTGGAATACCTCAAAATAAATGGAGAAGGGGTACATTCCCATTCATCTATCCACACAGCATTTCAAGAAGGATTGCTGCTTATAAATGGCAGCTTGCTGCTTCTTGTCTGCAAATATTGTGAGAGGCAGCCCTACCCTGCTTAACCAATCAGTTTAGAACAAATCACGTCTGTGTGTCTACTTTCATGACTGCCTGCAAATACTGCAAAATGCAAATACTGAGGAGAGGTCTTCTTTCTTCAGTGTTTGATCTCTGATGGCTGATATGCACACGCAAGTCATCACTTGCTGGGTGATAAACATATTTGCGAGTTTATCTTTCAGCAGACTATAAGGATAAATAAATCACAGAGGAAACAGTGCAGGCTATTTGCCTGGAAAAGAATTCTTTTTACAGTGATATATTCAAGAATCCTCCCAGTTTGACCTTTGTGAAGATTCTAGATTAATAAGAGCCAAATTGTCTTCACGATTAGAAAAGCAAGTCAGGGATCTTCTGGCCACAGATAACTTCTTGCAACTTCATGCACTCTTCTTGTTAAGAGTCCCTGAATGTGGGTGTCCTCACTCACTATCAAACCCTTGTTCAGCAGATCCAGCACTGTCTAGGTCAAACCACAAAAACCAGCCCCAGTGGGAGATGTAAATCCTATAGTTGGTTTGACCAAGATTGCATTGCAGCAAAAAAGGACCTGGTCAGAAAATTCAAATTGTACAGGGCTAACACAGATGTGGTGATGGCCCAAGAAATATTAGAACAGAAGAAGCAATATAAATCATTAATAAGAAAGAAAAAGAGAATTGAAATAAGGGAATCCTGGGAACGGTTATATGCAGCCTCCAGAGCGAAAGACTCTAGAGCATTCTAGACGATTGTGCCAGCCAGTTCTAGTGGGAACTCCTTCAGGCTGGGGTGTCACATCTTGGTGGACACCTGGGTGGCACATTTTAAGACCCTTTACTTGGCCGATTATACCTGGGATACATCCCTTTTGCTTCATTTAGACTCTCTCCCTTCATGGTCTCCTGTCATCACCCAAGGAATTGTTAGCTTAGTGTCCCAGTTAAAATCAGGCAAGGCGTCTGGACTAGATCAGATCCCCATAGAGCTATTAAAAGCAAACATTGAGTGGTGGGCCTCGGTATTGGCAATTCTTTTCTCTTATATTGATCGGCATACCAGAAGAATGTGGTATTACAGTTATTGTCCCTATCTATAAGAAAGGTCAGTGCTCCGATCAATCTAACTATCACCCAATAAGTGAAAATGTATGCCAGACATCTCTGTAACAAGCTTCAGACATCTCTGTAACAACCCTACCCGGGTAGAGCTTTTTGTGATAAGTGCTTGGATTGTGTAGCCTGGGTTTGAAACCCAGGATAAAAGTGAGATAGGAGGGTGCACATTCTCCGTCCTACTCTCTGCTAACTTGGCAAAGAGGTACCTTTTAACATGGTGATTCTCTTTATTTAGCAAGGGGAGAGTAAGTGGCCCTATCCAGCCCCAGCACAGTACCTCCAGTGATTGTTGCTGGTGTCTATCTGATGTTTCTTTTTAGATTGTGAGCCCTTTGGGGACAGGGATCCATCTTATTTATTTGTTATTTCTTTGTGTAAAATGCCCTGAGCAATTTTGAGAAAGGCGGTATAGAAATTGAATGAATGAATGAATGAATGAATGAATGAAAGGCCAGGGTGCCTCAGCCCAGGTTTCCATAGAACTCGGTGGAAGGAGCACCCAGCAGCTCAAAACTTCTCCCATACACTGTGCTCCTTGGGATTCCATAGGACTTCTGCCTATAGATAGCAACTCTGATGGTCACTGCCATGTCTGTTATCTGGGCATGTGATTGGAAGAGCCAGAAGGAGCAGCTGGTCATCTGGGAAGAGGTAGGTAGGAGCCTAACTCGCTCCTGCCACCCTGCCAGCTTTACTGTTTGGTCATGTGAGCAACCTTAATGAATGGAAGGATAAAATATGTAAACTCCTTGCTAAGAAAATGCAAAATATATTTATCAAATAATTGAATATTATATCTTTATTACAGATTGATTGATTGATTAAGTGCCATCAACTCGGTGTCTACTCTTAGTGACCACATAGATAGATTCTCTCCAGGATGATCTGTCTTCAACTTGGCCTTTAAGGTCTCTCAGTGGTGTCGTCCTCTTCTTCTCTTTCCTTCAACTTTCCCTAGCATCGTGGACTTCTCAAGGGAGCTGAGTCTTTGCATAATATGTCCGAAGTATGATAGTTTGAGCCTGGTCATTTGTGCCTCAAATGAAAATAGTGGATTGATTTGTTCTATGAGTCATTTGTTTGTTTTCCTGGCTGTCCATGGTATCCTCAAAAGTCTTCTCCAGCACCAAAGTTCAAAAGCGTCAATGCTTTTTCTATCTTGCTTCTTCAAAGTCCAGCTTTCACATCCATATAGTATCACAGGAAAAACCATTGTCCAGACGATTCTAATCTTTCTAGGTGTAGACACATCATACCATCTAAATATCATTTCCAACGCCTTCATTGCAACCCTACCAAGTGCTAGTCTGCAGCGTATTTCTTGACTGCTGGATCCTTTACTGTTGACGGTCGATCCTTAAAGGCAGAAGTTCACCACTTCAGTGTCTTCATTGTCATTTCTGAGGCTGGTTGCTGTACCTGTTGTCATTAGTTTAGTCTTCTTTACATTTAATTGTAGTCCCATTTTTTCACTGTGCTCCTTTGCTTTCTTTATTAGAGCTTGCAAATCATCCACATTCTCAGCTATCAGAGTGGGGTCATCAACGTAGCGCAGGTTATTGATGTTTCTTCTTCCAACTTTAAAACCACACTCATCTTCTCCATTCCAGCTTCTCTCAGTATATGTTCAGCATATAAATTGAATAGAGAAGGGGTAGGTATACAGCCTTGTCTTACTCCTTTGCTGATCTAGAACCAGTCTGTTTTAGCATGTTTTGTATGGACTGTGGCTTCATGTCCTGTGTATAGGTTTTTCATGAGAACAATGAGATGTTCTGAGATGCCCATTTTCCTAAGGATTTTCCACAACTTGACATGGTCAATGCAATTGAAGGCATTTCTGTAGTCAATAAAGCACATATTGACTTCTTTCTGGTATTCTTTGGCTTTCTCAATTATCCAGCATGCATCAGCAGTGATGTCTCTTGTTCCTCAGCCTTTTCTGAAACCAGCTTAATTATCCAGCATTTCCCTTTCCAGGTAGGGCTCTAATCTGCACTGGATGATCCTGAGCATTATGTTGCTAGCATGTGAAATTAAGGAATTTATGCGATGGTTTGCGCAATCTGTCTCAATAAGTCTCCTTTGCGCAATAAGTCTCCTTTCTTTGGTATGGATATGTAGACTGTCTCTTCCAATCTGTTGGCCACTGTGTTGTTCTCCAGATTTGCTGGCATCATTTGGTTAGAGCCTTGACTGATTCTTCTTCTATTGCTTGCCATATTTCTGTAGCTATTCCATCCATTCCTGTATTCTCCGGACTTTGTAATAACCGGAGTGCTGATCTAACTTCATCTTCCCGTCCTAGAGGTTCTTGCAAGTAGGGGATATCTTCTAGAGAGTATCTTGGATGTTGACATCCCTGCTGTACAGATTTTCAGTATACTCCTTCCATCTGTTTCATCTTCTCTGAATCAGTTACTACTGTCCTTTGTTATCCCTTAAAATACCAATTCGAGGTTGGAACGTCCCTCTGAGTTCAGAGATCTTTTGGAAATTTGCCTTGTTCTTCCATGTCTATTTCCATCCTCAAGGTCTTTTTAGATGTCATTGTAGTACTGCTCCCTGTCTCTTCTAACAGCTTTCTCAAATTCCCTATTAAGTTCCTTCCTGAAGTCTTTATTTTTCTTTACTTTGGCTTCTCTCCTCTCCTTGGCAATTCCCACCATCTGTTCTGACATCCATTTTGCTTTCTTCTGTTTCTTGTTCTTTGAAAGTCTCTTTTCACATTCATCCTTAACAACTTGTTTGATTTCATTCCACAGTTCTTCAAGTTCCCTATCAATTAGATTCAGAACTTCAAAATGGTCCCTTATGTTCTCCTTGAAAATGGTGAGAACATTCTCAATATCATATCGTTAAACCTGGATAGCTTTGTTTTTCCCCTTTAGCTTGACTTGGAACTTGCACATGAGTAGTTCGTGATCTGTTCCACAATCGGCCCCTGGCCATGTGTCTCTTGTTATTACTGAGCTCTTCTACCTCCTTGCACCAATAATGTAATCAATTTGATTTCTATGTACTGCATCTGATGAAGTCCATTTGTATAGGCGCCGCTTTGATTTTTTTGAAGATTGTGTTAGCAATGAATAGATAATTGGCTTGGCAGAAACTAATAAGTCATTCTCCTGCTTCATTTCTGTTTCCTAGGCCATAAAGGCTGACTATCTTTTCCTCATTACCTTTTCCAACTTTGGCATTCCAGTCTCCAACATCACATCTTGCTTGCATGTTCTTTCAATTTCAGACTAGACTTGAGCATAAAACTCATCAATGTCCTCTTCTTCTGCATCAGTCGTTGGGGCATAGACTTGAAGAAATGCCATGTTAAAGGGTTGTCCACAAAATCTAATTGATATTAGTCGGTCACTGACCGCATTGTACTCAAGTACTGTCATTGCTATATCCTTCCTGATTATGAAAGCAACACCGTTCCTTTTTTGGTTTCCGTCCTGAGTAGTAAACGGTATGGTTTTCTGACTGTAAGTATCCCATTCCAGTCCATTTTAATTTACTGATCCCCAAGGTGTCAATCTGTGGTTGATTCATTTCCTCTCTCACTGTGTTGAGCTTACCCATATTCATACTTTTTACGTTCCACATTCCCTTTGTAATTCTGTCTTTGCAGCTTTGGATTTTCTTTTCCCACATGGCAATATCAACTGCTATATGTCCAAAAGGCTTTAGTCTAACTGCACCATAAACACCACCGGTACTCTGTGAGATCTTCAGCTCTTCCTCAGTAGCATGTTGAATACCATCTAACCTGATGGGCCCATCATCCGGCACTACATCGACAATCATTTCATTTTGTCTATCTGTCTGGTTTTCTTGGTAAAATACAGGAGTTGTTTAACATTGCCTTCTTCCTCACAGTGTGAAATGATGCCTTTGTTGCTGTCACTGAAGTGATCGTCAGCCTTCCTCCCCCCAACCCAGCACAAAAGTCTGTGCTCAAGAAACACTTTTTTCTGAAATCTCATTGGAGAAATTGAAAAAAATCAAAGAATTACCACATGCACTATACTATGCATATGTATGCCCTTTTTGAACATGGAAAAATAACCCTCTTTTTCTTGGCTGTCTGGCTGGGTGGCTTGCATTGGGAGGCAATAATCAACTGGCTGGTTGGTATGGGAACAGGGCTAACACTAACAAGGTAAGAGGATCCTTGTTAATTTCACTGCTATCACTTAAATAAAAATTTTTTTTACTAGCTGCACAAGCATAGATGTTATGCTAGGCCAACCCATGGAAAACATAGGACAAGCAAATCATTTAACCCTTAAGCTCTTAAATGATTATATCCATGCTACATCTCTGGATTAATATTTATGTGGCAAATAGAGCATACAATGTTATTTTTGAATGTCATCCATTTTCCCTCCAGGCATATCTGTTAGAAACTAGACAAATGTTAGTTTCTACTCCTCTGATTCTTGTAGAGAGTGCAGCAGGAACTGTATGCACTACAACAGTCAAAGGTAGTAGCAAAAATATTTAGAGCATTTTGTAACTATATAGCTTGTAATAGTATCATAGCATGTGACTCAAACAACTGCAAATTATTAAGAAAGGGAGACTCTAATCAGATTTCCCTTCTGCAAGAATTCTATTTCTAACTTGACAGAAAGCTATTGTTCAAGTCAAGGCTATCCATCTTAATTGCAGTCTATTGAGACAACAATATTGCTGGTAGGTTGGCAATTTCTTACATCCATTATATTCTTCCAATGGAAAATATCCATTAGAGACTCCTGGAAATAAGGTTATCACTAGATGTTTCAGTTTGTTCTGCAGAGAAAATGTATCAGTACTGGGAGAACTTTGTCACTATGAAGTCACAGAAACCGAAAGAGATGGACTGTGGTGGACAGCCCAATGATGTTTACATAAGGGACACAGTAAAGCTTTTTAGGAAACTCAGTCAGGTAAAGACTTATGCCAGGAACCAATGCTGTAGGCTGGAATCCTATTTATTTACCATAAATAAATGATGTCTACCATTAAATGTAGACATTAACCTGACATGGTTAGGCTTGAGCTGATTAGTTATATATTGCTTTCATCAAATCAAAATCTATTATTTAGATAATTTCCTAACTTTACAGCCACTTATGGTTTTTTACAATTATTTATTTTTAAATATATTTGTCTTACTGCCTATTTCATAATTGTGTAATCTAATGCATATACATACTAGTTTAGCCAAATGAAAAATCCTTTGAGTATCAAAAAACTACAACACAGCACATAATAAAAATAAATTGTGATATCAATGATAATAAAAATGCTTCATAATAGTAATTTAATACAATATTTGAACATAAGCTATTTCTCCCATGAGATACATAGTGAATGTGTTTTAGGAGGGATAGATAATTTTAAGACCAGTAATAGTATTCTCAGATATGCAAGTTAAATATGTAACTTGAATGAATAAGATGAAATTGAGCAAACAAGGTTGCAGGCTGGATAATAAAACTTCCAGGCAGCAAGGACTATGGAATCATCTTACAGTTGTAGAAAAAAGTATATTTAGTGTTCCAGTAAGGATTTCCCTTTTAGTAATCCTTTTATGTTGTCAGATACTAGAAGAGGATGATTAGGAAATATATGTATAGCCTTGGTTCAGAAACATTTTATTTTATTTGCTACATTTATTTGTTACTTTATCCATTACTTCTATTCATTACAGATCAGATATAAAGAGGAATATGGGGAGGACTATGGGAAAGGCATGTATGTGGAGACCAATGGAGAGAAATGCATGTGGAGAAATTTGTCAGGGGAAATATGAAAAAACATTTTCAAGAATAGCTAGCTAGATTTGTACTTGGCTACTGAAAAGAAACACTTTGCTAGAGAATTACTATCTCTGCTTGTGTAAAATGAACCCGATGTCAATCTTAAATAACATTGATTAAATTAAATTAAAGACAAGACAGGGAATCAGGCCACTCACTGCTCGTTGGCGCAGCCCGTTTGCCCCAACCCCCTTCACAAAAGGCACGAGGACTGAAAAGAGCTTATTGGCTTCTGGGCAATAGGGGGTGGGGATCAGCTGTTCACCATGGCTATTTGTGTCCCTCTTCCTCATTCTGTTTCTAGCTGGCACCCTCCCTCCCTCCCTCCCTGGGTACAGTCTGGGCTTGCTGGTTGCCTGTTGGGGCCGGGCAGGAATTTTTTGGGCATTCACCTGATTGGCCTGGGGTGCGAGTCCTTTTTCGCCTGCCTCTGACTGTACCTTTTAGTTAGTTAGTTGAGGTTTTCTTCGGTCACAATTGTGGACAGGAACAGTGCTGTGGGAAGAAACAGCTGAATTTGGGTGAGCCCCTTCAGGTAAGTGTTTGGCTATTGGAGGGCCAGGTCTTTTCTGTAGAGACTTGGTGGCTCAGGGAATTTGACCTTGTACAATCTACTCTGTTGGATGACACCCTGCGGAAAGTTTGGCAGCTTCTGTGGGATGCTGCTAAGGGCAGAGACCTGGCCTTAGGTTGGCTAAGAAGGGCAGCCTCTGCTTTTGAGCAATGGGGGTGCTTTGGAGCCAAGGTCTTATTAGGCATCACTAGTGCTTATTAGGCAAGGCACTCCCTGATGGGGCCTGTTTTTAGTTCCCACACTGTGGGGGTGGAGCGCCAATCTCATCTAACATCTGCCTCTGTTCTGATCAATAAATTGTGGCCCTTCATTACCATACACTTTTGTCTCGTGTCTTTTTGGGGTGTGGGAGCAATATCGCCTAACAGGAAATCTTAAGGTCTAGTCTCTACTCTTTTATAATGGCTGAGATCAGGACTAATGTGCACACTTAAAAACGTTTTGCTTGTGCAATGGTGAGGGGGGGCAAGCGGGGGAATTTTTGAAAACCCTAGCTACCTTCTGCGTCTCTATTTGCCACCCAAAAATATGTTTATGTAACTAAATATCTTGCCACCTCAACTGCTTGTGCTTTTGGACATACATCTTTATCGTTGCATGGTTGGAGACCAAAGCACATAGCCTTGCCATTCTGTCCCCTTTCTATCCTGATTGCCAGGAGGGGAGAACATGGAACAGAGTGGGAAGGGGGCATGCCCCCGGGCAACTTCCCCACTTGACAGGCTTCGAAGCTTGGGATGGGACATGGTGGCATCCTTGTTGCCGGGCAAGTGCTTTGTTGGACCAGAGGCAGAGGGATGGGGCAGGTGCTCGGAGAGGTGGTCATTGAGAAGCATGGCAGGCATGGAGCAGGCACAATCCCGAGCAGGTCTGAGCCACCCCATCTATGATTACATTTCCAGTAACTTCACTAAACCATGGTTATGGTGGCATCCACATTTGGACGTAAGGCTGCCACTGAAAAACCTACGGTTATGGTGGGGAAACTCACTACAAACCGAAGGTTCAAACAGGAATTTGGCAAGGCACACCACAGGTTGCTTTTGCTTCAAAACTGTGGTTGCACAAATTCAGACATTCACAAATTCAAACCTCTGCCCCATTTAACTGAGGTTTTGTGTTATATGTGAATTTGGGCATTATAACTGCAGGCCATGTTTGCCATTATAAACAGAAGTAACAACAAAACATCCCAAACAATAATACCATGGAACAGAGCAATAGATTAAAATGAATTCTGCATTATCACTATTTACAAGTCTGAGATTCTACTTCTTTGGTCTATAATCTCGTCCTTATCCTTATCAAATATATAAGAAAATCTAACGAAACTTACTATAAGATTAGTATAGCCAAACTTTACATTTCTCTTTCTTAAAAAACTGTAAGTCACAGAGGCACTCTTACTCTTGGACCTTGGGGCCCTGGCCCGTGGCCTCCAAGGTCCAAGGGGCCTCCAAATGTCCAGGGGGGCCTCCTGCCACCACCCCGTGCCCACACTGCCCCTGTCAAACCTCCAATATTTTTCATAATTTCAGCTGCCATGTGTGCAGCTGGGGGTGGGGGGTGATCCAAGCAGTCCTCCTCCCATAGTGGTGGTGGTGGTGGGTGGAGCAGCCACAGGGCCTGTTCATCCAGTCCAGCAGCCCTTGAGAATGGTGAGGCGCTCCAGCATGCCTGCACAGTTGGAATTGATTGTCGCAAGCCGGGCTTGCTGCTGGGCCAGACAAACATGCACAGCAGCCGCTCTGCCCGATGCCCCTGCTGCCGCCACAGGGGGAGCCTGCTCAGATCACCCCCATGGCTGCGCACATGGCGGCTGTGAAAAGGTGGCAAAAAGGGCAAGGAACAGTGTGGTGGCTGGGGCAGCAGCTGGCACGGGCAGTGGTGGCAGGAGGCCCCCCAGGACAGAGGTACCCAAGTTTGCACTACAAAATTTTAAGGGGGCACTCATGATGAGGGGGCCTTGTGGTGGGGGGCCTCATGGCAGGGGGCCCTGACGGGGGCTCACAGTAGGTGGGGGGGGGCTCTGAAGCCTTTCATGTCTGGCCGCCAAAATTACCTAGGTGCACCCCTGGTAAGTAATCATTATTAGTGAATATAGGATGAAATTTCTGATAAATATTTGAGTTTAGGCTGGGGAGAAAGAAGAGATATTAACAAAAGAAAAGATGATATGGCATTTAGGGCTTATTTTTAATGTGAACAAAAAACAGGATGCATGTGTCTTTCTTCTTAGCTCGATTTCCATTTTGATGGAAGACTTATCCCAGCGCAAGTGATCCAAACAATCTGCATTGTTTAAATGCACTAATTTAGTCTCATGCAAAGACATAAAACAAAAACTCAGAATATTTAGAAACTAAGGAGTTTGGTCACTTTCAGGCTTCTGATCCAAATGATGATAGAGAAATACAGGCACAAATTAACAATAAATGTCATAGGACCTTGAGTTAACATTGAACTATGTCATGCATTTGCATGACTGCAGTTTCTTACAAAATGCTTCATGCTTTTGAAGTGATTCAGAAAATTCATTAGATGCAATGTCACATTTTTAAAAAAGGTTTAAATATAAGAAGATCACAAGTTTGTGACTTTTATTTATTGCCCACCTGTGACTGCCTGGTGTTTCAGTGCCATTCTGAACTCTTTGCTCATAGAATGCCAGAAGCCTCCGAGCCAAGATGGGTGAGCTGGAGTGCTTGGTTGCTAATGCAGAAATGGATATAGTGGGCATAACAAAAACATGGTGGATCAGTGAGAACCAGTGGGGCACTGCTATCCCTGGATATAAACTCTATAGAAAGCACAGGGAGGGGTGCCTTGGAGGTGGAGTAGCACTGTATGTTAAAGAAGGGATAGAATCTATCAACCTAGAAAACCTAGGTCGACAGGAGTCCTCCACATAAACCCTGTGGATCACAATACAAGGCCTGAAAGGAAACATGCTACTGGGGACGTGCTATCGCCCTCTAGATCAAAATGCTGACAGTGACTGAGAGTTGCAGGAGGAAATCAGGGAGGAATCAAGGAGAGGCAGGGCTGTAATAATAGGTGACTTCAATTACCCACACACAGACTGGATAAATTCACAGTCAGGTAATGACAAAGAGGTCAAATTTCTAGATATGTTAAATGACTGTGCCCTAGAACAGTTGGTCATGGAACCAACCAGAGAGAAGGCGACCTTGGATTTAATTCTGAGTGGCACCCAAAACCTGGTCCGTGATGTCAGTGTCATCAACCCTTTAGGAAACAGTGACCACAGTGCAATCAAATTCAGCATACATGTGGGGAGAGAATCACTAAGGAAGTCTAACACAGACATTTTGAATGTCAGAAAAGGAAACTTCTCCAAAATGAGGGGTATGGTGAAAAGAAAGCTGAAAGGGAAAATCAGGAGAGTCACTTCACTCCAGAGTGCATGGAGTTTACTCAAAACCACAATACTAGAAGCCCAGTTAGATTGTATACCCAAAAGGAGGAAAGGTACCACTAAGTCCAGGAGGATGCCAGCATGGCTAACAGGTAAAGTCAAGGAAGCCATAAAAGAGAAGAAGCCTTCCTTCAGAAATTGGAAAGCTTGTCCAAATGAAGAGAACAGAAAGGAACACAAAGAGGCTATTCCCACGATCTGCTGAAATTGGGCTAGGGGAGCCTAGCCCGATTTTGGCTGATCATGGGAGCCACTGGGCTTGCAGGTGAACCTGGTTGCTTCCTGGCAGTTAACCCACCAAACAACCCCTCACCTTAAACCAGGTTTGCGGAGCAAGCACTCTGCAAATCCATTTTTTAAAATCATGAGTAGCTGCGGCGTGGCTCCGCGCCATGGCTACTCATGAGTAGACCCCCGGAGGGGAGGTGAAAAGCCGCCTCCTGGCTCTGGGGGTCTCTCCAGTATGCCCTGCGCACTAGCACAGGGCATACTGTAGCTTCTGGGGGCTGCGTGGCCCCCAAACTCCCCAGCCCCCGCCGGCTCCATCACGAAGCCGGCAGTCATGTGGGCGGCCAATCTAGCTGCCCAGGGCTCCCGCCCTGCTTGTGTGCTGTGAGAGCTGGCTTAGCCCGCTCTCCTCGCTTACCTTTCCAAACCGGGTCTCACTGATGGTGAGACCTGGCTCATACTCTGGCAAAAGAAATGCAAGGTGACAATAAGGGAGGCAAAAAGAGAGTTTGAGGAACATTTAGCTAAAAGTATCAAGGGGAATAACAAAATCTTCTTTAAATACATCAAAAGCAGGAAACCTGCCAGGGATGTAGTTGGACCATCAGATAATGAGGGAGTGAAAGGGATAATTTATTTATTTATTTATTTATTTATTTATTTATTTATTTATCACATTTTTATACCACCCTGACCCAAGGTTTCAGGGCAGTTCACAACAAATAACAACAAAACATTAAAATCAATTAGATATTAAAAACAGTTTAAAACAAATCAATAAATAATCCAAAATTTAAAAAGTTACAAAGTTAAAAAGCTAAAAGGCCTGGGTAAAAAGGTAAGACTTTAGACAATTTTTAAAAGCCGCTAGAGATGGGGAGACTCTTATTCCCACGGGAAGCGTGTTCCAAAGGCTCAGGGCAACAACAGAGAAGGCCCGTCCCTGGGTGGCCACCAGACGACATGAAGGTAGCCACAGACGAGCCTCCCCTGATGTACGCAGTGGATGATGGGCATCATGCAGAAGAAGATGCTCTTTTAAGTACTGTGGGCCTAAGCTGTTTAGGGCTTTATAGGTTATAACCAGCACTTTGTATTTTGCCCGGAAACTTATTGGCAGCCAGTGCAGCTCCTGCAATATAGGAGTAATATGGTCTCTTCGAGATGACCAATCTGGCTTCCACATTTTGTACTAAGTGCAGTTTCCAGACTATGTACAAAGGCAGCCCCACATAGAGCGCATTGCAGTAATCAAGTCTGGAGGTTACCAACAAGTGTACTACTGTTTTGAGATCATGAACCTCAAGAAACAGACACAGCTGGCATATCAACTGAAGCTGATAGAAAGCACTTCTAGCCACTCCCACTATCTGGGGAACCAGGGAAAGGTGTGGATCCAGAAGTACTCTCAAACTGCATACCTGTTCCTTCTGAGGATGTGTGACCCCATCTAGAACAGGTAGATCAATATCGCTTCCCGAGTGATGACCCCACACAATAAGTACCTCCGTCTTGTCTGGATTCAGTCTCAGTTTTTAATCCCTCATCCAGCCCATTACTGCTTCCAAGCAGGCATTCAGGGAGGATATGCCTTATCCTGATGATGTTGACATGGAGAAATAGATTTGGGTGTCATCAGCATACTGATAACACCCAGCACCCAATCTCTGGATGATCTCTCCCAACAGTTTCATATAGATATTAAAAAGCATTGGAGACAATATGGAGCCCTGAGGGACCCCATTTAAAAGCTCAGATTTTGAAGAGCAACAGTCTCCAAGTGACACCATCTGGGATCTGCCAGAAAGGTAGGAGCGGAACCACTGCAAAGCAGTGCCTCCCACTCCCAACTCCCTCAGACGTTCCAGAAGGATACTATGGTCAATAGTATCGAAAGCCGCCGAGTGAGCCAAAAGGACCAACAGAGTCACACTTCCTCTGTCAAGTCCCAATTGGAGATCATCCATCAGGCCGACCAAGGCAGTCTCCACCCCATAGCCCGTTCGAAAACCAGTTTGAAATGGGTCTAGATAGTCAGTTTCCTCCAAGACCACCTGGAACTGGGAGGCCACCACCCTCTCAATCACCTTGCCCAACCATGAGAGGTTGGAGACAGGCTTGTAGCTACTAAACTGTGAGGGGTCCAAGGCAGGCTTCTTAAGAATAAACAAGGAGGTATCCTGCCCTCTCTCCAAGAGGTATTCATAATTGCCACCAGGCTCTCCACAACAACCCCCTTGCCAGATAGTATAAGCCACATTGGGCAAGGATCAAGCTGACAGGTGGTAGGACGCACCGTTCCGAGCAGCTTGTCCACATCCTCAGGAGTCACAAACTGAAATTGATCCAGTCTAACCACACAAGAGGAGTTGCTGGATACCTCTGCATTTGACACTGCGATAACTGTGGAGTCTAAATCTAGATCTAGATCGACTCGAATACGAGAGACTTTGTCCATAAAAAAACTAATTAAGAGCATCACAGCGGGCAACTGATGGTTCCAAATTTGAATTCAGAGGAGTAGGGGGCCCTACTAGCCCCCTCACAACCCTGAATAGTTCCGCTGGACAAGAGCCTGCGGAAGCAATATGGGCAGAAAAGAAACAGTTCTTTGCTGCATGTATAGCTAGAGCATAGATCTTTAAATGTGCTCTATGTTGCAATCTGTCAGATTTGAGTCGAGTCTTCCTTCACTTGCACTCTAGTCATCTACCTTGCCGCTTCAGCTCCCGCAGATCTTCCGTATACCAAGGAGCCATTTTTGATGCGGGTTGGAGAGGATGCTTAGGAGCGATCATGTCTACTGCCCTGGTGAGCTGATTATTCCAATTCTCCACCAGGGCATCAACCGGATCACTGGCAGGGTCAACATTAAATCCTTCCAAGGAGGATATGGAGGTTGCAGAGAAGCTAAATGAGTTCTTTGCATCCATCTTCACAGCAGAGGATACTGAGCATATACCTTTTCCTGAAACAAGCTTTTCAGGTATGGAGGCTAAAGAACTGAGTCAGATAGAAATGACAAGAGATGATGTTCTATCCATGTATAGTTTTCTGTATTTGTATATTATATATTTTAATATCAGATTGTTTTTATATTTTTAGCTAAATACTTTTAACTCATTTTTATTATGTGTTTGTAAACCGCCTTGATATTGATTTAATGAAAGGTGGTATATAAATCTAACAATAAATAAATAAACAATAAATAAACAATAAACAAACAAATAAATAAATAAATAAACAAACTGTATGGAAAAACTGAAAACTAGCAAATCGCCACGGCTGGATGGCATCCATCCAAGAGTCCTCAAAGAACTGAAATGTGAAATTGCCGACCTCCTTACTGAAGTATATAACGTATCCTTGCAATAGGGCTCTGTACCAGAGGATTGGAAAGTAGCAAATGTAACATCGATTTTCAAAAAGGGATCCAGGGGCAATCCGGGAAATTCCAGGCTGGTTAGCTTAACATCCGTTCCAGGAAAATTGATGGAAAGGATCCTCAAGGGTAAAATTGTAAAGCACATAGAAGAACAGGCCCTGCTGGGAGTGAATCAGTATGGCTTCCGGAATGGTAAATCTTGCCTCACAAACCTGTTGGAATTCTTTGAGAGTACAAGTACATGTGTGGATTGCCAACTGGTTGAAAGACAGGAAACAGAGAGTAGGTATAAATGGAGAGTTTTCACAATGGAGGGAAATAAGAAGTGGGGTCCCCCAGGGATCTGTACTGGGACCAGTGCTTTTTAATTTATGCATAAATGATCTAGAAGCAGGGGCAAGCAGCAAGGTGGCCAAATTTGCAGATGATACCAAACTCTTTTGGGTAGTGAAATCCAAAACAGATTGTGAGGAGCTGCAAAAGGATCTCTCCAAACTGGATGAGTTGGCAACAAAGTGCCAAATGCAGTTCAATGTTGGCAAGTATAAAGTGATGCAACCCCAACTTCAAGTATACGCTGATGGGATCTGAGCTGTCGGTGATTGACCAAGAGAGGGAAGCTGGGGTCATGGCAGACAGCTCGTTGAAAGTGTCGACTCAATGTGCAGCAGCTGTGAAAAAGGCCAATTCCATGCTAGGGATCAATAGGAAGAGGATTGAAAATAAAATGGCTAATATTGTAATGTCATTATACAAAGCTATGGTGCAGCCACACTTGTAGTACTGAATACACTTCTGGTCACTACATCTAAAAAAGGACATTGCGGAACTGGAAAAGATGCAGAAGAGGGCAACCAAGATGATCAGGGGCCTAGAGCACCTTTCTTATGAGGCAAGGCTACAACACCTGAGGCTATTTAGTTTATAAAAAAAGATGACTGTGGGGAGACATGATAGAGGTCTACAAAATCATGCATGGTGTGGAGAAAGTGGATAGAGAGACGTTCTTCTCCCTCTCGCATAACACTAGAACCAGGGGTCATCCCATGAAATTGATTGCCAGGAAATCTAGGACCAACAAAGGGAAGTACTTTTTCACACAACGCATAATCCACTTGTGGAATTCTCTGCCAGGTTGTTGGTGACAGCCAACAACCTGGATGGCTTTAAGAGAGGTTTGGATAACTTCGTGGAGGAAAGGTCTGTCATCGGCTACTAGTTGGAAGGCTAAAGGCCACTTCCATCCTCAAAGGATGCCTCTGAGTAACAGTTGCAGGGGAGTAACAGCAGGAGAGAGGGCATGCCCTCAACTCCTGCCTGTGACTTCCAGAAGCATCTGGTGGGCCACTGTGTGAAACAGGATGCTGGACTAGATGGGCCTTGGGCCTGATCCAGCAAGGCTGTTCTTATGTTCTTATGAATCCTGAAATATTTACCAGACCATATACGAAGTGCATTGCCTTTTGCTACAAATGATTTAATAAATTCCATACCATTTCCCATATGAACCAAACAATTTCCAAACATTTTAAATTATTCAGTACCTAATTTGCAAATGATTGCAAGATATCCTTATCTGACAACCCATAAGACTCTTATAGCCTCTGAGAAACAGAGAAAGAATCCCCTTTTAATATAGCAGATATGTGATATTGAACATTTTCTTATCTCACAAGAGGATGTTCAATGCAAGCTTCTGGCTAATTTAGAAATCAGTGTTAAACCATACATATGTATAATTTTATACATATTTTTGATATTCTCTTTATATTTTATTTATCAATAGAAAATTATATTAAAATTGAGAAAATAGCAACGAAAAAATGTCATTGGATCTGGATGAAAGATTGAGAGTTATTGAAGAAAGTAGAGGCATTGCTTTTCACTGCATTATTTCTTCCTCAAAAATGAAAATATGTGTGAGAGAGGACCTTGCTGTAGACCTTAAATTAGGGACACTTCCCATTTATTGAAATGGCAAGTATACTGAGTAGGGGCTGTTTATTGTGAAAATGATCAGATTGGTATCAAGAGCATCATCTTGATGGTGCATGTCAAAAAACCCTCATCAAATCAATTTGATAGTGCAGAGTGCAACAGATTGATCTGATTCATCAGATGGATGGGGTAGATTACCTTCTGGCAACGTGGTGGGTGATACATTCTCAAAAACCTGCTGTCTTGATAAGTAGCAGCGGTACCATTTAAACATACCACTTTTCTTGTCTGGGAGCCGGCCAATAATGCTCCAGGAAAAGATACAAAGAGGCTGTGCCTTTTCCCTGATAAATTACCAGGGGGAAATGGTCACCTTCTGTGTCTACCTTCCTATAATCTAATCTAATCTAATCTAATCTAATCTAATCTAATCTAATCTAATCTAATGCATCCAATTTTTAGTTAAAGTTCCAAAAGGCAGACTGATTCAATGCACAGCCCTAGTACTGAGTGAACATTGTAGGTATTCGCAGCATGTGAGAGGAAGTTGTCTTGTGATCAAAATGGTTCATACCAAATATAAAATTGTATTAATAGCAAAATAAAAGCAATAAATTAAAAGCACACACTAAAAACAGAACACAACATAGCATAGCAAAAGGTTCCCTTACGGCCCAAATGTCTAGAATAGGGCTGCACAACTTTGGCCCTCCTGCTGATGATGGACTACAACTCCCATCATCCCTGACAACTGACAACCACAGCTGGAGATGATGGGAGTTGTACTCCAACAACAGCTAGAAGGTCAAAGTTGTGCAGCCCTGCTCTAGAAGAAGGCAGCAGCTTTTATCCTTTTATAGATGGTTGTGAGGGATACTAGGGATGTGCACAAAACTGGTTGGCCTGGTTTTGTTTGAGGCCGAAACGGCCTCGAACCCAACCAGGCCAGTTTGGTCCGGCACCCCCTTGAACCCCATCCCCGGTTTGGTTTGGTTGAGGGTGGGGGGTTGCGGACTGTTTGTTTGTTTTTTAAAATTACCTTGTACTCCCCTCAGGGGAGTTCCTGGAGGTGGAGGGGGGGTGTCCGTGGAGGTTCCCCCTCCCCCCACCAGCCTTCTAAATCACCCCCTCGCTCCATTCGGGTGCTCTTTGGACAGTTTTCAGCCTTCACTCGGTGGCCTGGCGGCCATGTTGGGGGGTGGGTGCCTGCGCACATGACCTGTGTGGCCCGCCATTCAAGATGGCGGCCACATGAACATCTGAGGCACAAGCGGGCTCATTTGTGGACTGTCTAATCAATTTGAACCAAATTGGATACAGTTGCAGTGAGTGACACACAGGGACACCTCAATGGCATAGTTTGTGGTGATGTCATCCACCCTGATTCAAGATGGTAGATGCATAAACTTTGGAGATTCAAGTGGGCTAACTTGTGAACTGCGTAACCAATTTGAACCAAATTTGCTACGGGACACATAGGGAAAACTCAATGACATAGATTGTGACACTGTCCTCCAACCCAATCCAAGATGGTAGACACGTAAACATTTGAAGTGCAAGTGGGCTAACTTGTGAACCACATAGCCAATTTGAATCAAATTTGCTACAGCTGTAGGGACACATAGAGATGTCCCAATGGTGTAGTTTGTGGTGATGTCATCCACCCTGATCCAAGATGGTGGATGCATGAACATTTGAGATGCAAGAGATCTAACTTGTGTACCTCAATTTTAACCAAATTTAGTCCATTTGTAGAGACAGTGAAAGGAAAGTAGGCTGATTAGTTCTTACTAGAATACCTTGTATTTATTTATATCTATGTAAACTACTTTGGGAACTTTTTTTGAAAACTGGTATATAAATATCCATCATATTCATCACATAGTACATAAGCTGTAAAGACTTAGTTCAGTTTTGTAACAAGTGATTGAGGAATCTGCACCTGCTGAATATCTGCCTGGAGGCATCCCTCCCTAGCCCAATCTCTAGCTGAAAATCCAAGGCAAAGTGCAGATGCATGGAGCCTCATTTGTAAAGTCAGCATAGTATACAAGACTGTATAAAGGTTTAACAACTTATATGGCACAGAAGTTAAGATAGGCACTTTCACTTGCTATTTCCTCCTTTTTACAACATGTGTGAAAATTTAAAGCATCTTAAACTGAAGGTTTTTGAATAATTGAATTTCCAGGATTTAAAAAAAATCTCATTGGGCACTATGAAAAAGAGAAGACTAATAGTGGCTCTTATTCATGCTGGCGAAATGGATCCTCCATATTCACATGCTGTATACTTCTGATTAAAGTTCAGAGGCAAGATTCTAGTTCAGTGATTCTCAAACTTGGGTCCTCAGGTGTTATTGGACTTCAACTCCCATAATCCCCAACCAAAGGCCACTGAGGCTGGGGATTATGGGAGCTGAAGTCCAATAACACCTGAGGACCCAAGTTTGAGATTCCCTGTTCTAGTTGTTCATAGGGGGCAGCATACCTTTGATGTAAAGCCTCCTTTTCACCACCTTGTGTGGCCTCTCCAGTACCCTCACAAGCCCATTTGTCACGTTTCCGCTGCTGCTGCTGCTGCAACAGCACACTCCTTCACAAACTGCTTTATCACTTCACTGCTACCTTCTGTGCCCTTGCAACAAAACATGCCATGAATCAAATTCCTTCGTATGTATATCTGAATGCTCTTTGTAATACTCAGGTATTAAATACATTGCTTTATTCCACAAAAACAAGCATAAACCACATCTGTGAGGGTAATTTGCATTTTCTAATGATAGAGCTTTAAGATTGCCATTAATGTGAAGCATTTATAAAGGACATAATCATTTTCATTAACGCATGCTAAACGGCCTCATAATTATCATCTTTGTCAAAAAGCCATTTCTCATGGATTATATTTGGCTGTCCATAAGGACTAATACATTATGGGCTGCAATAATTATGAAGATATTTGTACATGAATTAATGAAGATTGTGATATAAACTGTGAACTTTGTCTAATAGGGTGACAACTTTTTTGTAGACCATCTTTCATCCACACAGTTTTAAAACAGCATAAAAATATAATTACTATTAGAGCAGGATAAAAGGAAACTATTTCTCTGTTGGAAATGTTGTGTGAAAATAGGCTTCATTAGGCTTCCTGTTACTTTGAACCCTTGAAGAGTGAAATTTTTGACTGCTAATTTGTTCAGTATTTCTTGTTAAAAATGTATTTATCTATTCAGTATACTTATAAAAATCTTCAGGAAAAATTCCATTTCAATTCTCTTCTGAGACCTTAAAGCAGTAGATTTTTGTGGAACATGTTCCCATTCAGAATTTGGCCAGATCTTTAAGCTGATTTTAAGCTGCCCTTTAAGGTTGTCAATTGCTTACATCAGTTGCAGTATCTGGGTGTTTGTGCACATTTCCCTGCCCTTTCTGATGAAATTATTATGAAGTTCAAGGCTGTGTTGTTTTTACATAGCTTATAATGCTTATCACGCTGCACAGTAAATACTTGGGACAGGCTCCAAAGAGCTACGTGACATCAAGTATTTTGAACAATGGACAGCTGTATCATATGTTAAATACTGCTTCTGAAGGTTCCTTAAGTTTAAAAAGCATTTTGCCATATTGCATGGAAAACCAGTGTTCGAGAAGCAAAAGATCAAAGCCCCCTTGGACATGTGGCAGTTATTCTGTGGTTTATTGAATTTAGGGATGTGCAAAACGTTTTGGGTACAGAACGTTCTGTACCCAAATCAGGCCATTTCGGGCGATTTGTGCACAAAACAAATTGCTCGATTGCAACTTCCGAAAGTTTTGTATACAAAACAAATCGCCCAAATTTTGGCTCCTAAGGATTTGCTGTTTCGGACCTCCATTTTGTGATCTCATTGTAGTCTTCATTTTGTGTTTGACAGTTATTTGAATTTTTTGCCTTCAGATCAGTGAACGAAAGCATGGGCTGATCTGCTGACAATTGTCTCCTTGTTCCCTATTGGCTGTTTTGACTCTTGCCACTCGTGACTGACCCCACATTGGCCAGGGAAGGGTCTAAGAAGGGGCAAGGGTGGGAAGGAGCTAGTTCAAGGAGGGATTTATTTTTCATTTAATCATATTTAAAGGGTCAGCAGCCACCATGCTGCCTTTCTGCCTCATAGGAGAGGAGACCGAGAGAGCTTTACTTTGCTTTGCCTTGCCACCATGCTATGCCATGCCATTGCCTACTGCCTTCTGCCTTGCCACCAGCCTGAGCCCAGCCTGCCTTGCCACCCAGCCTGCCCTGCTGACTAGTGGCAAATGGCTACTGCATGCCAGCCTGGGAATGGATTATCTTTGCTGCATTGCTTTTTAATTTTTTTTGTTCCTGAGAAGAATTTTTTTCACCCCCTTGAGGTAACCACTACTGCCTGTGCCTGGCTGTGTTTGTCTGTGCCAGCCACCAGCCCCAGCCCCTGTGGCCACTGGCCACCTGGCCAGCTACCCCCTTTCCCCCCAGATTTTCCAGGCTTTTGCCCCAGACCACCCAGCTCCCCCAAATCTGAAGACTGAAGATTGGAGAAGAAATAGTAGACATAGGGACCAGAAGTAGACAACTGGACACAATCTGAGTCAAGCCCTAGACTGAGTGAGTGTACCCCATTCTCTCTCTCTCTCTCTCTCTCTCTCTCTCTCACACACACACACACCCCTCTGGAATTCTGTATTCTTGAGGTTTCCCCCCTGTTTTTGCAGGGAGGTTTTGCAGGGAGTTGTGTGTTGTTTAGTTTAGAAGAATGTTTAGTTTAGAAGAAGTTTAAACAGGGGTTCTGTGTGGGAGGGATCCCCGTTAGCTAATACTAGTAGGTGGTTAGAAGGGTAGCATAGCCTCATTGTTTTAAAAAACAATTCTGTCTTTTTTCCCATTCCAAAGGTTTGAGGATTTTGCATTTTTAAAAAACAGAAGCATGTCCTCCAGGCCTCTGTGCCCATAATATATTGATATACAGGCTCTGAGTGGGCAGGAAGGCACAGACTCTAGCCACCTCCCTGCACCCATTTACCCCCACCCCCACCCACAACTGCAGCATTTCGAGGCCATGGTGGTAATAATAATAATAATAATAATAATAATAATAATAATAATAATAATAATTTGATTTCTATACCGCCCTTCCAAAAATGGCTCAGAGAGGTTTACACAGAAAATAACAAACAAATATTAGGGCAAAAATTAACCCTAAACCCACTAAACCTTTTGCAGAACACACACGCATAATATGCTTCCCCCTACATAATCTCAAGTCTAGCAGTATGGATAGATAGATAGATAGATAGATAGATAGATAGATAGATAGATAGATAGATAGAATGCAATTCAAATGCTTTGGATGGTTTGTTGTTGTGCCTGTATTTGGGGACCTCATGGATGGGCAGTGGACAGGTTCGTTCTCGTTCTCGTTCTCGTTCTCTCTCTCTCTCTCTCTCTCTGGACTGCTTTGCAATGAAGATTGGGTCATATTGTGACTTCTAGCATCTTCATCATTTTTATTCAAACTAGATTGCTTGCATCCACAATAGGTTGTGCTGGTGTCACAGGCTCCTATATGTTGCAAAAATGTAAAAAAGAAAAGGAAAAAAAGCACCATAAATTGTGTGCCACTGTTATCATCATCACTCTTTTACTTGTGTAGGTGGGAGTGGGGCCAAACCTCGCTGTTCCACTGGCGGAATGTTGTTTTGCACCCTTCCTTTTATGGCCAGGTGCCACAGATGTAGCTGTGTTTGTCTGCTTCTTGTGGATGAAAAATGCTTTGGGGAGGGAGGGCAGGGCACATTTGATGCTGTTGTTGGCCCTAGCCTGCTGCCCTAGCCTGCTTCATCTGTGATCTCTTGCTTGCTTGCTTGCTTGCTTGTTTGCTTGCTTGCTTTTTTGCTTGTTGCTGGCTACTGCTGCTGTTACCCTGCATTGGGAGGAGGCACGTGGGGCAGTGCATTTCATTGTTGTTTCACACTGTTGTGCATAGATCAATTGCATTTTGGGGGGATGATGCGACACAATGGATGTGGTGAGCGTGTGACAAAATGGATGTATGTGACCTTTGAAAACCTTGTTCTTTGCAAAGCTCTGATGTTGTTGTTTATGTGTGCTGCATCCAGCCTATGGGACAATGGGGACAGACAATGCCCATTTCTTCCTGTGGTTGCCTCCTAGGAGTGCCACAGTGGGTCAGGCTACCACCCAGATTTGAAATGAATTGGGGGAAGGGTTGATTTTTAAATAATTTGTGAAGTTTGTGCATCTTTGGGGCATAAAAGGGGCTTTGGGGACAGAGGAGTAGGTCAGGTGGTAGTGCCCTGGGGGTGGGTGCCTGCTACCACACAGATTTGAAAGGAATTGGGAAAAGGGGTGATTTTTAAAGAATTTCTGAAGTTTGCACATCTTTAAGCTTTCCCCCCCATATGAAATAATGGGGGTTTCAGCAGCCCCATAACTGCACTTGGGGGGGCACTGGGGTGGCCCAGAGCAAGTGGTGGCATAGTGCACATACAGTAGGGCGCCAACCGCCCCCATACCCACAAGCGCATGGGGTACTGGGTGTTGTTGTTTCTGAGGTGTTCTGAGTGTAGATTCTCTGGTAGCAAATGAGAGTGGATTCATTGTTCGTCATTGAAAATAAATCCACTCTAGGGATGTGCACGGACCAGTCCGGAGCCCATTCTAAGGGCCACCGGACTGGTCCAGACCTGGGGCCGGTTCGGCGGTTCAACGCCAGGGTGTGTATGAGGGTACCTTCCTGCCGCCCCCTACCCCCATTCCTCATCCAAAAGCTTCAAAAGCCTCACTGCGCATGCGCACGTTGCACACGTGGATCACGTCCTGTGTTGTGTGTGCACGCACAATGCACACTGGTGTCATGCACATCGTGTGCATGCGCAGTGAGTCTTTTGAAGCCTTTGGACAAGGAACGGGGGTGGGGTGGCAGTTAGGTACCCTGCTGTCCCAAATATTTACCAAGCAGAGAGCTCTGGAGGGGGGAAAGTGTCAGGAGGGGTAAGTACACCCTCCTCCACCCTTAAAGAGCCCCCCTCCCCAGTGCCAGACTGGTTCCGTGCACACCACTAATCCATTCTAATTTGCTACCAGAGAATCTACACTCAGAACACCTCAGAAACAACAAAACCCAGTACCCCATGGACTTGTGGATATGAGGGTGCTTGGCACCCTATGTGCACTACATCACCACTCGCTCTGGGCCACCCCGGTACCCACCAAGTGGAGTTATGGGGCTGCTGAAACCCCCATTATTCTCTATGGGGAAAAAGCTTAGATGCTCAGATGCTTCAGAAATTCTTTAAAAATCACCCCTTTGCCAAATTCCTTTCAGATCTGTGTGGTAGCAGGCACACATTGGGGCAATACAGCCCAACCCACTCTTTTGCCCTCAAAACCCCCTTTCAGCCCCAAATCCGCCCCAAAGACATGCCAACCACCCAGAGATGAAAGTTTGGGGCAGTATACAAATTTGATAAACAAACAAACAAACAAACAAACAAACTTCAAAAATTATTTACAAATCAGCCCTTTTCCCAATTCCTTTGAAATCTGGTTAGTAGCTTCCTTGAACCCATTGGGCACTACCACCCACAACACCCCACTCTGTGCCAGCCTGGTACCCCCCACATGGAGCTATAAGGTTGTTGAAATTCCCATTATTCCCTATGGGAAAAATCTTAAAGGCGTGTAAACTTCAAAAATTCTTTAAAAATCACTCCTTTGCCCAATTTCTTTGAAATTTGGGTGGTAGCTTCCACCCGTTGGGCACTACCACCCCCCTGTTTTGGCCCTGAGACCCTTTTGTATCCAAATCAATTCAGATTCAGAAAATTCGGGGACAAATCAAATCAGGGGTGATTCGGGGAGGGTCAGATTCGGACCCCAAATAAATTGGGAGTATTTTGATTTGGGTACAGATCAAAATAAAAATAAAAATCAATTGTGCACACCCCTAATTGAATTCTGCTTACAACAATGATAGTAGTAATGGCAGTGGTGGTGGTATTGGCAGCAGCATATTTGTAATAAGATTTGGATTCTACCTTCCTTTTATCATGGAGCTCAAAATAGTGCATGAGGTTGCCAGGGAGTCAACCATCAAGGCACTGGCCAGATCTAGACTTACTTAGCTTCAGCATCATGTACAGTCAAATCATTACCTGGAATCCCAGGTATACATTCTACATTTATTCTATTTATTGTTGCATTTATATACTGCCTAGTGCCTTTTGTTAAAAGACAACCCCAAGGCGGTTTACAAAAGTTAAAACATACAATAAAAAGGCAATAACAACATCAAGCTAAAAAATATTAAAACATAAAATACAGGCATAAAAACAATACAACAGGTAAAAACACACAGAAACAGCAGTAAAAATGATTATGTAAAACCTGGGCAAAAAGCCAAGTCTTAACAAGCTTTCTAAAAGCCGTGATGGAGTCCGAGGAACGAATGGCCACTGGGAGAGCATTCCAAAGTCTGGGAGCAGCAACAGAGAAGGCCCTGTCCCGAGTGCACGACAGCCGGGCCTCTCTCATTGTCAGCACCTGGAGCAGGGCCCCCTCAGATGTCCTCGTCAAGTGGGCAGCAACCCTTGGGAGCAGGCGGTCCTTCAAATACCCTGGGCCCAAACCGTTAAGGGCTTTAAAGGTCAAAACCAGCACCTTGAATTGGACCCGGAAACAAACTGGCAGCCAGTGCAACTCTTTCAGAAAGGGGGTGATGTGCTCCCAATGGGCAGCTCCGGAAAAAACCCTCGCTACCATGTTTTGCACTAGCTGCATTTTTCGGATATTCTTCAAGGGCAGCCCCACGTAGAGCATGTTACAGTAATCTAGCCGCGACGTGACTAAGGCATGGGTAACCGTGGCCAGATCTGCCTTCTCAAGAAAGGGACGCAGGGGAGGGGGAGGGGAAAGGATACATAACCCACTTGTATTGTTGAAGCAGTAATAAAATTCCTTTTTCTGCTCGAGTTTGGAGACTACATCCCCCGGGATATGTGTTATGGACAAAGGCTATTGTGTATTATGAGAGATTTAGTTCACCATAACACAAAGTTCTTCAAGGAACAAAGAGGTCAGAACAAATATATCATAATACATAATGCTCTTGACAGCCATTTGTACTAGTGCCATTCTTTCCTCTAAGCAGAGTGCATGAAGGATAGGCATGGAAATGTGAATTGTGCCACAGAGTGAGAAATGCTATAATTAGCCATTCGGGAGGGGGGAAAGGTAGAGATAATGCTTTTGAAAATTATAGTCCCATTTAAATAATTAAACGTGCTGCAAAGATATATGCCAAGATTTCAGTGACAAAACCAAAAGATTTATCGACGAATTAATGCACAGGGACCAACATGAATTCATGAGGCATAGAATAATTGCCGACTGGTTAAGGCAGGTTTTTATCTGAATGTAAATTGCTTGTGATATGCAGATCCCAATGTTTGCAAATTCTGTCAATATGTAAGAAGGACTTTTCTGATGTGTGTTTTTAAAAGCTTAATATAGTTAAGACACTTTTTAAGTATTTTACATGTTATGGGGATGATGTGTTAAAGTTCTTTGGCTTACATTATGATGTAGCAATAAACAACTACATACATCCTTACTTACTGAGATCTCCTGTTTCTGGACATGTGGAGTTTCACATCCTTTCCCCCACCATTTTTATATTTTCTGTAGGAAAAATAGAATAAATAATGAGATGTTTTAAAAATCCAACCAGCTTCTCACAATTTATTTGGCAAAGTTTGACACCATTAGCCCACAGCGCTGGGTGCACACAGTGGTTTCAATGTGCATACAAACGTCCATGTGCCTTCGTGTCCTTATTTTCTATATTTAGCACATAGAATAAATGTTCTATGTGATGAACAATCGCCATGTACTGGTCATTCTCAATTCATAGAAGAAAATGCCTGCAGTACATCATTTGCAGATTAGAGCCCTTCAAAACATTGTATTGTGGCAACGTTCTGTGGCCTACATTTTCACATGAGCATTTTCATATTTACATATACTTATGAAGTGTATTTACTGGAACACTAATGAGTTGTGCTGGGGTGGGGTGGGGGTTGTGTCTTTGCTATAACTAACCTTGTGTACCTGTGTATACAACATGAAAATAATCACGTGGAAATCCAAAACCGAGGGTAGAGGCAGTGAAAACTCATGCCAGTCCTACCCCATCCCTGATTTTTTGTAGACAATTTGCTACAGATGGGATCCATCTCTTTGTAGATCCCTCTCTTTTAATATGTAACCATGTGGTGGGCTTGTGGGCATGCGGGCATGCTTTTTAGGATAAAGAGGGCTGATGATCTGTACTTACTTGTGATACGCTCCAGAAATATTCAAACATTATGTTCCTGCAGTCTCATGTCTGCATATTTTTGTTTTGTTTTGTTTTTGTTTTTAATTAATGTTTTACTTTTTAATCTTGTTGTAAACCGCCCAGAGACATAAATAAATAAATATCATATATGTTTTAGGTGAATGACTGTGCTTGCATTTATTTTAAAAGTGAATCTGGGTAGTTACAGGTCCCTCAAATGCATGGGATAGATAGGAAGTGTAGTACTGTACCTGCATTCAACATAATATTAAAAAAAACCCTCAACTCTACCTTTGTACACAGATTGTATGAGTGCTGAACATAATGTGTGTACAGGGCTATTATCTCCATCCTATCCAGATTTTAGGGTTTTTGTAGTTAAATAACTCCATCTTTTCCTTTTACCTCATAAACTCATAGAGGCCATTCACATGACTGAGTGGACAGGGCAGCAGGTGGGAAGGCTAGTTAAATCCACTCCGCCCCCCGCCCCCAGACAAACAATTGCATTTTTCTTGGAGCGCAGATCACGCTCCCAGATGAGCAGCACTGCATGGCGGAGTGCACAGCTCCGGAAGCCAGGATAATGCATCCCAGCCCAGATATCCCACAAGGCACTGTGCAACATGCACAACGGGCACTCTAGGCACCCATCTTTGTGTGTGGCCAGGTTGGAAGTAGCCTGAGCTCACATGTGAGCAGGAAGTGAGTGAATCAGGGAGCATTCACTACCTTAACCTTGGCTAAAAGCTGAGCTAAAAAGCCGGGCTACATGGTGCTGCCCTGTTGGGACTGGGCCCAATTCTGGCGGTTCTCATGCACTATCAAACCTAGGCTGGGCTTCCCCAGCCTGGGTTAGGCTGTGTGTGAGAACAGCCTCATAGTGCCATGGTTGGTTTGGCATTTCAACATGAAATCTGATGTAAGGAAAGGGTCCTTTGGTTAGACATTTTAAATGTCTGGCTTGTGTCTATTCATATTTTTCCTTTCATGCAGATTCTTCTTCTTAGTAGTCTGTATGTAAGAAAAAAATATGAATGGACTCAAATTAGACATTAAAAATGGCAGCATACTAATTAGGAATCATGATTTCAGTCTTCCAGGAAATGCCATCTCTGAACTTGTTTGATGATAAATGGGAAGAAATGATTGTTTGCAATTTTTAAAAAGGAAAAAAAGTCATGGGAATAAACAAAATATGGGAATAAACAAAAAATAATAATACTAGAATTAATTAACAAGTTTGGCATTGTGCTTCTTGATAAGGATTAGAGTGATTATCCTGCTGCATGAAGTAATAGCCTTCCATATTTGTTCCAGGTGGCTGTTCTGTAGGGGAAGAATGGCAGTTCTTCAGTCCACTAAAAGCAGAGCAAATCCAGTTTGGTGAGAAAAGCAAGAGGTCTTGAGACAGTTCTTTAGTATTGAAGACTGGCAAGGATTTAGTTAATGAAAAGGTTACAAACAAATGTGAAAAAGCCGGCAGTTTAATTTCAGCTGTAGCTCATGGCTGAAGAGAAAGACCAGAACAAACGGCCATCTCTGGAGAGACAAAATAGAGACCAGTGCTGGAAGATCAAAGAGGAGAGCAGTCCAGCACTTTTATCCATGACCCTAAAAATCCCCCGTGGTCACTATGAGACATTGCAGCTGAGAGCTGCCAGGGTCCTAGCTCCAACATGTTGCATAGTATCCATACTTATCCAGATGGTGAATAATTTTACATTAGTTATGTACACATTGATGTCTTTAGAACTTTCAGATGTCTCATACTTGTGTTGATTTGGTTATGTATTATATCTGATATACAGGTATGGCCCTTTGTATTTCTCATACCTTGAAAAACTTTGTTCTGGAATCTTTTTCAGTGCTAATCCATAGATAAGAATAGGAAGTCAGACTGACACCTGCCTTATAGCAGTTTAGAGAATGGATTAGAGTACATGGGAAACACTGGATCTGCTCTAAATTAGCCATTTGCTACACCATTAGGGCAGCAAGAAGCTCATGAGACTCCTTTGTGCTGGCATGGTGACCCTATCTTGGGTATTGGTATTTAATTAATTAATTAATTAATTAATTAATTACATTTCTATACTGCCTCAAACCAAAGTCTCAGGGCAGTTCACTATCATATAAAGGAATGAAACCACTTTACTGCCCTTTTGATGGTCACCACAGCATATCAGTCCAATTTGTAACTTGCCAGAAGTGCATGTGAATGAACTGAAGCACCACAGAAAAGAAAATAAATAATTGAATCCAATATCTATAAGTAGGCTTATCTATGCATGGTCGCTTCCTGGCAACACTAACTGGAAGTTGTCCTGTCCCCCATCCCCCCAAAACACCTGCATGATGTACTTTCCTGATACTAGGGTATCAAATTCCTCGTAAATATATACCACCTAGACTTTTTCTACAGGTCTGGATAACTTTGTGCAGTATATTTAAGAGGAAACTGAACTGAACTAAAAGCAAATCAAGGTATTTTATCTTGTCGGTGGCAAAACTGACAAATCTACACATCATGAAGCCAAACAATACATGCCTGGACATATGGAAGTATCAGAAAAATGAGAGGGACCTGGTGCCTGAAGTAAGATCTGAACCTTTGGGGGCACAAGTGAGTGTTGGCTAACAAGAATGAGTTGAGCCACAGGCTAAATTTGCCTTTGAGAGCTTGTTGAGTAGTTCAAAGTAAGAAGAGAAGTTTACTCTATTTCTACTCAGAAAAAGAAAAATGAAGGCTCATTAGACTGAAGAGGAATGCATGTCTAACTAGTAACTGGAGTTTTTAGCAGAGTCTTTTGGTGTGTAAAAAAACACAATATCTTGTCTTCATATATTTAAAAGGATGTAGAGTGCTGTGTACCATTCTGTGTAGACTCCATATTATTGTGACAGTATTGTAAATTGATGCAAGATTACAAGATTACAAAAGGATTGGAACAAAAAGGCAAATGTAATAAAATCATGTAGATGTTATTGCAGCTGATTAATTCCCATCTAGCGTTTTATGTGCTAGACAATTTCAAGTTGTGTCTCAAATGAACTGGGGCACAGACCCTGCAAAATGCCACCCTTCATGTCTTTTGAATGGTAGTTTAGGAGTGCTCAGGACAATTAAAGGGAATGCCCCTTTAATTAATGAGAGTGTGGGGGGGAAGGGTTCTGCCATAATAAACCTCAACATTCTATTATTCATTGTTGAACATTGTGGGCCACATGGTTCCAAGAATGAGCACCTTCCCTCCACTTCTATCCCCCAACAGCATCAGAACATGCTGTGGAGGGGGTTAAGTAACCCATGCAACCTCCTCCAGCAAGGTGACTTGTTGCTGTCTTTCTCCAGGGGACCCCAGGCACACTCTCCAGGCCAGTCTCCTCATTACTAGCCTGCTCCTCTCTAAATAGCCCCAAGCAGGTCAAACAGACCTGCTTGTTCCCTGGAGAGCCCATCCTTTCTGGGGATGTCTGCCCCATCACTTCCTCTTTGTCCAGCCCTGCTTTCTGATCTGCCCCCTGTTGCTCTCCCCAGCTTGCCTGTCCATGGCACCGCTCTGCAGCAAAGTGTTGGCTTGATGACACCCTGGGAAGGTTGGAGGCTTTGGTCCTCATGCTCCCCAAGAGAACAGGTTGGCAATGCCACACTAGGCTGCCATGCCTCTGTTGCACAGCCATGGAGAGAAGGGAGGCCTTGCACTGCCCCAGCAATCCCAAGATAGGGTATGCCTGCCTCGTGTGACCGCATGGAGTCCCAACACTTATAAACATGACACCTGTTGAGCTAATATCTTGAAACTTGTTGTGTGTGATCTACATGATGAGTTCTACAAATGAGCCTAATTTCAAGAAGATCTGATAGTAATTGCAATAGCTACAGCAAGTTAAAATGTGCTGAAAATTGACACACTTTGGTTCTTGTTTCTCCAATATTTACAAGAGTGTAGCATAAATTTATTTCACATTTTGGTGAAAATGACTGGTGTACTCTGTCAGGCATGTCTAGGAGGAGTGCACTTTAATGGTTTGGTGAAGTTTAGAGCAGTGGTTCAAAGGTTATTATGTGTTTTTTGGCACCATTAAAACCTATAGGAAGCAAGTGCTGGAAAAGTTATGCAGAGTGTGACTGATTTGCTAATTAAGCCAGAATGTTGATACATTTTGACAGTACTCCATGACTGGCAGTGGAGCCAGCACTTGGATGCTGTTGTTGCAGGTGCAATGCCTATTCTGTTAGCTATGGAATGTTAATTATTAGGGAATGGGGTGTGTGGTCATAAAATTTACAGGTGGGGGAAGCCAGGTGGGACTTAAAAGAACTCCGGAGGAGAAGTACTGATGGTTTGCACACGCACACACGTGTGTGTGTGTATGGAATGATTTAGAAAACATGTGCACCGAGAGAAGTACACACATTCAAACAAAAATACAACCTCATAACACACATAAACACACACAATGCGTACATGCATACACAGAGGCTGTTCTTATGCACAGCCTAACCCAGACTAGGGATGCCCAGCCTGGGTTAGGATGTGGGTGAGAACTGCCAGGATCAGGCCCAATCCAATGGGGCCAGCACCACCTAGCCCGGCTGAACCCAGCTGCTAGCCAAGAACCTGGACTACTTGCTCATGTCCAAGCTGGGCTGCTTCCAGCCTGGCTGCACACAGAGACAGGTGCTTAGAGCACATGTCTTTAGGGGGAATCCCCCAATGTATCATGCATGTTGTGCAGCACATTGTGGGATTCCCAGATGCTGGGACAACAATTCCTGGGCTCTGTTCACCAGAGCTGCTGGGAGCAATTAAGGGATTCATCCACGTTGCTCCTGGCAGTGATGCTCGTCTTGTAGCATGGTCCATCTCCCAGAAGCAAGCCATCACTCATCTGGGGAGAAGGTAAGCTTCACCAGCCTTGCCCCCACCACCCGCCGCCTCACCCGCCCAGTCATGTGAATGACCTCACAGAGTCACAGAAAACAAGTACTCGGGGCGGGGGGGGGGGGGGGCTGGTCTAGTTCGAGCTCGACCTGGTCGAACCAGGCTGTTTTGAATCAAACTCAGTTTTATTCAAACCAGTTCTGCATACTCTTACCACACACAAGCTCAGGTACTCACAAACACATATACAAACTTCATTTTCACAAGCCATGGAAATTCAATGGTTAAAAACAAACAAAAACACCACACAGACACCTGCCAGTCTCCAGAGTTAAGGATATCTCAGTCTGGCTCAAGTTCCACAAAGCTGGGAAATTGGAACTTCAGGGTGAAGAGATAACCAGTGTGCCACAAGATCAGTAATGCCATTATGTAGTGTCACAGATTGTGCTTGTTTAAAACTTGCTCTCCATTGACTCAACACATTGAGGTAAGTCTCACGATCAGTGAGACTTGCTGGAAGGGGGTTTGCAGGGAGAGCAGGCCAAGCCCCACAGATGATCACTATTGCAGCCCTGGGCAGCTGGATCAGCCACACACACGACTGCGGGCTTCATCACGGAGCCGTTGGGGACTGCAGGGATGGGGAGCCATGTGGCCCCTGGAAGTTCCAGGGTGCTCTGTGTGAGTGCGTGGGGTGTGCTGGAGAGACCCCTGAGCCCGGGAGGCTGCTTGCAGCCTCCTGCCCGTGGGTCTCCTCATATGTTGCCATGACGCGGGGCTGTGCTGCGGCAATACACGATTAAAAAAACAGTGTTAGTGGAGTGCTCACTCCACTAACCCCATTTAAGAGGAGGGGTATTTAAGCGGGTTACCCACTTTGGGGAAACCAGGGTCTCCTGTGAACCCAGTGCTTCCCACAATCCGTGGAAAGTGGGCTAAGCTCCCTTAGCCCGCTTTCCACAGATCGTGAGAATACCCTCATTTCCTTGGTCTTTGAGGCCCAAATCACAATGAGGAGGATGGAATATCTGACATCAGCAAAGATGATTTATTGTTCCATTGTTCCAATTTCCTGGCTTTGTGAGCTTGAGGCATATTGATATCCTTATGTCTGGTCTTATATTGGCAGGGGTTTTTTTTTACCATTGAATTTTAGTTAATGCCAAGAGATTTTCAGAGCTTGTGCAGAAGTAATGTTAAACAACTTCCCTTGAAAATCCCTTGCAAATAACTCTCATTCCTGTAGTCACATGATGACTATGCTGTAAAAATGAATGGATGTGAGATTGCCCCTTTCCTTTCATGTAAGGAAATTGGACATTGTGATTTTTAAATCTCCAATGCAGAAGAAATTGAGCTCTGAGTTTTTTTCTACCAGTGTTGTTTTGTTCACATGAGTAGATTGTTTCCATGATCCTTTTTTGGAGGTTAGCCAACTACAGCAGCACTGACACCAAGTTGACTGTTGAACTTGACTGTTGAACTGGTAATGTTACAAGATTATACACAGCTCCCAGGCAGGGTTCTGAACACAGGCCAGCAAGAAGATTTTTCCTAATTGAAGAAAAATGTGGGAGTGGCAATTTTAAAGGGACCTATAAAGGATGTTCTTAAAGGTACAGCACAGAGTTAAAACACTATAAAGGTAAAAGGTAAAGTGTGTCGTCAAGTCTATTTTAACTCCTGGCGCCCACAGAGTCCTGCGGCTTTCTTTGGTAGAATACAGGATACCTGAGTACAATTCACGCACCAGCTCTGAAAATCTTTGGCATTAACTGAAACAATGCATTCAGCCCTTGAACTCCCATTCAAGAGAAGTGAGGTCTGGGGATTTTCAGCATAAATGGCAAAATATTTTGTCCCTTGCCTGTAAAAATGCTTAGAGTTGAGGGATCTAATTGAGATTAATTTTATTGTCTGAAAGAAAAGAAAACAAATGCATAATTCTTTCCTTTCTGTGGTTCTAAAAAAAGAATAATTACCTGTGCTGTGCTTTGTTTATGACAATGGCTTGTGAAAATTCATGTCAGGTTGTTCTCCAAAAACATATGATTTACTGAAGTGTACTTGAAGATAATTTGTGGTATGTTCCATACACACATTCTTCCTGGATCAGATGCAAAAAGTAATGTCCTTATAGCAAGTAGCCAGCCTTGCAAGTTGTATGGAAATGAATGACCACCCTGACCTTCAAGTTATCTTTAGAAGACATTCATTATGTTGCCAGCACTCTCATATTTTAGCTTTGTTTTTCAAGAGCTAGTTTATTTTTAAAATAGAAAACATTTAACAATAGGTAACGAGAACAATATTTCTCATATATCCTTATTAACTTTATTTTAGGTTTCACATTTATGATTTTTTCCCCAACAAAGTTGTTGGTATTGGGCTATAAACATTTATTTTATACGTTTCCCTATAAAATAAAGTTTGGATTTGATCAGATCTGATCAAAATCCAAAGTTTGGATTTGATCAGATCTGATCAAAATCCAAACTTTGGATTTGATCAGATCTGATCAAAATCCAAACTTTGGATTTGATCAGATCTGATCAAAATCCAAACTTTGGATTTGATCAGATCTCTATGACATCTGAGAATCTACCACTTCCTCTTTTAAAACTGAGTAAAATAACTGGCTACAAACTTTATCAAATGAAGAAATAAATGCATGGGCAGATGAGCGGTTAGGTAGATAGATGCCAGAAGATGGCTTCCCCACCTCAGCTGCGATTGGGGAGGCAGGGGGAAGCAGACTCTCACTACCATTTGGAGGTCCAAAATGCCTCAAATTTCCCAAAATGGATCAGAGAATTCTGAACTTAACTAGGCTTCCCTAGGTTGGGTTTAGATGTCCTCCTAAATAACCCATATTGGACCATTTCTGACCTTCCTGATCCAACTTTGCGCAGGCCTATTATTTAGTTTATTTGTTACTATAACATGGTACTATGATTTAAAAACAACATCATCAACACTCAAGATGGCTTACAGTACATCAAATAAAATTGACTGAATGACAAAATTCAGTCAAAATTATCAGTTTAGTCAAGGGGTGTGCAGCACAAACTAAAAAAATGAGGTTCAGCTTGAATTTGAACCAAATTCAAGTTGAACTGTTTGCTGCTGTGTGCTGCATTTAGACTGACTGGCCAGTCTGGTCTGTTTGACCAAACCGGTTCGGCGGTTCACCAGCCAATACTTGCAAAGGGGAATCTCCTTAGAATTCCCCTTTACAAGTAAAGGGGTGGGAAATCCTGGCTCCTATGAAGAAGCAGCCGGGGGGGGGGGGCAGCGAGAGAGGTAGTAAAAGGGTCTCCATACCACCAAGTGTGCTGCCCGAACTGCCACTTGCCCTATGCTGAACCTTAAGTATGCACATATGTGTGTGTATGTTTACTTATGCGTGTGTGTATGTGTATACATAAAGGTGAATACACACACACACACACACACACATGCTTGTTTGCTTGTTTTGTAGTTTATATGGATATTATATTAATGTGATATTGACCCACGATGAAAAAGCCACTATGGATATACAAGGAGGCTGTTGTCATGGCCAGGCAAGCCATAGGGATGTGAATGGAACTGGCTGGCCCGGTTCAGTTTGAGTCCGGACTGGACTAAAACCTGACTGGGCCAATTCGGTCCGGCACCCCTCGAACCCCACCCCGGACCGGTCCGGTCCTGGGAGGTCCGCGGACTTTTTTAATTTAAAAAAGTTTTTTGTTGTAGCTTTACTCCCTTCAGGGGAGTTCCTTGAGGCAGCAGGGGGGTCCGCAGAGGTTCCCCCTCCCTCTGCCAGCCTCAATGCAGCCCAAACCGGCCCGTTCGGCCACCTCTTCCCTCTCAGCATGGCACCATTTTGGAGGCTGCTGCACCTGCACAATTGGCCTCTGAGCAGAGGCCAAATGCACAGGCGCAGCAGCCTCCAAAATGGCCGCTGCTCTGAGGGGGAAGGCCTGAACGAGCTGAAGAGCTGGCTGAAAGGGCCGGTTTGGACTGCATTGAGGCCAGCGGAGGAAGGGGGCCCCTTCCGCGGCCCCCTCCCCGCCACCTCAAGGAACTCCCCCAAAGGGAGTAAAGGTACCATTTTAATAAATAAATAAATACATAAATAAATAAACGTTAGCGAACCCCCGAACAGTCAGTTGGTGTTTGGTCCAGGAACAATCAGGAGGTGGTTGGGTTCGACCCCAGACCGTTGAACCAAACGGACTCAACATCAAACCTGTTTAACATCGACCCAGTTTGCACATCCTTAGCAAGCACCTGTGTAAAGTGCCCAGATTGAACCTGATCCCGGTGCTGCCTCAGCCCCAAGCCTAGAATTTACCTCAGGCTTTAACTTGGGCTTAAGGGTGCAAGTGCAGGTTCAAACCTGTTCAAACAGAGCCAGGCAGCAAAAGCACACAGGTGAAGGAGGATCTTTCAATGCACCGTGCTCCTGGCATGGTGCATTGAGAGCTGCCAGAGGACTTCCTCCTTCAGTTCCCTGCTCTGCCACTTGCTACAGCCCCGATTGTGTGCCACAACAAGTGATAGTGAGTAGGGGTAAGCATACAGGTTTGAATTCGAACAGGTTCATATTTGAACTGATTCAGTTCAAAGGTTCGAACTCGGACCAAACAGGGCATTGCATTGGCAATGCCAGTCCGAGTTCAAACCAAACAGAGCCTGGTTCGATCAAACCGGTTTGAACAGGTGTGAAGGCCTGAGACTCCATTTGAGGTGCTAGTGGCCATTTTGTGTCCCTTGGTTACATTTGCTGAGATCCTGCTTCAATGATTGGCCAGATATTGGTAGGCTTTCCTGTAGTGCCAGTCCTGGAGAACTGGCTCCCTATTGGCCTGGGGGAGGGGCAAAGGTGGGGCCTGGCTGAGTGTGTGTATATATGCATGTGTATGTGCATGTGCACTCACTCAGATTTTTTTCTGAGTGACTGACTGTCTTTCTCCTCTCCTGCTCTGTGCCCACTGCCAGGGGTCTGGAGGGGTGCACAGTCCGTTTGGCCTGAGAGGCCCCTGTGGCACATTTCCTCCTGGTTAACACACACCCTGCCCCACCTTCCTTCTTGCTTTTTTATTTAGTGGCTGCTGCTTTTTGGGGCTGAGTTGAAGAGTCCTCAGCTCAGCAGGCTCATTTGCTTTATTTCATTTTGGGTTATTTTTGGGGGGCGGCGGGGGGGGGGGGTAGTTCCTTGTTTTCTCTGGAACAGGTACTTTTCTTTTTTAACCCTTTTCTTGCTTTGCTTAGCACACCGCCTGCTCCAAACTCCAGTGCAGTGGCTGCTTCCCCTCTGTCCTCTTTCCCTCACTTCTTTCCCCCCTCACCTATTCCACTAGATTTTTATTTTATTTTATTCAGTCTTTCTCTTTTAATTTGTTTGTTTGGGTAGGTTGCTGGAAGGCTGCCCATTCTGCCCCTCCCCCCGCTCTGGCTGTGCCTGCCTCCTGCCACTCCTGCCAGGCGGCCACTGGTGAACGGGTCAGTGCTTTCTTTTGAGTGCCCCCCTTGTCCTTGGCTTTTATTAAATAGGGCCTCCTTTTTTGTTTGGGTTGCAGGATGTATTTTTTTCTGTGTGTGTGTGTGTGTGTTTAATGGGTTGTTTCTTGCTTTCATAGGTTTCCCCTTAGTTGCCCCCCATTGTATTGTATTGTATTGTAATGTGTTGTGTTGTTGTTGTGGGTGGGAGTTGTGCAGTTTAATTTGGGGGGGGGGAGTTGGATAGATTTTTTTTGTCCCCCTCCCCTAAATTCTTTCTTATTTTTTAAAAAGGCCCACAGCCACAGTGGTCATATCTGAAACAGGCTAAAAACTTTAAAAGAACAAAAACAAAAACAAAAAAAACACCATGAATCCCACTGGCTTGGGACTTCATGGGGGAGTTGTGCCTTGCCCACAAACCCACTTTGGTGCCCAGGCACACCCGAGGAGGGAATGGGGCATCCCCATTATTCTCTATGGAAAAAATCCAAATATTGTAAACATCTTCAGAAATTCATCAACAATCACAGGAGTGTCTGATTACTTTGGGGTTGGTGGGTGGTACCCTGTTTCCCCGAAAGTAAGACCTACCCCAAAAGTAAGACCTAGCAGTAATTTCTGATGTACCGCTAATTGCCCTAGTGCATTTTTTGGGGCTAAAATTAATATAAGACACTGTCTTATTTTTGGGGAAACACGGTAGGCACCCATGGGTGCCTACCACCCCCCCCTCTTTTGTGCCCCTAGGTGCTCTGCATATGGAATAATGGACCAGTTTGAGTCCTTTTAGGAAAAAAAAATTGTGTCTTTGTTTATGCTTTGGTCTTAGGGAACTTAAAGGCAGAATCCATGAGGATAAACATTCTTTTGCTAAGACAAATTCATAGATTTGGTTCAGCAATCTCTCAAACTCCTGAAGAGGGAAGGCAAGACCAAGTTTCTTTACTGAGGACTGAGTGATTACCATTTCACCGTCTGTACTCCAGCATCAACCAGAATAGAAAGACAACAAGCCTCTCATTCCATGAGAATACATCTGTAATATTCAGTGTAAGTCCTTTAAAATATTCTTGCCGGCTTGTTGATGAACGGGCTATCACTAGGGTTTTGTCCTAAGGCCATGTCTGCTCAGAGCCTGAGATCTGACAAAATAATGCTAATATTTTTAAATGGCTGTGGTGGATTAGTTTATGTCTTTTAATATTAGCTCATTCTGCGGAAACACAGAGATGGCTGTGGAGTATTCTAAATAGGGAAGCCATCTGCACTTGTACAGTGAAATATCCTACCACCCATCCAGCTGAGGGGCTGGTATGTGAGTGAAGAGTGAGACAAAGCAGTTTGTACTCAGGGTAAACCCTGAGTTTACCCTCAAAATCTGGAGGGGCTGAGAAAGATCTAAACACTGAAGTTGCTTAGGGTGCATGGTTATTTTCTGGGGATCTGATGTGAGTTGTTGCTTGTGGAGTGCACTACTGCTTATCTCCTCCTGATATGCAACTTATATATCTGTAAATAAATGAAACGTTAGAAAGATACTGTAAGTCTACAATGATTTATCCTCCAAGTAATCCAAAACCTGTAGAGTGCTATATGCCTCAAATGGCCCACTACTTGGGAAGTGGAGAATATGTAACATATGTAACATAAGTATTATAAAGCCTGTAAACACAGGTATTACATTTTTCCAGTCTCTATTTCTGAATGTTTTAATTGGACATATGCTGAACATGTACTTTGGATACATGCATTTTAAAGTGATGTACACAATAGAGATGTGCTCAAATCAATTTTTCAGATTTGATTCAAATCCAAATCAATCCTGGCTAATTCAATTCGAATTGAATTGGCCTGAAACAGGCCAGTTCAATTCAAATATGAATAGATTTGAATTCAAATTGATTCAATTTATTTTGACACCTTTTTTGACCAGTTAGGTAGGGATGTGCGAACCGGTTCGGATCCGAACCGGTTCCGGTCCGAACCGGTTCCGGTTCGGAGGTTCGGATCGAACCGAACCACCCCCGGTTCGGTTCGAATCCGAACCGAACTGGGGGTGGTTTGGTTCGAACCGGTTCGGACCGGTTTGGATCGGTTCGGAAAGCTGAAAATTGGTCAGATGGTAGCTGGCACCCAGGGGTACCTGTCACCCAAACCCCAAAGCAATCGGACACTTGTACGATTTTTTATGAATTTTTGAAAAATATTTTTATTTTTTTCTCATAGGATATAATGGGACCCGAACCAGGCCATTATTTCTTATTGTGGAGCACTCATGGGTGCCAACAACCATGCAAATCCTGAAGCAATCAGACACCCCTATGATTTTTTATGAATATTTGAAATATTTTTAATTATTTTTCTCATTGAGTATAATGGGACCCGAACCAGTCCATATACCCTGTTGTGGAGGACTTAGGAGCACAAAAGCAGGGTGGGTGGTAGACAGGCATGGGTGCCTACCACCCAAAAAATCTCAAGGCAATTGGACACTCCTCTGATTATTGGTGAATTGTTAAGTATTTTTAAATTCCTCATAGAGAATAATTAGGATTGCAGCAAATGTATAGCTTCACGTCGGGGGGAAAGGGGTGTCGTAGAGTGCAGTGTGGTGGGTGGTAGTTCCTAGGGTGGGCAAGGAATCTATCAGAATTATTTGAAAGGAATTGGGCAAAGAAGTGATTTTTAAGTGATTTTTGAAGTTTACGCGTCTTTAAGGTTTTTCCTCATAATAAGTTATAATGGAGCTTTCAGCAGCCCTATAAGTGCACATGGGGGTGCTGGGGTGGCCCAGAGCAAGTGGTGGTGTAGTGCACATAGGGTGCCAACCACCCCCATGGGTTTCTGTTTATGTAAGTCTTCCTTTGGCTTTGATCTTTTATGTCAATAATGCAAACATGATGCTAGAAGACTCATTAGTCCTTTTGTCTTAAGAACATAAGAAAAGCCCTGCTGAATCAGGCCCAAGGCCCATCTAATTCAGCATTATGATTCTCTTTCATGTAGTGGCTCACTAGATGTCGCTGGGAGGACCACAGGAAAGAGCTGAGGGCATGCCCTCTCTCCTACTGTTGCTCCCCTGCAACTGGTATTTAGAGGCATCCTGCCTCTGAGGCTGGAGGTGACCTATAACCCCTCTTAAAGCCATCCAGGCTGTTGGCTGTCACCACATCTTGTTGCAGAGAATTCCATAGGTTGATTATGAATTGTGTGAAAAAGTACTTCCTTTTGTCAGTTCCTTTCTTGGCAATCAGTTTCATGGGATGACCCCTAGTTCTAGTGTTATGAAAAAGGGACAAAAATTTCTCTCTATCCACTTTATCCACACCATGCATGATTTTATGGTATCATGTCTCCCCTCAGTCGTCTTTTTTCTAAACTAAAAAGCCCCAGGTACTGTAGCCTTGCCTCATAAGGAAGGTGCTCTAGGCCAGGGATTTTCAACATTGGGTCTCCAGATGTTCTTGGACTTCAAATCCCATATTATCACCCTTTATAGGCCATTTTTAGCCCATTACAGGTCTGCCTGTGGTGGCAGCAGCCAGTTTGGAGGCTGCCACTTATTTATTTATTTATTTATTTATTTATTTATTTATTTATTTATTTCTATACTGCCTTTCGTTAAAAGAAAACCCCAAGGCGGTTTACAAAAATTAAAACATACAATAAAAGCAATAAAAACACCAAGCAATAAAAACACCAAGCTAAAAACATATCAAACAAGCATAAAAAACAAGACAACAGATAAAAACACACAGAAGCAGCAGTAAAAACGATTATGTAAAAGCCTGGGTAAAAAGCCAAGTCTTTAAAAGCTTCCTAAAAGCCGTGATGGAGTCTGAGGAACGAATGGCCACTGGGAGAGCATTCCAGAGTCTAGGAGCAGCAACAGAGAAGGCCCTGTCCCAAGTGCACGACAGCCGGGCCTCCCTCATTGTCGGCACCCGGAGCAGGGCCCCCTCAGATGTCCTCGTCAAGTGGGCAGCAACCTTGGGAGCAGGCAGTCCCTCAAATACCCCGGGCCCAAACCGTTAAGGGCTTTAAAGGTCAAAACCAGCACCTTTAATTGGACCCGGAAACAAACCGGCAGCCAGTGCAGCTCTTTCAAAATGGGGGTGATATGTTCCGAACGGGCAGCTCCGGATAAAACCCTTGCTGCTGCATTTTGCACTAGCTGTAGTTTCCGGATATTCTTCAAGGGCAGCCCCACGTAGAGCGCGTTACAGTAATCCAGCCGCGACGTGACTAAGGCAAAGGTCCTCTGGATGGCCGGTTCAGTTTGATTTTCTGGCTTTAACCCTTTCCCTCCCAATGCATTTCAATGCCAGGTTCACTCTTGAGGAAAACAGTAACCATGCTTGGGGGGGGGGGTGCAGGGGCAAGAAATTATCCACATCAGGATTGCAGTGGAGTGAAAGGGTTGTTCCACTTCTGCCATGGTCCTGAATCCTTAATAGGCTTCCCAAAGGCTGATATTTATAAAAAGAGAAACAAACATACATCCTGGACCAAATGATGCAATCAATGTCACATCTAGTTTGGCCCAGCATTTTCTCTTTCATTTACCCCCAAACTAACATGGCATTAAACAATACCATTTTAAGTTGGGAGAACAAATGGCTAATAGTGATTTGGCAGATCATACTTTGCACACATGCACACTATTGCCTGGAATGCAGCCACTGTTTTTCAAGCTGGTATTTAATTGGTTTCCCAACTGGGGAAAATAACCCTTTCAAAGAATCACTTTGATATTTCCTAGACTTCCTTCAAGTGGACGCAATTATTTCAGATTATGTTAGCCTGCACAAAGGCTACTGACATACTGTTCCATTACAAGGCAAGCCGCTGATGATTTCTGACCTTCTAGCATTCCAAACTGTCAGATATTTTCAAAGTAACCTTTTAAGCCACAATTTATTCGCCATTTGGTGTCAATCTCAGATTATCGTGGCTCTCTCACATCACAGAACTGCTGCTAATGTTAACTTCCCACCTGAATAAATGACTTAAGACATCATTTTAAATGTTTACAAACCATTAAATGTGCAACAGCCTGAACTTTGTGGGAGAATAGAATAATTTTTACCTTTTCTATGTAAGATTTCTGAGTTTTAGAAGAAACACTTGCTATTTTAAAGTTTAAGCAGATAGGTCAGAACTATTATGTACTAAGTACAGTAAAACTCTTTACTGAGTAAAACTCAGTAAAACTCTTCTCCAGGTATGGAGTCTAAGATGAGTAAACTAATCTGGGTTTTCAAAGGCCTATCAATTAACATGTATTTACTCCTACTACAATAGCTGTGGGAAAACGGAACAACAACAGGCAAGCAGCAGTTCACAACCACCAAAATTTAATTCCAGCTGACAGAAAAAATCTTCACAGATTTTGGTCATGTTACTAAATAACAGATCAGAAATAGAAACATTAAAGAGTCTTGTGTTACCTTAAAGGCTTATGATGGGATAAGGGGACTAGCCCACTTAATCACATTAAGTGTTATCTTCAGTTGGAAGGGTGTGTGTGTGTGTACACAAAACATGGTAATAGAAGAAAAACTGCGAACAGTGGACACAAATGGATATTAAAAGCATGAAAGCTTTGGTCTACATCAGGCATCCTCAAACTGCGGCCCTCCAGATGTTGCTGAACTACAACTCCCAGCATGCCTAGACACAATTTTTTGTGGCTGGGTATGCTGGAAGTTGTAGTTCAGCAACATCTGGAGGGCCGCAGTTTGGGGATGCCTGGTCTACATAAAGCAAAAATGTCTACAAATTAAGCATTATTCACATTGAGCAATAATTCATGCTAACACTAACTTGGTGGTGGTAATTTAACAACTGCAATAGGAAAGATAACCATAGTCTCTACTGAGGCCCAAGCGCATAATCAAACTTGATGATAAATTCTAATTCAGCAAATTAAACGAGAGACTACTATTGATGTCCCTTCATTGAAAAACAGTGACAATTCTCTTCACAGAATGCAATAGATAAACACAGCTACTCATATGGAAGAAAGTGGAGTAGAATGGGTAGTCTGATCCCATGGTTGCTTACTTGGATGTAAGTTTGAAGAAACTGTACACCAGATTATAGTGTTAAGCTTCTAAAACAGACGTCATGTGGCTATCAACACCTTCTGCTATAATCTCTCCTCCAAGTTCAGGTGAGCTGAGTAACTAAAGGTATATATTATATAAAAGTATATTTTACATACCTATACAACCAACCATTCCTAGAGTAACAGCCAACTATAGCCAACTGGCTGCCTCTCTATGCCTCCGTGTTCCTGCACCCAAGCAGGTTTCCAAAAGACTCCCTATGTGGTCAGAATCCTGAAAGAGATAGCAACCACTAATGGATACATTTGATAATATCTAATTTCTTCTGAGCCAATTGTTATTTTTTCTTTTGACCTCAGGTATGAATAGCAGACTAGTCAAAGAGATGCAGAATGAAGACTGTGTACTAGGGATGTGCGAATCGATTCAAATTCAAATAGATTCGACTCAAATCTGGCAAATTTGAATAATTTGAATTAAATCACTTCTAAAAGGGACAATATGCTTCAAATTCAAATCGAATCAATTAGATTTGGATTTGAATCTATTTGAATTAATTCAACTACAGTTTAGGGACATTTTTGCACCTTTTAAAACAATTCAGGAAGCCTAACTGTAGGGATGTGCATAAAACCGGTTCTCCCGGTTCGGTTCGGATCCGAACCGGGTCCGAACTGGACCAGGGTGGTTCGGTTTTGGTTTTGCCGAACCACCCCCCGGTTCGGATCTCAAAAAATAGCTGGTTTGAAAGGGGACCTTGTGTTCTACCTGCCACCCAAACTTCAAGTCGATTGGACCTTCCTCTGATTTTTTACAATTTTAAAATTTTTTTTCAATTTTTGCCCATAACTCCCTATGTGGAGCACTTAGGGGAAAAAAGCTGGGGTGGGTGGTAGCCACCAATGGGTGTCCTCCACCCCAACAATCCCAAGGCAATTGGTTGCTCCTAGTATTATTGGTGAATTTTTGAAAAAAAAATTCCCATTGACTAGAATGGGGGTTTGGGGCTGCCCCAGACCCGGCTCTGTGGGGCAGCATCACCACCAAAGTGGGTCCGGGGCCATGGCAAAAATGGCCTCAGTCCTTCCCAGCAATCCCCGGAGAGATAGGAGTGATGGTTTTTTTTATTAAGATTTTCTAAGGCATTAAATAATATCTAATTGGAAAGAATAGAATGTGTGTCACTGGGTGAAAGGTGATAAAAAGCCACATAGAGAGACAGTTATTCATTTAATGCCTTAGGAAATCCTAATAAAAAAACCATCACTCCTATCTCTCCGGGGATTGCCGGGAGGGACTGAGGCCATTTTTGCCATGGCCCCAGACCCACTTTGGGGGTGCTGCCACCCCACAGAGGCGGGTCCGGGGCTGCCCCCCAAAAAACCCCAATCTAGCCAATGGGATTTTTTCTCTTCTTTTCAAGAAATCCACCAACAATGCTAGGGGCACCCATCAATTGCCACCCCAGCCTTTTTGCCCCTCTCTCTGGGCGCCCTAACACTTAACACCTAGTACCTACCACCTACCCAAGCAAGATGACACTCAGAGAGACAACACACCAACTCTCTGATCTAACAAAAAGGCCACTGCTGCTGCTGCCTGCCAGCAGTGGAGCAGCACACTAAGCACACACACAGAGAAGAAGCAGGAGGCGGAGTGTGGATTCTATGATAGCATATTAGAGTGGACTGATGGTGTCTCATTGAAAATCTCATTTGCTATCATAGAATCCACACTCAATACTAGGGATGTGCAAAAAATTTCGGGTGATTCGAGGCCGAACCGAATCACCCCCAATGTCCCCCGATATTTTTCGGGCACGAGCCGAATCACCCGAATTTCGGGCACGAAAAATTCGGGTGATTCGGTTCACGGTTGATTTTTGGTGAATTTTTAAAGTGAATTATGGTGAATTTATTTGTATGAGGTTTGTCTTCATAAGGTGAAGTGTGCTAAATTGATTACTTTCTCATATTCATAGTAAGTGTGAAAAAGTGAAAGTGGGGTCATGAGAGTTGTTTAATTGAAAAATATCTCATTTGCTATGATAGAAGTTTTTTCTGAGGTGTGAATTCTCATTCTATCATAGCAAATGAGATTTTTTTCAATTAAACAACTCTCATGACCCCACTTTCACTTTTTCACACTTTCCTTTACTATGAATAATATGAGGAAGTAATCAATTTAGCACACTTCACCTTATGAAGACAAACCTCATACAAATAAATTCACCATAATTCACCCCTCTGCCCAATCACTCTTAAATTGGGGATGGGTGGTAGCCTCCTCCCATTAGGCACTATCTACCAGCCCACCCCACTCCTTTGGGGCAGATCCACTTTCTGCCCCCAATCTGCCCCAAAGACACCCAAACTTCAAAAATTCTCAAAAAATCAGCCCTCTGCCCAATCCCCCTGAAATGGGGGTGGTAGCCTCCACCCATGAGGCACTACCACCCCACCCCACTATTTTGGGGCAGATCCACTTTCTGCCCCCAAACTGCCCCAAAGTCACTAAAACTTCAAAAATTCTCAAAAAATCAGCCCTTTGTCCAAACCCCCTGAAATTGGGGTGGTAGCCTCCACCCATTAGGCACTACCACCCCACCCCACTATTCTGCCCCAGGCCCCACTTTCTGCCCCAATATGCCCCAATCTGCCCCAAAGACATGAAATTTTCAGAAATTTACCAAAAATCAGCCCTTGGCCCAATCCCCCTGAAATTGGGGTGGTAGCCTGCACCCATTAGGCACTACCACCCCACCCCACTCCTTTTGCCCCGATCCCATGCTATTCCCCCAAACTGCCCCAAAGTCACTAAAACTTTAAAAATTCACCAAAAATCAGGATTTTGCCCAATCCCCCTGAAATTGGGGTGATAGACTCTACCCATTGGGCACTACCACCCCACCCCACTATTCTGCCCCTGGGCCCCTTTTTACCCCCCCGACAGCAAGAGAAATGCACACATGAACAACCCTCACATTAGCAAACATATGCTTTATTATTATTTTTGGGGTAAGACACAGGGTGTGTACAGAGCCTCATTAACTCTGCAGCGAAGCCAGTTCTTCACCATCCACAACTGCATGGAGAGCAATGACCCTTGCTAAGTTTAATGCACTCCCTACCATGGTACTAGGTGGGAACTTGGAAAAAAACACCTTATACTGCTTGGCTATGCCCTTGTGGCACAGGTGCCATTGAAACAATTGTACATGTTTTGCTTTACTGTTCATTTTATAAGGATATTTGAAATAGTTATATCTCAGCTTTTTTAGTAAAGTATCCCAGCCATACTGATATGTTTTATCAGCAGCAACTTTTCTCTCATTATGATGATTTTCATTTCTCTAAATTTTGCATTTTTTAGCTTGCAAAATACATGAAGAGATGCTTACTTTGATGTAGGTTCTTATTGTTTGCCGCAAACTGTATAATGGTTGTTTATCTGGTCGATGACCATGATAAAGGATATCTATCTATCATCTTCATGTATTACAAATAGAAAGATCATTATAATATTATAAGTGGATTATGCTCTGCCTTAGGATAGGTGTTATATGTGTCTGGAAACTATTTTTCTCTTAGTCTCTTCTTCAGGCTCCATGCTCAAAATTAGGATACCGATGAGGCTTCAATATGTTTTATAGTGGTTTTTCTTTGCAACATGATTTGAAATACCATGGACCATCTCCATTGAACATACCAGCTGTGGAGGGCTTGAGATTCATTACTGGGATAACAGGGCAATGATGTTTGTTCGCCTACTGAGTGATGAATATTAACCTTGCCTCAAAGAATTAACTACTAAAATTATGTCATATTATTTAATGTAATTAATACTACCCTGCCAAATCCAATCTACTTCAGCATATCCTTTTCTTTGCTTTTTTGAAATCTACTGTAAGTTTAGTTTGAACTGTAATGTTTTGCTTGGGGTTTTAACCCATTCACATAACATGTACACGTGCATGCACACACACACACACACACACACACACACACTGAATTCTGTAACAGAATCCACAAAGTGAATTTTCTCTGATGTAACAGTGTTTTTGGCAGTGGGCCAGAAAGTTCCAGTTTTGGCTGGATTACTTTCTTGGGCTTTATAGGGAAATTCTACATGATGATTATGAAAACACAGGAATATCACTTAGTCTTTTAAGAGCAAACTGAAAATGGACATCCTTTACTAGCATGTTTTGCAAATTAAACTGTTGTTTATGTAACCACAATTTTATTTTTAGCCTTCAAAAGTTTAGCATTGCTCAAATACTCAAATTTATCTTACTTGCCATGATTGCATTCCCTGCCAAATTCATGGCCAAAACATTGGATCTAATTATTGTTGTGTAACTTCCTCTTATCCTTTGCAGTGTATCTTTGATGTTCTAACTAGAGCTGGCACTGAAATGTTGGGGGTGGAGGTGGGAAATCAGATTCAAAGCAAATTTTAGTGTCCTTTCTATGTGAAATACCTGAGAATTTTCAAAGAAAGCCAGACAAAATTCTACAGCCAATTTAAATTTCTCAGGGCTTTCTGCCCATGCCTAGGAACAAAGAATCCATTCACCATTTAAAAAACAACCACCTCCAAAAATCTATGCTCCCTAATGGCGCAGAGGGGAAGCAACTTGCCTAGGCAGCAAGAGGCTATTAGTTTGAATTCCTGCTGGTATGTTTTCCAGAATATGGGTACAACTGCAGTCAACATTTAATTAAGGTAAAACATTATTTTCTAAATAGGATCCAGAAGCCCCTCACTGATATCAATATTTATCTTCTAACTCTTGACAATTAACAATTTACTAGCTAATATTCTGTTTCCCAGAATATGGGAAACACCTATATCGGGCAGCAGCGATATAGGAAGATGCTGAAAGGCATTATCTCATACTGCACGGGAGAAGGCAATGGTAAACCTCTCCTGTATTCTACCAAGAAAACTACAGGGCGCTGTGGTCAGCAGGAGTCGACATTGACTTGACAGCACAATCTTTCCTTTTCCTTTCCTGAGTTGCTTGAAAGATATATTTGCTTTTCACATTTTTACTAAGAAGGAATCATATATTGGTCACAACATGCTTACACATTCAAATAGTGTTGTGCCTAATAATGTCCCAGATTTTGTCCAGTGCACTTATTTCTTTTTATTTTGATTGTCAACTTCATTTTTTTAAAAATATACTCTGCATTTGCAGTCGGTAACATGCTTACTCCAGAGTGCTTCCACTGAGGCAATGGGGCATCAGAAGCTACAGCAGCATTTCATTTCAAATAACTTTCAGTGTACCTATGGTTTTTATCTCTTTGGGTCTTCTTAGGAGAAGAGAGAGCTGCCTTTTGAATAACTCCCATCTGTGCTTCTACAGATCAAATAAACATGTTTCCTGCAGTGAAAATTTACACAGAAAAAAATAATCCTTACCTTCTGTTCAGATTCCTGTGTCAATAGCAAGTTCATCAGCTAGTAAATTGTTCAATTACCAAGAGTCATAAGATAAATATTGGTATCAGTGAGGGGCTTCTGGATCCTAGTTAGAAAATAATGTTTTACCTTTAATTAAATGTTGACTGCAGTTGTTCTGGATTGCAAACTGCCCGGAAGTTACATGCTATGGTACAATTTTCATTCATTTCAATGGTCTGCATGCAGGACAACTTCTGCTGACTGAACTTGTCAATGGCCATCAGCTTCGGTTATTATTATATCGGCATTGTGCATGTAGCACAATTTTTCAATACATTGCATAATTCCTCTCTCTAGATACCATTTATTATCTAACAGTTGTGCAGGCATGGAACACATGACATTGTTTATGTGTTAAAATATAGCTATGTCTAGAATAAACCCTTTAATGTATGCACCTATCTAATTTGTTGCTTTATGTTCCTATCTCCCTTAGGCCCCAGATGTTAGTTGGTCACTTCTCTATTGTAGTCAGACAAATTTCATGCCTGCAGATGTCCATATTTAGAGAAGAGTTAGTGAACATGTATTGTGACTTTTCTAGTCATGTAGGCGAGAAACCAAGATTTGTAGGTTGTTTATCAACCTGAATTTACATCTGAGATAAAGCTCAACACTGAATGTCATTATTATGCAAGTCTCTTCATGGTTTAGAATGTATTTCAGGCTTATGGCTGAAAACAGTGCTACAGTATAGGCCATCATGCTCTGTTCTTTCCCTGGTTTAATTGCAGAACCAGAGCACAATTTGTCAAATATTGGTGTATGGCCACCCTGTGTCATTTTATTTTATTTTTTAATTGCATCCACCACAGCTCATGTCTAGTATACTTTTAAATCAAACTTCTTTTCTTTTATTCCTGAATCCGGTAATTTTAACATTCATTAAAACTTAAAAGTAATGTGGCATTCAGTTTATTTAATCTCATGGGCATGGCCACAATCCAGAGAGCATTTTTATGGGCACACAACAGATTGTATATATACAGAAGGCACAATCTCCTTGAGACTTATCCAAGCTGTTTTGAAACTCACTGCAGTGTTTATGAGGATTCCACTCCGTGATCTTAAATTAGCCAGTTTTCTAGCATACCTCATCCATCAGTGTAGATAGCAGTGCAAACTTAAACTCTCCAATCTATTTTGAACTTTGTAAACATCTATTGTTTTAAATCTCCCTGACCAATGCCCAGGCTAACACAAAGCACAACATATGTTCTTGAGGGCTATGCTACCATCAGGGACATCTTTTTAGCAGGCACAGTGGGCTTAAGACCAAAGGGGGAGATAAGCAAAAATCACACACACCCTTCTCAGCACCAGCACAGCACTAGCAGCACAAGCACTGCGTTAGAGCACCAGTGCTGTGTGAGTATGGATGTCAGGCCCTATGTTCAGGGGCTGACAATCCTCTTCCCACCACCCTATTTTACAGTAATGTATGCAAATAATGTATGCATCCTATTTTGAAGTTATGTATGTAATATTTGCAGTAATGTATGGAAAAAAGGGGAGAAGGGAAATAGAAGCCTGTTCGTCCCTAAATTTTTAGTCAGTTGGGCTCATAATAGAGTGAGAGTATTTCTTGTACAATGGGGCTCTCCAGAGTCCTCTGTTATAACCAGAAACTGTCTGACAAGTCAGACTAATGTTCAACCCTGCTTTGAGTTGTTCAACATCTTGTCCTTCAACATTTTGCCTTCTTACAGATGTGTCTTCAGTGACAAGAATTCAACATGAAGAGCCAGTCTAGTGTTGATGTGAGGAAATGTAATTCTTCAGGGAACAGCTACATAAGCACTTAGTCCTTTACAAGCCAGAATAAGCAGTCAAATGTGATTGAGTAAGCAAAATAAAAAAAGGTGGAGAGCAGCAAAGGCAAAAACAAGGTAAGGTGCTCCAAAAGAGCAATTATGATGGAAGACAAAGCTTAGAAGAACAAATAAAATGTTGCAGATTGTGGAAAGGGGAGATTAAAGTACAGTTGAAAGAAAATATCGTAGACATACAAGCAGAAGATGGGATAACAGAGCAGAGAAATTTCACCAAAACTATCTTGAAAAGCTGCAAATAAGAACTGTTTATGTCACTTTGTTGGTGACTCACTGACAAATAGTATGACCATTTATGCTACAAGGCCTACTCTGGAAAAGCAAAAGGAAGGAAAAAGACCAATTCAAACCCTCACAGTGATGTGAGGATCAAATATATTTTAAAATAAAAACAGAATACCACATTTTGATGGGGAAGTCAAATGTTAGGTTGAGAGTGAGAAAGGCCCATACATACATGTAGCATTTTTCTATATGTGGTCTAGGGATGTGCAAAACAATTCAGGTACAAAATGATTTGTACCTGAATCTGGCTGATTCGAGTGATTTGTAGACAAAACAAATCACCCCTGTGTTCAATTGCCCAGATTCGGGTACAAAACAAACCACCCCAGATTCGGACCCAAAAAATTCAGAGATTTGGACTTTGATTTTGTGGCCAAAGTGGGTTGGGTGGTGGAAGCTACCACCCAAATTTCAAAGAAATTGGGCAAAGGGGTGATTTTAAAAAGATTTTTGAAGTTCATGCATCTTTAAGCTTTTTCCCATAGGGAATAATGGGGATTTCAGCAGCCTTAATTATAACTCCCCTGGGGGGCACTAGGGTGGCCCAGAGCAGGTTGTGGTGGGTGGTTGTACCCACCCAGATGGAAGGATGCAATGAAGCTACCACCCAGATTTCAAATAAATTGGCCAAAGGGATGATTTTTAATTTTTTTCTGAAGTTTGCACATCTTTAAGCTTTCCCCCTCAAAGGGAATAATGGAGATTTCAGCAGCCCCATAACTCCATGAGGGGGCACCAGGGTGGCCCAGAGCGGGTTGTGGTGTAGTGCACATAGGGTGCCAACAAACCTACAAGCCCATGGGGCACTGGGTTTTGTTGTTTTCAATGTCCGAAGTATTCTGAGAGTTGATTACCAGAGAAACAACTTACAAACTTCAATCTTTTTTAAAAAAACAACCACCCTTTTTTAGTTATAACTAAGGCTGATGAAATCCCCATTATTCCCTATGGGGAAAAGCTTAAAGAGTATTAACTTCAATAACCTTTTACTAATCATCCCTTTGCCCAATTTCTTTGAAATATGGGTGGTAACTTCCTTGCACCCATTGGGCACTACCACCCACCACAACCCTCTCTGGGCCACCCTGGTGCCCCCCACATGGAGCTGTAAGGTTGCTGATATCTCCATTATTCCCTATGGGGAAAAGCTTAAAGAGGTGCCAACTTAAAAAAATTATTTAAAAATCAACCCTTTGCCCAATTTCTTTGAAATTTGGGTGGTAGCTTCCAACCATTGGGCACTACCATCCACCCTACTTACCCAGAACCCCTTTTTGCCCTGATAGATTCATAAAATATGGGTACAAAGTGAATATGGGATGGTTCAGGCGGGGGGGGGATTTGGACCCAAAACAAATTGGGGATGATTCTATTTAGGTACAAATCAAATTTAAAAAACCAATTCATGCACATGCCTAACTGGACTTTTGCTGTCTAGCAACAGCCCTTTTTTCCTCTCATGGTGGACCTGTCTAGAGGTCCCACTGGACTTTAGGTGAACTTTTTTGGAATGCCCAGAAGATGCTGTCATATGCTATACACTTGTGGAACACCATATGATGCTTTGCAATCTGGTCTAATAATCTTAAATTTCTGCTGATGTTCATCCCTCATTACATGGCATACTAGTACGAGAAACTTACTGTTTACTTTGAAGATATGCATCTGACTAATATCTGTATTTATTGTTCGATTTATATATGCCCCCCCCGCCCCGCCCCAGGCGCTGCCCTCACCGGCCACTCCTGATGTATACACATCAAAGAGTCTTTTCTTTTTTTTTTCCCTTTCCTTTTTTTTGGGGGGGGGGGTTATATCCGAAAAAATTCAATCATGACTAAGAGCCACTGAAATCAATGAGACAAGTTACCCATGACTAATTTAAGTCCTTTTAATTTCAATGGGACTTAGATATAACTCAGGGGCAAGCTACACAAGTGTGTGCTAGGAAGATGGGCTTTCAGCTAGATGCACCTCTTTATGTCAAATATAGCCACTTATTTGCAACCACATAAACAGCCCCTACTACCTGGAAAAGTCTTCATTTTGTCCCAAGAGAAATAGCTTCTGCCATCCAATGCTTCTTGCCTGAGTAGCATCCATCAGTTCTTTGGAAAATGGCACATGAGGAAAGAGTGAGCCTTCCCCTCACCATGCACCTCCATGAATGGATTTCAAATGAGAACTTGGTGACGACAGAGAGAAAAAATCTATTTCTTTCTCAGGCACCCACAGATAATATCTGAAGTGAAGGAGAGGAATATCTTGGGGAGGAGAGCTAGTCTTGTGGTAACAAATATGACTAGTCCCATTAGCTAAGCAAGGTCCACCCTGGTTGCATCTGAATGGGAGACCACATGTGAGCACTGTCAGATATTCCCCTCAGGGGATGGAGCCACTCTGGGAAGAGCAGAAGGTTCCCTCCCTGGCTTCTCCAAGATAGGGCGGAGAGAGATTCCTGCCTGCAACCTTGGAGGAGCCGCTGCCAGTCTGTGTGTAGACAATACTGAGCTAGATCGACCAATGGTCTGACTCAGTATATGGCAGCTTCCTATGTTCCTATGTTCCTATAATAGGTGAGTCAAATTGGCCATTTTGTCTGAACACGGCATAAGTCAGGTCCTGTCATGCTGTTGAACTGCCCAAATGGAGCCAAAGAGATGTGGTTGTCATGCAGGCAAGGGGCTGGCATTTCTCCTAGATCAATATAAAAGTGTGTTCCAGGAGCTCCAGGGTAGGGATGTGCAAACCAGCTCAACTTCAGGCCTGTCAATAGAAGTGACTGTTTGGTATATATTTGCATGATCTCTTTTGATATACCTCCTATATATTATCCACCTGGAACACCTACTTTGCAATTTCTCCATATCTATATTCACATCGACTGTTGGTTCTGAAACACTGTTGCCACCATGCAGAACCGGAAGAACTTTTCCTCTGATTCATTTGTTTGTGTTTTGCTCTGACTTGACAGTTAAGATTGTGAAGCCCCTCCTGTCAAATAATTTGTTGTATATTCTTTATATGAATCAATACATGACAAATGTTGTGGTAAATAGGAAGAGAAAGCTGAGTGACAGTCTGAGTGACAGAGTTCAAAGCTCTGATAGAAAATGACACGGCAGGAAGATGTGTCAGGGTGAGTCTGGAGGGGAAAATTTAAGATCATACTTATCTGGATAAATATGTCTGGGGGAAATATGAAGAGTAGCGGCATTATGAGATGAAGCTTAATATTGTAAATCTTGATAGGTAAGATGCTTGGGGAAGGCAGGGTAAGAAAAGCAAGGTCTGCAAGAGCCTGCGGAAGAAGAAGGATTAGCTATAAACTATTTAAGAAGCCCCATACTGCTCCTTGGGACTTATGGTAATTAGTTCAAGAAGTACAGAGAAGTGCAACACAGCAGGAAATGCATTTACTGCTTTAAGCTACTTTGGGTGCATATACAACAAATTCTTCATAGCACTGAAATAGAAAAGAACAGCTTTGGCAAGTGTCTGATCATTGAGAATGTCTGTACATCTATGAAATTATCTTATGCATGGAAAATGTTTCCTGATTGTATCCAGATTTAAGCATGTATGTATGTACAACACACTAGAGTGAAATCATTGCAGACACATACATTTTAACAAACTTTCAGGACAGGGGAAAAGAAAAGGTCTTTGCAGATCAGATGCAGCACATTGTCACAACAAAAGGAACACTGTTCCATGGTACTAAATATTGTCACTGAAGATGGAACAGGTGGGACACATTCCTTTATGAAGTAAGCCAAAGAATGTTTTCTAAAATACTTGCACAGAATGAAAAAAGTCTTAAGTTATGACTCTAAAGCAGCAATCCTCTGTAAATTTTTCCTGGACATGATTCACATGAATTCAGTGAGATTTACACCTGAAAAAGCAATGGATCTGGCTATAAATAAATATTTATATTAATAAATATGTATGATGAGAATCCATGAGCTAGGGATGTGCACAAACAGATTGTGTACTTCCCAGGATGGCAGGGGGTGCCTTTAAAAGAGCAAGTAATGAGCTCCTTACCAGCTCACCCATGCCCCACCGCTTTGCCCCCCGCCTGTGCTCAGTTTTTCAAGAGATATGCGGGGCTGCAGCACTGCTTCTGGCAGCCTTGATTGGCGTTGGCACGCACATGGCCAGGGTGCATGTACGCCAGCCATTTGTGTGGTATGCTGACCACACAAATGGCCAGTGCCATGTGCGTGCCAATGCCAATTGGGCTACAGGAAGCAGTGCTGCAGCCCCATGTGTCTCTTGAAAAAAATGAGCGCTGATGGGGGGAAAGTGGCAGGGTGGGAGCGAGCAAGTAAGGAACTCCTTACCTGCTTTTTAAAAGGCACCCCCCCACACATACACCAGTTGAGCCAGTTTGAACACTGGTGTTCAAATGCCTGTTTGAACGCTTCCTTCTGGAAGCATCGAACTGGCTTGTGCACATTCCAACCATGAGCTCTTATGCATTTGGCTGGAAATTAGATAGGACCACAACAGAGATTAATATAGCTATGCATTTATAAATTTGTCTCTGTCAGCACATGGATGTCACTGGTTCACGGTTTTATGTACATGTTATGAATGGATAGATCTCTAAGCTGGCACTCAGTCTAAATCATTTTCCTTTGATTTCCATTCTGTGCTCTTCCACTGAAAATCTCCAGATTTTTTCATATATATATATATATATATATATATATATATATATATATATATATATATATATATATATAGATAGACAGATAGGTAGATAGATAGATATAGATATAGATATAGATATAGATATAGATATAGATATATTCATATACTGTATTTCCCATTCAGCCTTGTTAATACTCTGCAAAGTATATATTTAAATAAATATGCTTCCACAAATAAACAGATTGCACAGGAACTACAGAAATTGATGTGTTTTTTAAAAAAATCTAATTTGCTGGACAGTGGGAGAGGTCATTTACAATATGTTCAGTTCTGAATTTTGGCAAGAGAGGAATTTGTTACTCTCCCTATTAATTGGCTCTGAAACTCATGGCCAGATCTTGGACCAGTTGTCCTATGAGAACTCAATCTTTGTTTCTCAATTCCAGATTGAATTAAAAAAAATAAAAAATTATATTACTTATTCTAGAACAAAAGCCATATAAAAGGCTAATGAGGCAGCTGAACAATTACAGTATGGTACATTATGAAAAGTGTTCAGATTCATAATGTTAATGGTTCCCACATGGGTTTTGCCAAACAAAAAATCCATTGTTTCGAATCATTCAGGCATCCTGGAAGCCACACTTTCCCTCTTAAGCATAGAGTAGTGATCAGTCCTAAATGATGTATATCTGGACAGATAGTTTACTATCGATTTATCACCTTGATGACTATAAGCAACCTGAAATGGTAAACTGCATCCATAAAGAGGATCTTTAATTAAAATTTAGATTAATTTTTAATTAGTGTAAAGTTTTTTATTTGTAACTAAGGGTGTTAAAGGCATATCAAAGATACCCATACAAAACAGTTAGTATTTTTAAAAGATTTGGCCATGGTTATTCTATAATATGTTACCCCTAAACTTTTCAGACTTGCAAAAAAAAAAGTTAAGTAATTTGATATTCCATGTTAAGTATGCAAAATTTAAATGTTCACATAGGGAGTGAAATACAGAAAGCAGAAGACATATGATGAATAACACTGAATGTAAGGTCAAAATCAAGATCGTCCAAGCTAATGGGTAATATCATTCAAAGCTATAGCAAATGAGCCTTATAACATTAGAAATGGTTGGTATAAGCCCGGAAACTATCTTGAATGTCAAGGGATATCTGCTTCATTTTTGGTGTTTGATTGTTCATATAAATATTTGATGAAAATATTATTAGAATATTGAGTTGAGGAAATAAACTTCTGGCAGTTGCAGCCAACACAGCTTATTTGATATTCACTATGTGAAATGACAAAAAGTTGCATGTGACCCAAATCTTCAGAGAGATTTTGTACTTTCATATTTGTTCTGTTTTTAAGGCACTATCATTACACTTACTTATGATTCTTTAATTACTCTTGATGGATAAATCGGATAATCAAATATACTTAAGGATTAGCAGTTCACATATGACTAAATTTTGATAGAAAATGTGACTGAATATGGATAAAAGTAGGACTGTCTTACCTTATCCCATCTTCATTAAGCTATAGCATTGATACAGCCTTTGCTGTCTCAGTGGCACAAGTAGTTATTCCATTGATATAGCAAAGGCTGTTTCTTATGCAAAATGGGTAAAACACATTGACCTGTGCATATCAGAACTACTACTACAACCGATATTTATATACTGCTCTTCAACTAAAGTTCTCTAAGGTATCTATAAAAAAAATAATAATACACAAATGAGAATCTGTCCCTGTCCCCAAAGGGCACGCAATCTACAGAGAAGCAGAAGGCAGATACCAGTAACAGCCACTGGTGGGATGCTGAGCTGGGGTTGAAGAGGGTCAGTTGCTCTCCTCCTGCTAATTATAAGAGAATCACCACTTTAAAGGGTGTCTCTTTGCTCAGTTAGCAGGGGTAACTGAGAACTGATTAAATACGCCAGCACTCTTAAGAAGAGAATTTTCAAGCTCCTTTTAAAACTCATCAGGGAGGAACATTTATGAAGATCCTCTGAAAGGGCATTCCAAAATTTAGGGGTCCCTACTGAAAAAAGGCACTGCCCTTAGCCCCTGGCAACTGAATCTGTTGTCAGTAGTGGTGTTGACAGCAGCTCCTGCGAGGAGGAATGAAGGATTCTGGCATATCCACAAGGATGAATGTGGTCTGACCAATATTGCGTTCCAAGCCATGTGAAGCTTTGAAGGTCAAAAGCTGTTCTTCTAATCTGGCCCAGAAAAGGGGTGTGCATGAACTGTTCGATCTTGAACTGGGCTGGGCTGGCTCATGAACTGGAGGAAGTTTGGTATGTGATTAAACTGAACCAAGCCCAGTTCGGGCAGACCAGTTTGGGATCAAGGAGCTATGTGAACATAAAGGAGAATCTGGTGAGGATTCCACTTTACAAGAAAAGGGGAGAGGGAATCCTTGGAAGATGTTCTAAAGAGCGGCTGGGGTGGCAGCAAGAGAAGTAGATTGTGGTTCTTACTGGGCCGGGAGTGGCCGCCAGCACCTGCACTTGTTCCCCTGGTGCAGACCAAGCACATGAGGCTCCCTCTGCATCAACCCGCCCACGCAGCAGTGGTGCAGTTCTGGCCTCCATGGGTGCATGGAGGCCATTTGCATGGCTGTGCATGTGCGGAGGACATTTGTGTGGTGTGTGACCATGCAAATGGCCTCCACACATGTGCAGAGGCCATGCAAACGCATTTGCATTTGCGTAACCAGGCAAATGGCCTCTGTGCATGCACGGATGCCAGAACTGCGCTGCCACTGCATGGGTGGGTTGCTGGAGAGAGAGCACTGTGCGCTTGGGCTGTTCCAGGGGTTGGGGCAAGTGGTGGCACTGGCGCGATCACTGGGCCGGTAAGAACCATAATCTACTTCTCTCACCACCTCCCCCACAACAGCTGCCCTTTAGAACATCTTCCAAGGATTCCCCAATCCCTTTTCATAGAAATGGGAATCCTCGCCAGATTTCCCTTTACAAGTATAGCTCCTTGAACTGCTGAATCAGTTGAGTTGAATGGACCGAACTGGCCGGTCGGTTCAAATGAACTGGTTCTGGGACAAGCAGTTCAGTTAAAATTCAGTCTGAAGTTGAACCGAACCACAATTTTCAGTTCATGCACACCCCTAGCCTCAAAGCAAACTGGCAGCCAGGGAGCTGCAACAGAAAAAATATAATGCTTATGTAGTGACTAGCACCTACAATCATCCACGAGGCTTCCCAGCATCTTCAAGGACAGCCCTACATAATCTATACCTTCCACGCATCCTCCCAAAATAGCAAATAAACATGTATCTATACTTTTATATGCAGATGATATGGCAATCATGTCCCAAACCCCAATTGGTTTGAGACGTGCTTTGAGTCTCCTCTCAAAATTTTGCTCCCAAGAGTCCATTGAGATTAACTATGGAAAAACCAAAGTTCTAGTCTTTGCCAAACGACCTAGGCAATATTGTTGGTCCATCAATGGCCACAGGATTGCACAGGTCAACTCCTTCAAATATCTAGGAGTGGTTTTTCAGTCATCAGGTTCACGCAATGCCCACCTCAAATCCACATTGCTGACGGCACAGTCAACCATGAACCTTATTACCTCTTTTCATTTCTCGAGGGGGGCTTCTTACATCCCCGCTGCAGTTAAACTGTTTGTATCTAAAGTCCACTCCCAAGTGCTGTACGGAGCCCAAATAGGACCTGTCAGCAACTTTATGGCTTTAGAAACCCTGCAGTCTAAATTTCTGAGATCTATATTGTTAGTCCCCCGATGCGTGCCCAATGCTGCGCTTAGACGAGAGGTAGGTATGATTAGATTGGAAACTTGCTATTGGAGGACTATCATATTATTTTGGTTAAAATTTGTCTTCTCTTGCGTAGGACTGGCCCCCCTTATTAAGACTGATTGTTTCCGATTTAAGTGGCAGACCCAAATTGCTGACAAATTGGCTCACTATGGTTTCTCTCAGGATGAGATTATAAAATTGGGATACGATCATGCCAGGATTGAGATTAAACAACGTATCATGGACATGGAACTGCAGGAAGAAGTCGCTTCTCTGCCTAAGAATATCTTTCTAGGGGATCAAATCTTCAACACTAAACCAGCTAGCTATCTAAGTCTAGTTACCATCCCCAAATTTAGACGTGCTCTGACGCTCGCCCGTCTTAATGCGCTTCCATCTGCTGTCATGGAGGGAAGATTTAAAGGTACCCCTTTTTCTGCTCGACTTTGCCCTTGCGGGTCTGGTCAAGTGGAGACAATTGCGCATGCCATACTTTATTGTAACTTTTATAGGGACACCCGCTTAAGATTAGTGTCCCCTTTGTTGCAACATTTTCCCGGGCATTTGGATGACTTCTATTTGAAGTACTTATTGTCCAGTTCTGATGACAACCTAATCATCAAAATGGCAAGGTATTGTCATATCATTTGCACCATCCGCTCAGGTTTTTAATAATGTTCTGTTCTTTTCTTTTCTTCCCCCATGATTCCTGTTTCATGATTGCAATGGAGGGTGCTCTGTTTAATAAGGTTTTCAGTCAGACCTATTTGGAGTTCACCATAACTGTTCTAATTTTAACTTGGTACTATTGTGTTACAATCCGTTTTATTATGCTGAGTCTTTTTTCTTATATGTAAGCATGTAAGTATGTATGTTTTAGCTATGCACTGGTCCATGACCGTAATAAAGGACTGACTGACTGACTGACTGACTGACAGCCCTACATAAAGTGAATTGCAGTTTTTGAATGTTTTAATGAAAACTACATAGGGTGCAAGACTTGAGTTAGTCAAAATACTCTGCTTGACACTGTAATACCACCATAGAACACTGTTTTTATATTTGGTATTGGACCATTTTAATAGTTGTGATACATATTAATTTTGCTGTGGGTATTTGGCTTGACTGTAAAATCCAGGCATTTTTGATAGTTTTTCTTAATGCTAATTAGTGATTTAAATTTCTATGCTGTTACTACCTAGGATTTCAAGACAGGATAATTAAAACAAACAAAACAAACAAACAAAAAGCTCCAGCCATTATAGAATTCTAGGCAAAACAATATTGCAAGAATACTTTAAGTTACTATCATGTTAAGAAACATTTCCACTTGAGCCATTTAACATATTCAGAAATTATGATGGTTATTTCCCATCTGTTTATACATTCAAGTCCAAATATGATACATTGTTTATTCCCATTAGAAAATGAATTACCAACTCATAAATATAAAAACCAGCAATCTCTTTCAGGGAGTTGGTTTAATATCAGTGGTAAGCTTATCTAAGTAAAAATGCTTTTGTTTTTACTATGCTTTTAACAACATTTTTAACAACGTTTTTACAAAGTATTGTCATCTGTTTTACTGCAATAAATGTGCAGGTCTTAAAGGAGTACTTGGGAGTCACCTTAAATATGCATATTGCATCACCAGATTCCCTTTTTACTTATATTGATGGTATAGCACGAATCCCACAGGACTGGGGCACTGCTATTATTATTCCTATTTATTAAAAAGGCAACAGAGAAGATCCCGCCAATTACTGACCTATCAGTCTTTTAAACATCATAAGTAAGATCTATGCCAAGCATTTATTAACTAAGCTGCTTGATTGGAGCGATGCAAATGATACTTTGGCCCTGGAGCAGGCCGGTTTCCAGGTAGGTCATTCCACCATACAGCATGCTCTTATTCTTCAGTTCCTAGCTGAAAAATACAGCAGTAACCGTCTTCTGCCCTTTATGTAGCTTTTATTGATTTAAAATCTTCCTTTGATCTAATCTCACGTGAGTGGTTATGGCAAAAATTGAAAAATCTTGATATTGAGAAACGTCTGTTGCTTTTAATCTCCACTCTGTACGAAAGCACCTTTCTGAAGGTGCGCTGTAATCCATCGGGTTATTTATCAGCAGAGATCCCTACTTTTAGAGGAGTGAGGCAATATTAGCTCCAATTTTGTTCAATTTATACATCAACTCTGTGGCCCCTCTTTTAACTGTTCCATCTACACATCCTACAAAATTAGTGCACAGACACATTTCGATTCTGCTTTATGCAGCTGACATGGCTGTTTTGTCCCAGACCCCTATTGGTCTGAGGCGTGCCCTAGGCTCTCTTTTGAAATTCTGTGCACAAGAACTTATTGAAATTAACTATCATAAAACTAAAGTATTCATTTCTGCCAAACAATCTAGGCACCATAATTGGGCCATCAATGGACAGAAGATTGCCCAAGTTAACTCCTTTAAATATTTAGGTGTTGTTTTTTCTTCTTCAGGTTCTCGCAATGCCCATTTAAAATCCTTTCTGCAGAATGCTCAGTTATCAATTAATCTTATTAAATCTTATCATTTTACGAGAGGGGTCTCATTTATTCCAGTGGCAATCAAGCTATATCTTGCTAAAGTTTATCCACAAATGCTCTATTGTGCTCAGCTTGGCCCAGTTAGTAATTTTTCTTTGCTGGAAGCCACACAGTCCAAATTTTTGAGATCCTTGTTGCAGGTTCCTCGCTGTGTTTCCAATATGGTGATTAGACATGAGGTCACGACCTGGCCATGCATAGGCCCATTGGGTATGCACGGCAGCCTCCAAAATGGCCACCAACACCACAGGGGTGAGGCCTGGAACGGGCTAAATACTGCCCAAACCTGGTGATTTGGGCATTAACAGAGGCCAGCAGGGGAGGGGATCCTCCAGAGACAACCCCTCATGGCCTCAGAGAAGCCCCCCAGAGGGGTTGAGTAAAATATATAAATATAAATATAAATATCTCGGGGGGTGGCAAAACCAAACATGCCCGGCTCAGTTTGATTCCAAACTCGAACTAAACCAGGCAACCCAGTTTTATGCACACCCCTAATCTGAATGTATCCTTAAGGAAGTGATGAATCAGGCTATTTTTTTCCTTGCTTGAATTTCCTTTTTGTCTTATGTAGAGCACCTTTCTTTTGAAGCAAGGCTCCAACACCTGGGGCTATTTAGTTTATTAAAAAGATGACTGCTAGTTGGAAGCTATAGGCCACCTCCATCCTCAAAGGCAGGATGCCTTTGAGTACCAGTTGCAGGGGAGTAACAGCAGGAGGGAGGGCATGACTTCAACTCCTACCTGTAGGCTTCCAGCGGCATCTGGTGGCCCACTGTGTGAAACAGGATGCTGGACTAGATGGGCCTTGGGCCTGATCCAGCAGGGCTGTTCTTATGTTCTTATGTAGGAGGTAAGGATTCTTTGGCAAGGGACCTGCACACTCAAAATTATCTGTGTATATTGAATTTGTATGGATGCAAATATTACATATCTGGACTAACAGTTAATTTTGTCATCTTAGTAAATATACTAGTCAACAAAAATATAAATAGAATAGTAGCAAAATATTGATCCTAAATGTGATTTAAAACAAAATGAAAGGCAGATATTATTATTTTCCAATGGCATTCTTCATGTGAAGGTGGAGAATATGTCATTTATAATTGCCTTTCATTTTACACTTCCCAGGTGCTTTACAACTTAGGCAATGTGCAGTCACTGAAGCACAGACACCCCTGGAGAGGAATGTGGCAGATACTTTGCTCCCACATGTTGATTATTATGACCTTTCAAACAGTGATGTGTCTGCAATGAAGAGAGTGGAGAAATCTACCCACCAGGAGATAGGCAGGGACCATCTGCTATGACTAATTTCATATTTATCCCAAGCAGCAATTTCACAGTAGTGTCAGGAATGAAAACTCTCTGTCTGTCTGTAACCTGAGTCAATGTTCGTGACAGGAAGCAGTATGTTCAGCAGTTCTATGTTGTGTGTTTTGATGACTATCCTTTGGTAAAGCAGGAACTGTTTTAGAGGCTTCTTTTTCTGGATTAATGTGACCTGTTTTAAAGACTTCTTGAGTGAAGGTGTGAGAGGGAAGGCGAAGGTGCCTCAGCGACAGCATCTTACAAAATGACCAGGAAGTGGAGACCTCAATTCCCACCTTACTCAATGCAGGAAATGAAAGTGTTTGCTCAATGGCTCTAATGTAAAAGAGAATCCACTCTCTTTTCAGGTTCTTTTCACCAGGTGGCAGTGTAGGCATGATAGAGTTCCATATTGCTTGCAGAGTGGCATGGAATGCTGTCAGCCAGCAGGTAAGTCAGCCTAGTGTCTCTTATTAGAGTCTTGGAAGAAGGTGTGTCTCTTCTGGAATGCTGTGGCTGTTTGCCTGCTCCAGACCACAGTCCTGGTTACCTCCCTCTCCTACCACGGATGCTGATGGCCCCCTTCTTATGCCAGCCAGTGTTGCTGGTGTCTAACATTGTTCTATACTTCCATTGCTGTAATGTGCTGTGATGATAAGAAAGATGCAGAGGCAAGGGAGGCTGCTGCTCCAGAGTCCCCAACAAATTGGTTCTGCTTTCTTGATTTGCTGGTTAGGAAATAGGAAATACATCCATGGTAGGTTTTCTAGAACTTGGGAAGCAGGAGTGGATCTGACAGTGGATCTGTGCCACTTGGGTCAGGTTTTTCCCTTAGAAAATGTACTGGGCACCTTAAGGCCCAAGTCTGGTTTAGTACAAGTTGTGTATCCCTTATCTTGACTTCCAAAATCCTCCCAAATCCTGACGCCACGCCATAACAAGAACAAAAAACAAAACACCTCAGCTCACTCGCTCCCAGTTTTGCTGCTTTTAAACATGCAGTCAAAACTTACTTATTTCAGAAGTTTGCCAGTGACAGGGTTTTGTCGGCAATTCTCTCTAGTTGCTGCTCTGTTTTTATTGTGAAGCTTTTTAACGCTTTTGAGGTTCTTGCTTTGGCGCTAGAAGGGAAAGGGAAAGCCCCCCTCCTCCACTCCCTGCTCAGTTTGGTGCCTGCTCTGTTGGGATCTGTTTTGGTGCTCTGGATTCCATGCCCAAGATATCTCATTATGCAAATATTCCAAATCCGAAAAAATCCAAAATCCGGAACAATTCTGGTCCCAAGAAGTCCAGATAAGGGATGCTCAACCTGTATAAGACATTTGCATATGTTCGCTTGAAAGCAATATGCTGACAAAATGTAGGACTGGCTGAGAGAGTAGGGTTGCCAGTGTTACATTGGCTGAAATAGGGACAGGGACTTGAGGGCACCGGGGAGCGGGGGTTATCTTTAAAAAAAACTTTTAAAGTTTTTTAGCAGGACAAGCGATGAGAACTCTCCCAGCACCTCCCAAACTCTGGGATTGGCTGCTCCGGGGCAGAGGCAGGGCTGGTTGGGGCATGCACACTTGTGAGATGGGGCAAGCAGCTTAAAGAAAACCAAGCACTCACTGAGGCGGCGCCCCCACTGACTGACACTGCCTGGCTGCAGGCAGGAGCTGGAGGAGGGATTTGGAGAGAGGGCGGGTGACAGACCCTTCCTCAGCCCCATCTTCCTCCAAATGAGGCAATTTCAGTCTGAAATTGCCTGTCTGCCTCATTTGGATGATGTCTGTCATATTAGATGATGGAAAGAAATGGAACATTTGAGACTTTTCAGCATGCATACTATGAGAAAAGAGGAAAGGGAACATAGGAACATAGGAAGCTGCCATATACTGAGTCAGACCATTGGTCTATCAAGCTCAGTATTGTATTCACAGACGGGCAGCAGCTTCTCCAAGGTTTCAGGCAGGAATCTTTCTCAACCCTATCTAGGAGAAGCCAGGGAGAGAAATTGAAACCTTCTGCTCTTCCCAGAGTGGCTCCATCCCCTGAGGGGAATATCTTACAGTGCTCACACATCTAGTCTCCCCAGTGCCGTAACGGGGGGAAACGGCGCCCAGGGCAAGCTCTGGCCCTGAAATTGCACCCCCCGCCCCCCACCCACCCAGGCCCCCACATACCTGCGCAGATCGCCGGCGGTGGTGGCGATTCAGCGGTGGTGGGCTGTGGCGGGTTGCCCACCGAGTGCAGTGGTGGTGGTGGCGATTTGGCGGTGCCGGTGGCGGGCTGCGGCGAGTTGCCCACCGAGTGCGGTGGCGGTGGTGGCGATTTGGCGGTGCCGGTGGCGGGCAGCGGCGGGTCGCCTGCCGAGTGCGGCGGTGGCTGGCGGCGATTCGGCTGTAGCGGCCCGAGCGGCAGCGGATCACCTGCCGATGAGGAGTGTAGCAGACTGACGCCGAGGCCTGCCGTCTGGCCCGGTGTCGCTCTGCTGCACTCCTCGGCAGGCAATCCGCCGCTGCTCAGGCTGCTACAGCCAAATCGCCGCCAGCCACCAGCCACCACCGCACTCGGCGGGCAACCCGCCGCCGCCAGCCACCACCACCGCCGAATCGCCACCGCCGCCACACTCGGCAGGCGACCCGCTGCCGCACTCGGCGGGCGATCCAGGGGGGCTAGGGGGGATGCCACTTTTTGGCACCCCCCCATGTGACCCGCCGGGGTGGCACCCAGGGCACGTGCCCTGCCTGCCCCCCCTATCGTTACACCCCTGAGTCTCCCATTCATATGCAACCAGGGCAGACCCTGCTTATCTAAGGGGACAAGTCATGCTTGCTACCACAAGACCAGCTCTCCTCTGGTCTCGAGAGAGAGAGAGAATCTTGTCTCGAGAGAGGAACTGGAGATGACTTTGATCTTGTCTCCAGTTTTGATCTCACAGATGAGGCTGATGAAAGTGATGGACAGTCCTCTTTACTAGAAAGAACACCACTAACAGCTTCTGTGCAAGAGAACCCAAGAATTAAGAGAAGTGTGTGTGACAGGAGACCATCTAAAACACTTCAAGACTTAAATTGTAAATGAATTTCAAATCCATTCAATACTGTTTGTTATAAAGGAGAGGGATGTGTTGTATTCTATCAAGTATATTTTATGTTTTGTTGTTTAGAGGTTTTGCCCAGTGGGGATCCACGAGGGAGAGGCGGAGTGGGAAAGAAGAAGAAAAGGGAGTTCTTTCTGAATAAACTCTTCGTTAAATCTATTTAAGTTTACTTTGTACTTGTGAGGGAAGCAGCTATAAAACACCCAGGAGGGAAAATCAAGGACCTTCCCTGGGGCAACACTTTTTCCTCTTAGTGCTTCAGGCTTCACTAGTGCTGGTCACATGCATCAATCTGTCATCACCAATCTATTGTCATCTGGTTTATGAGCCAGGCACAAAGTTTAAAATCTATGTGTAAGTAGTCCCTCACTGTTCCTGAAGACTGATGCTTTCCACATGTCAGTTTAAGGCAGAGGAGCACTTCAGGATATTTCTGAATTCGTAAATATCCTGTCATACTGGTTTAATGCAGATTCCTTGCTCCGAGACAAAACTCAAATTTGTAGTGCTGTTTCCAGAGTCTGAGTTCACACATCCGTCTCTGAGCGACTCATGTTTATTAACCATTCCGACAAGATGTTTTCGGACAGCTATAAGAAAATGCAAGTGCCATTTCAATGAAAAAACTTTGGAAGACTAGGTTTAAAAGACCAAAGTGATTCCTGTTTTTTCACATTGCACATGGCTCATAGAAAATTGGGTTTTGATTGCAACCATGTTTTTTTACTACCAACTGCTTTTTTTCATTACCAACTGTACCCTGCTAACTGAGCAAAGAGGCACCTTTTTAACATGATGATTCTCTTTAATTAGCAGGGGGAGAGTAATTGGTCCTATCCAGCCCCAGCATAGTACCTCCATGGACTGTTGCTGGTGCCTATCTTATTTTTCATTTTAGATTGTGAGCCCCTTGGAGATTGGGCTCTTTCTTTCTTTCTTTCTTTCTTTCTTTCTTTCTTTCTTTCTTTCTTTCTTTCTTTCTTATTTCTCTATGTAAACCACTTTGGAAACTTTTGTTGCAAAGTGGTATATAAATATTTGTTGTTCTTTATTCACAACAGAAATTGCAACTGCAGTTGTAACTGAGGCACATTTTGTGTGGGTGTCTTTTTGCACATTCACATAAAGTCTTCGATTTTTTACAACTATATCTAAATTCCATTAATGTTTAATTGTGACATAGAGAGAGGATAGAACATTATGTCCACATTGATCCCACCAACACGTATTTGCTCAAGGCTGCTAAATAATGGAAGTCTTATTGTAAATCGGAAATCTACAGAAAAGGATGAGGTCAGGCTTGGTGGTGCTATGTGTAAACCCAATCCTATATTTTCCTCAGTACTGAAAATGCATGTTTCTTATTGTAATAGTTTGGTACCGTAGACTAAGAATGGTACAGATCACCATTCTGCCTCTAACTATAGGTCCTTTCCTCATAATCCACACAGAGCACACAGCTGGAATTCATTTGAGCAAACATTTAAAAGGTAGGTGAAAGAGGAAATCTTGGTTTTAGTGCATGAGCAACTACAAATGCCACTTGGAATCTCTCTTTCTCTCTCGCTCTCACTCTCTCTCCATTTAATATTGGCTTATTTCTATATAGTCTACTTTGGGTTTAGGAAAGCAAAGTATACAAGTGTTATATGAATGTATGTATGAATGAATGAATGAATGAATTGAAATAGGCCCTGGAGTTTCCGTAGAAGCGAATTGAGGTAGCTTGTTCCATATTGTATTTCACCTTTTTGTTTCTTAAACTCTTCAATACACTGTGGGATGTAGAGCCACAACTTGGAGTAATCAGGAGGCCCAAAAAGTTAGCAAATAAGTTGGAAAGATGCTTCAGTGCTGGTTTGAAGCCTATTGTTGGCAGGAATGTGTGCAATCTAGGTACTTCCTTCACAAAGGGTATCCATCTACCATCAAAGGGACAACATTCTGCTTCTGAGGCATTCTTGCCAATGAAGCTGCAATGTGTCCTGATGCCTCTGGGACTGGCATGGTGGCACAAGTGAAGTGACAGAGTTGAGGGGATTTTGGCAAAGAAACATTCTATGCCAAACATTCTATGTATTTTGGCAAAGAAACATTCTATGCAGAAGAATATAGATAAAGCCTAGCCTGTTAGGGTTCTTCCTTATCTCCTGAATAAAACTCTGCAAGAGGATTTGCCTGAGTGGTGTTTCATGAGCTGGCCTGGCTGTCTCCCAACCAGTAGTCAACAGAGACTACTCTTAAGGGTTCGCTATCTGAGATCACATGTGATTTGGAGGGGTGGGGAAGGGGGAAGAGAAGATGCCACACACAAACACCCACAACTGTGAGTTTTAATGGGCTTTATTAAGGCTACTGATTACAAGTATGAGTGATTAAGCATCTAGGTAAAATACCTATCAATTTCTTTTCTCTATGATTGTAGTGTAGTGTTCAATCACAGCTAGGAGCATCTCTAAAATCATTTTCCCTTGCCAAAATGCAGAGCTGCTAACTAGGAATCAATTTAGCCTCACCAAAAGCAGGCATCGCTGTTATCAACTAAACAAGCTGGGGAATTCAGCTTTGGTGTGTCATGTGTGGCCGATCTTTTGGTTGCTTAGCTACAAGCCAAAACAACCTCACTGCACAGTTCGGATTGCAGGCACACAGTTCAATCAGTGCTTCCCTAAACTTTCAGTCTAATACTTTCTATAAGAGTTAAATCATAACAGTCTAACACAAGGCTATTTCAATTCTTAACAGAAAAAGGCATTTCTTCTGACTTTTAAGCAGGTAAATCACTAAATGCTGCACAGTTTAAATTCAATTCCTTCTCATTAAGGGTAGCGACAACAACGACCTGTCTGTTATCTACAAGTTTGTTCCTAAACATTTCTTTTGATGGCAAAGCTTCAAGCGTGAAAGCAGGGGGAAAGCACTTCTCCAGCTTGTTGCTTCAGTGACTGAGCCAGAAAGGCTGAGAGGAGAGAGACTGGATGCTAGTTCTGATGTAGCTGAGCTATGCTGAAAGCAAAGGGAGGAAGAGGGACGAGAGAAAGAAAGAAAATGGACAGCAAGGAGAGTCAGCAGAGAGAGACTTTCCTACCCAGCAGAAAAAGAAGAGATCTAGCAGTTGGAAAAAAGGGATTACTAGGGTGAGTTAGTCTGGAGCTCTGATCTGAAGGCTTTCTAGTAGATAAGTAACTTACTGGTCCACGCTGTCTGTAGTCTCAGAGGGCCGGGAGGCTGGATGCTGTCCAGAAGGGAGACTCCCTTCCTTCCTGGGGAGGCGTTACATGATGCTTCTCCCATGAAGTAAGTTTATGTATTACCTCTCTCCTTTTTGTGCGGCAGGGGTGTGTTCTTTTATACCCCTCCTCAAGGCTGTTGTCCTATCTCAGACCAAGATAGTCCCCTTAATTATCTCCGAGCACCTCCATCCTTGACGTAAACAACCAGCTTCCCTTAACAGGTTCTCTTCACCGTTATCAGGGTAAGGAGCCAATCAGAGATGAGCTGGATGCTGATTTGGATGGAGCATTCCTACCCATGATAGCTTGACCTGGCCTGTGGTCAGCTAGGGACAGAGTTGGTGCCTGTCAGTCCAGGGTAAGATTGTTAATTAGCAGAAAATGCCATTCAGAGAGAGATAGCATTTAAAAGAGTCAGCATTTTGTTATCTAGGATGCTCCTCATAAACACATAGGCATTTCATTATCTAAGCCTGTGGTTTCTAAATATGATTCTCAGAATTTAATATATTATTGCTTTCAGCAGTTAAGCACATGTCTAAAATTTATCCTTGACAAGCATAACTCAAAAACAAGTTTCAAACCATGAGCAGAAATAAGCAATTCTATTTGACTTCTGTAGTTCAGCAAAATTCAAAACTCACATCCTAGTTTCTTGCCATACAGTATTCCTACATACAGGCCTCAATCTAGCCCTTCTGGCTTTCAGGGAAGACCCCAATTCTAAAGAGGGGTTTGCCAGCTTGTTCATATCAATATGCCCCAGGAAAGAGGCTCCTCCATTATACGTAGGGATGTGCAAACCGGTTCGGAACTGAACTGGTTCAACTTCGAACCAGTTTGGTTCAATGGCTTGATATCAAGCGGAATCCCCAACCTGTTTGGGGGGTTCTGTGGGTTTAACTTACCCCTCCGGGGAGTGCTGCCATGGCGGTGGGGGGGGGTCTACGGAGCCCCCCCCTCCCCCTGGCCTCCCAGAGGGGGTAACTTAATTTTAAAAAATGCAACCCCCACCCCGAACCGAACCAGGGGGTTCGAGGGGGTGCAAAACTGCACTGGTCCAGTTGGGGTCCAGTTCAGACTCTAACCAAACCAGGCCAATCCGTTTTGTGCACATCCCTAATTGTAAGGGTCTTTGCTGTGTTACTGAGCTGTGCAAAGATTCAGTTTTGTAATGCTGAAAGAAAATCTTTTGCTTCAGGCCCCATGGTGAGGCGGCTGATCCCTGCACTTACCTCCATAACAGTGGTTCATAAACAGCACTGAGGAAGGCTCTTAGAAAGCTGCTTCTACCATTGGTAGAAGCTCAGTATTGTACATCTAGCTTAGTATTGTCTACACAGACTGGCAGTGGCTTCTCCAAGGTTACAGGCAGGACTCTCTCCCAGCCCTATCTGGACATGCCAGGGAGGGAATTGGGAACATTCTGTGTGCTAGCATGCAGATGCTCTTCCCAGAGTGGCCCAGTCCCTTAAGGAGAATATCTTACAGTGCTCACATGTAGGCTGCCATACAAATTCAAACCAGGACAGACCCTGCTTAGCAAAGGACACAATTCATGCTTGCTACCACAAGACCAGCTCTTCTCCCTTAAAAAGAAGTGAAGCGTGGTAAGCGCCAATGATGTATTGGACGCTGCATGGGTGTGTTTGTGTGAGGAATATTTGAAAATGTAGTCCTTCCGAGCTCTATGGGGAAAGTGCTGGGAAAGACTATATTCCCCAGTAGGGGTGTACACAAAACCAGAAAACCCAGTTCGGTTTGAGTAGAACCAGACTCGAACCAAACCAGGTCTGGTCCAGTTCTTTGCACACTAGAACTGGCCCAGTCCGGCTTCAGTCTGTACCGGTTCAGGCCCGGCTTGTGGGAGAACACTTTTTAAAAAGAATAAAATGGTGGACTTACTGCCATTACCAGGCTCCGGGGGTGCTGCTGTCATGGCCATGGTGGGGGGAGTCTCCTGATGTCCCACCTCCCCCCACCAGCTCCAAGTCATTTTTGGCCCTAAAGGCTGATTTTGGCCTGTTACGGGCCTTTCTGTGGTGGCAGTGGCCATTTTGGAGTCTACCATGCATGCACAATGGCCATCTGTGTGGCCTGGGTTATGACCCAGCCACACAGATGGCCATTGGGCATGCTTTGCAAGGGTGGGGAGCAGCAGGAGAGTCTACCTCCTTACAGGGCTGGGGCAAGGTGCAAATGACTGATGCTGATGCTGTGCAAAGCCAAATCTTTGCAAGGGTTTATTGTCTTAGGACTACACTTCTGTTGCAGAAGCATCTGAATCTGGATCCTGGGTCGTAACAAACACATTATAGGGCCTGCCCGTGCACTAGGTGACTCTAGGCAGTTGCCTATGGTAGGGTGTAGGCGCTGCCCCTGCCCCTTGCAGTGAAAAAATTCAGTGACCCCACAGTGGGGTAGGGTTATGCATGGACCCATCTGGCACTTCACTGTAGGAGTACTGAACCAGTTCCATGGACTCGCAGTTGAGCCGGTTCGAAGGTGGAGGGGGGATAACATTAAGGATGGGAGAGGGGGCTCTTACCCCTCCCGCCATGTTCCCCTCACTGACAATGCAGTCCAAAAGGGTCTGGCAGGGCCTCTGCCTACCTCCCTGCAGCCCCGTTGCCTCATCGAACCGGAAGTGACTGCAAGTGCTGGGTGCACATGCACATGTCGTGTGCATGCCCCAGCACTTCCAGGCACTTCTGGTCCGACAAGGCAACGGGGTGGCAGGGAAGTATGCTGCTGCCCCACCAGACCCTTTTAAACTGCATCACCAGTGGGGCAAATGCAGCAGGAGGGGTAAGAGCACTCTCCCCGTCCCTTAAAGTTATCCCCTCTCCACCCTTGAGCTGCCCTCTTCCCGTTCCATGCAAATGTCTGCAGTGGAGTTCGGAGGAAACAGATTATGCCTTTAAAAATTTCTAAAATGTCCTGCTGCCTCACCCCACCACTGCACCATTGCCATGCTCTGCACAGAGTTTTACCCACTGCCTGCTCTGTTCCTATCGCTTAGCTCCCACCCATGCACATGCACAGTGCCATTTGCCCAGTCCAGTGAAATATTTGCCAGACTGACCTTGAGTGGCCGCTACATTACACACTGGCCAGCTGAGTGGCAGAGCAGATGCCACACTGAGCTGGGCAGTGGTGCAGGGTGCCAGCAGCAGAACATCTTCTGAAATTTTAATGGTATAATCTACTTCCTCACCATCCCCTCTGCTCCAGCAAGTGCCAGCCACCAAGTATGACGTTGGTGCCCCCAGCCCACTTTCAGTTTAAATTATATTTTGTATGGTGCAGGATATAATTCTAAAAGAATGGGGACAGTGGGGGCAAAGTCATACTTCACCTAGGGTGCTAAAAACCCTAGGCTTGGCCCTGACACATGCAGTCTAAACAGCTTATCCCAACCAAACACTGGTGCTGGGATGAAAATGCTGCATACACTGGGTTGCCAATGAGTGAGTGACTTTACTTTGCCTGGTGCATAGAATGCTGCCATGGAAAAGTCCTTTGTACTGGCCTCTAAATGGTAGCATTGTCATTAGCCCTGCAGATTCACAACATAGGGATTAATAGATCCCTGTAGTGAGTTGGGATATAAACAATAGAAACGACTAATAAGAACATCTAGCATGTACACCTTATTGTTATGATCAATAGACCAGCAAACATCTAGCTTCTATGAAAAGAAGGTTTCACAGCCATTAATGGTAGGGAAGAAAATGAATTTAGTATATAAGGGATAACTGTGAAAGTAAATTTGCAAAGTTCACAGAACTTACAGCTCTTTCATAGGAAACAAAAAGGAGATCATCAGGAAATAATATTCTGCTTGAAAATAAAATAAAAGCCCATATCTGTGAGGCAGAATGTTAAATTGCCATGTTTGATGTCCAACATATTCTACTCAAGTAAATCAATGAGAAACAATTCATAATCCTTTCTAAATGCAATAGCTCAGCAGTGTGTGTGTTCTCAGGCCAAATCAATAAGAATAAGACAAAAACATAAGTAAGGGTGAAATGGTTTGAGAACAATGGATTAACAAATAATCTTGTTAAGGAAAATGGTTTTAAAAATGAACAGATTTCAGAATGTTCAGCCTGCTTCACCACTCCTTTGCAAACTAAAAAATAATAATATTGAACAATAAAAAAGACTAAAATGTTAGTCTAAAAGTATGTGACTACCAGTAAGTATGTGACTATAGTATGTGACTAAAAGTAAGCCACATACTATACACAATTGTTTGTAAGTTTCTACCAACATTATTTTCAAAAGCAGCTATATGAGACAGCAATCTCAATGAATATTCCCCTCCTATTCTTAGCTGTAATTAAAAATATATTTTACTCAACATAGAAAACACTAAAACAAGAAAATATCAAATGAATAAATATATTGATAGGTATACTACTATTAATATATCTAGGGCAAGCCTTCAAGTCGAGCCAGTTCAAATGCAAGCCAGCTCAAGTGCGAGCTGGCTCACACATCCCTACTTTTAAGCCAAGCTGTTCCCAACAGAAGAAATTAAAATGGAGTCCTGAGATGAGGTGATGTGTGCTTTGTAAAAGCCTTTGTTAGTCATGATCTTGAGGACAGGGAAAGACAACTTGTCTAAATAATGACAAGCCCTAATAAGCTTATGCTTGTGCTGGTAAAATCTCACTTTGAAGGTTATCAACCTGGGAGGATAAGGGTAAGAGAGTCCTAGAGTTGGGCAATGCATAGGATGAAAGGCAGAGACATGGATTTGACTAGAAAGCCCTGTTTTGTTCCTAAGTATCTCAAGAAATGTTTCCTTCTGAATGGTGTACATTCTGTCCACATTTTAATACCAACTAATGAGGTGGTGGTGCCACTCCTTACAGTGGAGTTTTGTTGGGCATCCCTATCTACCCATCTTTTGATGAATGGTAAAGACTTTTTATTTCACTTAGAGCTCGCTTTTAATCAGTGATTTGCTTTATTAATCTTATCTAAAGTATTAACTTTGTTGCGTCTTGATGAGCTATTCTGGTTTTAATTAAGTTTAATTAATTGTTCATTATTCATTTATTGCATTACTTCTTGTAGTTCTTGGTTTGGTTATTCTAATGGAAAAGCGGAATATTAGTAACAAGTAAACAAAAACTCCCCCCCCCCCAAGGTCTTGCTATGCTGCCTCATCATGGCAGGGTGTGTGTGTTCCTGGGAGGGATGAACGAAGTACGCCGGGAGGTATACTCCCAGTAGGGTCACCCAAAGTGCGAAGGTCATCCCAGCTGCCCAGCTAAAGCAAGTAGGCACCTATATTGGGCAGCAGCAATATAGGAAGGTGCTGGAGGTGGACGATCACTTCAGTAACAATGACAAAGGCATCATTTCATACTGTGTGGGCGAAAGCAAGATGAAGAAGAAGAAGAAGAAAAGTTTATTTAGTCATTGACCAACAAAGTGGAGAAGGCAATGGTAAATCACTCCTGTATTTTACCAAGAAAACCACATGATTAGACAAAATGGAATAATTGTCAATGTAGTGCCAGATGATGGGCCCCTCAGGTCAGATGGTACTCAACATGCTACTGAGGAAGAGCTGAGGATCTCTCAGAGTACTGATGGTGTTTATGACATGGTTAGACTAAAGCCTTTTGAATGTCTGGCAGCTGATGTTGCCATGTGGGAAAAGAAAATCCAAAGCTGCAAAGACAGAATTACAATGGGAACGTGAAATGTAAGAAGCATGAATATGGGAAAGCTCAACACAGTGAGAGAGGAAATGAATCAACTACAGATTGACATCTTGGGGATCAGTGAATTAAAATGGACTGGAATTGGACACTTTTAGTCAGAAAATCATAATGTTTACTGCTCAGGGCACGAAAACCAAAGGAGGAACAGTGTTGCTTTCACAGTCAGGACGGATATAGCAATGAAAGTACTTGGGTACAATGCGGTCAATGACCGACTAATAACAAATAGATTTTGTGGACAACCCTTTAACATTGCAGTTTTTCAAGTCTATGCCCCAACAACTGATGCATAAGAAGAGGATGTTGATGAGCCAGCGTGGTGTAGCGGTTAGGGTGCTGGACTAGGACCGGGGAGACCCGAGTTCAAATCCCCATTCAGCCATGAAACTAGCTGGGTGACTCTGGGCCAGTCACTTCTCTCTCAGCCTAACCTACTTCACAGGGTTGTTGTGAGGAGAAACCTAAGTATGTAGTACACTGCTCAGTTCCTTGGAGGAAGAGTGGGATATAAAATGTAAAAAATAAAATAAAATAAAATAAAATGAGTTTTATGCTCAAGTTCAGTCTGAAATTGGCAGAACATGCAAGCAAGATGTGATGCTATAGACTGGAATGCCAAAGTGAGAAAAGGTAAGGAGGAAAACACAATTAGCCTATGCCCTAGGAAACAGAAATGAATCAGAAGAACAACTTATTAGTTTCTGCCAAGCCAATGATCTCTTCATTGCTAACACATTCCTCAAACAACCAAAGCTGCGCCTATATGCATGGACATCACCATATGGAGTACAGAGAAATCAAACTGATTACATTATTGGGGCTACGAGGTGGAAGAGCTCAGTTTATAACAGCAAAGACTTGGCCAGGGGCCAACTGTGGAACCAATCACGAACTGCTCATGTGCAGTTCCAAGTCAAACGAAAGTGGAAAAACAAAGCTATCCAGCTTCCACATTATGTTCTTGAGAATGTTTCCTACCATTTTCAAGAAGAACATCAGGAACTGCTTTGAAGTTCTGAACATCATTGATAGGGAACTAGAGGAACTGTGGAATGAAATCAAAGAAGTTGTTAAGGATGAATGTGAAAGAGACTGCCAAGGTCCAAGAAACAGAAGAAAACAAAACAGATGTCGGAACACATGGTGGAAATTGCCAAGAAGAGGAGAGAAGCCAAAGTCAAGAAAAATAAAGATCTCAGAAGGGAACATAATACGGAATTTTAGAAACCTTTAAGAAGAGACAAGGAGCAATACTACAATGACATCTGTAAATACCTTGAAGATGGAAATAAACACAGAAAAACAAAGCAAGTTTTCAAAAAGAACACTGAACTCAGAGGGAGGTTCCAACCGCAAATTGGTATGTTAAAGGATGCCAAAGGACAGATTGTAACTGATTCAGAGAAGATCAAACAGAGATGGAAGGAGTATACTGAAAATCTGTACAGTAGGGACGTCAACATCCAAGTTACTGTAGAAGATATTGCCTACCTGCAAGATCCTCTAGTACAGGATGATGAAGTTAGATCAGCACTCCGGTCATTACCAAGTCAGAAGTCTAGAGGAATTGATGGAATTCCATCAATTGATGAAATATGGCAGGCAACAAGAGAAGAATCAATCAAGGCTCTAACCAAACTATTCCAGCAAATTTGGAGAATGACACAGTGGCCAACAGATTGGAAGAGGTCAGTCTACATACCCATACCAAAGAAAGGAGACTTAACAGATTGAGCAAACCATCGCATAAATTCCTTAATTTCACATGCTAGCAAAATAATGTTCAGGATCATCCAACACAATTTAGAGCCCTACATGGAAAGGGAAATGCAGGATGTTCAAGCTGGTTTCAGAAAAGGCCGAGGAACAAGAGACATCATTGCTGATGCACGCTGGATAACTGAGAAAGCCAAAGAATACGAGAAAGAAGTCAATATGTGCTTTATTGATTACAGAAAAGCCTTTGATTGAGTTGACCATGTCAAGTTGTGGAATATCCTGAGGAAAATAAGCATCCCAGAACATCTCATTGTTCTCATGAGAAGCCTATATACAGGTCAGGAAGCCACAGTCAAGACGGAACATGGTGAAACAGACTGGTTCCAGATCGGCAAAGGAGTAAGACAATGCTGTATACTTTCTCCTTATTTATTCAATATATATGCTGAACATATACTGAGAGATGCTGGATTGGAAGAAGATGAGCGTGGTTTTAAAGCTGGAGGTAGAAAAATCAATAACCTGCGCTAAGCTGATGACACCACTCTGATAGCTGAGAATGCGGATGATCTGCAAACTCTAGTAATGAAAGTCAAGGAGCACAGTGAAAAAAATGAGACTACAATTAAATGTAAAGAAGACTAAACTAATGACAACGGGAACAGCAACCAGCCTCAGAATTGTCAAGGAAGACACTGAAGTGGTGGATAGCTTCTGCCTTTTAGGATCGACCGTCAACAGTAAAGGATCCAGCAGTCAAGAAATACTCCGCAGAATAGCACTTGGTAGGGTTGCAATGAAGGCCTTGGAAAGTTTTCGTTTTATATTGTACACTAGAAATATCAGATCAATGCAGATCCAATAATTCCCCCAATACTTCCCAGTATTTCCCAATACAACCTCCCCAATACTTCCGGTATGAGTATCAGCTCAGTATTGACCTGATATTTAGATGCCATGAGTCACATGTCTATACCTCCAAAGATTAGAATCATTTGGACTATGGTTTACCCCGTGACACTCTATGGATGCGAAAGCTGGACTTTGAAGAAGCAAGACAGAAAAAGTATTGATGCTTTTGAACTTTGGTGCTGGAGAAGACTTTTGAAGATACCATGGACTGCCAGGATAACAAACAAATGAGTCATAGGGGGAAAAAAATCCATAATTTTCACTCGAGGCACAAATGAGCAGGCTCAAACTATTATACTTTGGACACATTATGCAAAGACCCAGCAACAAGGTGGGGGACTTGATTACGACAGCAATAAATGCTTCACTGAGAGACCTTAAAGGCAGGGGCGTAACTAGGGAAAACGGCGCCCGGGGCAAGCATTGAAATGGCGCCCCCCCGCGCCCCCCCAACATACTACATTATACTTAGGTTTTTCCTCACAAGCGCCTGCCGCCGCCAAGCCAGGCCACTGACTGGCCGCCAGGCGCCAGCAAAGCAATGGGGGGGGGGCGCGGGCGGCGCGGAAGGGACCGCTCGTGGGGGAGGGGGCGCCGACGCGCTCCCTTGACTGCTGCAGCGCTGCTGCACTGAGCAGGAAACATTTGTATTAACAAAAATTTTTAAAAAATTTTTTAAAAAATTTTTTTGTCATGGCGGCGCCCCCCATGTGACCAGAAAAGATGGCGCCCGGGGCACCTGCCCCCCCTGCCCCCTCTATAGTTACGCCTCTGCTTAAAGGCCAAGTTGAAGACAGATCATCCTGGAGACAATCTATCTATGTGGTTGCTAAGAGTCAACCCCGACTAGATGGCAGTTAATCAATCAAACAAAAACTAATAACAAATGAGGCCCTGCTGAAATATCTTTAGTGGAGATCTCTCTAGTTTGCATGAGGAACATGGTCCTAACTGCTGTAGCCCCAGGATTTTTGAATACCCCCCATTGGTGGCCCATATGTTTCCCTTGAAGCAAGTAAAGTTCTTTTGTGTGTGTGTGTCTGTGTGCGTGTGTGTGTGTGTGTGTTTCCGCACGTGCGTGTGTGCACGCGCTTTGGAAGTTGAGTCTGCAAACACACTTCTTATTTATTAATTGCAGTTTTTTTTCATTTATTACTTTTTGTTAGCTTTTACATTTTTGTGATACTTGATGAGGCTTTATTATCTGAATGTTTTAGTTTTACATTGTACACCAGAAATATCAGATGAATGCAGATCCGATGACTCCCCCAATACTTCCCAATATTTCCCAATACAACCTCCCCAATACTTCCAGTATCAGTATCAGCTCAGAATTGACCTGATATATTACTGATAATCAATAGCGGAGCCCCGCCCCCCATACATGGAAAGTTTAAAAGCACTCACCACCACAGCTCTGGGTCATAACCACCGCATTGCACTGCTGGCTATCACCGTTCTGTCCCTCAAACCACTCTGCCATGCTGGCCCCACTCTTCAGGACTGCACAACCACACATGCTCCACTGCTGCCGCCACTGACCCTGCTCCTCCAGAAGGGCCACACTCTTAAGGGCCCCACTGCTCCACTCCCCCGCTGCTGCTGCTTCAGCAGTGTGGAAGGCTCTTCTGTGCAGGAGAGCAGGGGAAAGGCCATTCTAAAAAGGTAAATGTATTATTTGGTATATGCCTCCCCAAAAACTCAAGTGCCAATAAGGCATTTGCCTTTAAAAAGGGGCCTTTCTCCCAGTCATTTGCACAGAAGAGCCTTCAGTCCCACCAAACTAGCAGTGGTGCTGGAGGCCTGCTGCCCAGTGGAGCAGGGCTGGTGGCAGCAGCAGTGAGGCCTCCAATGGCGGCACAGCAGTGTGGCCCTGAAGAGTGGCTGCCCAGCAGAGGAGGGTTGGCAGCAGCAGTGGGGCCAGCACAGCAGCATGGCCCTGAATATTGGACCAGAGCAAGCAGTAGGGCCAGCCCAGCGGTGTGGCCAGAGGAACAGAGAAGTGCTGGTTGTTGGCGCAATGGGGTGGTGATGACCTAGAGCTATGGCGGTCTGTCCTGCCTTCTGGACTTGCAGGACTTCAACTTTGCATGCAAAGTGGATACACGTATTGGAAATATGTTTCATTCCAGAACTGATAAAAGGGGCTTCTTTCAGAGTTTGAATTCTCAGGGGCCCTCTCCTTTCGGTTCTGAAATTACTGCTGAAAATACTGATATATGAGTATTATCAGCTCAATATCCTTATCTGATTAATCCAACTGCACAGGCCTATTGTAAACCGCTTTGAACATTTATTTTGAAAGGGGGCCTAAAGAGCTTGTAAATATTGGAGACCTCTGAATAGGGGTAATGTTCCAGAAAGTACTGCAAAAGCTAAAACTGCAATATTCAAGACATAAACCTAACCTAGGAAATTGATTTAGGTTCCTGAGAGGCCAAAAAGGCTGCTCAAAGGGGTTTAAATTTTCACCACAACCACTTCTCAGCTGGCAAGGGATTATCCCAGCCACTTTTCGGCTGAGGAAGAACAGTGGGCTGCTCATTTGCTTGGTTGGGGATTTAAAATTTAAATCCCTCTGTGCAGCCAGGAACTTAATCCTATTTTCCAGGTTAGGTTTAAGTCTCACCTTGCCAGGAGTATCCCAGGCACAGCAAGAAGGTGGAAGCTTGCAGTGCAAAGAGCATGGAGCTCCCTAGCTTCTCTCTCCCACACCCTGCTGCTCGTTCAGGAGAGCGATCAAGAGGCACCCATCATCCAAACATCTCTGGGAATTGACTGCATGCTCCCCTTGTTCTCACTTAAGAATAAAATGGCATAAACAAATGAGGTTTGATTAAGCTACACCGACTGGAGTTGCAGCTGGAGCTGCTGTGGCATCCTCTTCTTCTTTCCTTCCTCTCTCACCTCAGTCTGCTTTTTCCTTTTCTCTTCCCCCTTTTTTAATCTCTCCCACTTACCTCCACTCACCCTAGGGATGTGCAGACCAGTTTGAGCTTGAACCGTTTCGGTTTGAAGGTTTGAACTCGGACCAGACAGGGCTTTGATTCTGCCCTTCTGGTCCGTTTCAGATTTGAACCAAATCCGAACCAGTTCAAACTGAACCTGTTCAAATGTATTCGAATCAGTTTGAATGTCCAATGCACACCCTCCTCCATTAAGTATAATCTGCTTTTTTTTTCTCATGAGAGAGAACTTTTAAAGAGTTAAGCCAACACAAAACCCAAGACGGGGGTGGGGGGAGGCTGCCCCTTGCACATTTGTCCTCCAACCTTGCATCATTACAAAGGTGTGAATTAGAGTGCCCCTTACCAGAGGATGTGCAGAGAATAATGGGGAGGGGATGGAAAGGGAGTGTTTTGGTGCAAGCGCCATCCTACTGGCAGTCCTGCATGTCCTCCTCCACCTGGGACAGTGTGAGAGCAGCTCTGATGAGTTTGGCAACTGTCTTGAAGGCAGATAAACCTCATTGCTTGTGATTCTGAGAAGCTGTCATATAAAAGAAAGGGCACTGCTCATTTGTGGTACAGTGCACTAATGTAGTAATTTGGGGTCTTTTTTGTCATTCATGTGGTTGGGGATTTTAAAATTAAAGGTGGTTTCCTGTTAACTTTTAAATCCCAGGATTATTTTAAACCCTCCTAAGGAGGGAGGGAGAGGGAGAGGGGGGAAGAGGGAGAGAGAACACACACACACACACACAACAGCACATAAATGCATTTCCCAGCCACTGTCATAAATATTCAAGTATGAGAGTGTTAAAGCTCTGAAATACGTGTTTCATAACACTTAAGGAGTAAGCTGAAGCTTGGTATGGAAGTATCCTATCCATTTACCACACTTAGAAAGAAACAAAGACCCCCCAAGTATTTATCTTTAAGTCTGATGGCCTACATTCTCTGCACTTTAGCTGAAAACATGAAAGCCACATTGCTGCAAGTAAGCTAATTTAATCAATTAATCATGTCTAAACAGACCCAACTAACTAAAACATTTTTGATAGAATTATCATCTGTTTAAGTAGTGTCATCTAAATTTCATTAATTTTTAACCCTCATTAATTCCTAATTTTCAGGTTGCAAGTGCTTTTTTAAACAGCTCTGGCATTTTCAAACTGTACTTGTCATGACAAGCTTCCTATGCAAGGAAATAAAGCAAAACATATTTTTTACTTCATGCAGTACTGCCTTATATAGGCTGAGTCAAGTTTGTATGTAGTTTATCTCTTACTTTTGCATTATTCTAGATATCCATTAAGACCTCACTTAGAATGTTGGTAGGACTTTATCAAAGTGTGTTGTCCCTCCACCTTTGTTATCTGTAAAGTGTTCATCGCTATAGATCGCAATAACGCTTTATGCTTTCATACAGAGGATGCTCTCTTTGTGTGCCTTGGTGATTTAGTAGCTTTCATTTTGCAGAAGGGCTGAAAACACATCCTATTGTAGCAAGTTTAACAAGTTTGGCAAGGCATGTCAAAGTCAATGCCTAAGAATGGAGGATTATTACCTTGGCATTAATTTTTGCTGATGATGTATTTTGATCTTGTTCTTTCTACCTTTTTGTAATTTTTAGACAGGCTTTAAAGATTTTAGTGTCACCTAGCATGTATTTTATGCCTTTTCACTGTTCCCATTATTATGTAACAATCTGGACTTCATGTTGTGTTCTCCATTTATATGTGGTGCGTAAACTGATCTGATGACACATGTTCCAAAAAAACCACAAAAATGAATTCTGATTCATGTTGGAAGCAGAGGTAGGTAAACTCCCCTATCTTTACTTCATATTCTTGGTTAGCAAATTATTTCTTCTTGGGGAGGGAAACAACAGCAGCAAGTAATCAGTATATTTTCTGAGCCAATATATGACTAGGAAAAGCTTCCCCCTTCCCACCAGCCCTGCAAACCCCTTCAAATGTGGACTTTACTCTTTACTCCTGGCCATGGCAACAGTAAGCAAGCAGTGAAGTGGAGGGGGTTTCTTTCTTTCTTCTTACTTCCTTGCTCTCCCCTCTGTTATTCTCAGCATGTCCTCAGCCTGGTAGGAAGAGTGCTACATCTTCCAAAGACTACATCTCCCAGAAGCTATCATGCCACTCTCCTTACATGCTGAGTGAGGACCCAGGAAGTCAGATCACTGCACGGATGCTTTGTGCACACACTCACACATCAAAGGAGTAAGTAGTAATCCTTAGCCTTGTCTGCCCCAGCATTGCGCATCTCTTCATCATCCACCCAAGACCCTCATCTGTCCTCCGATCCCCAACATAGAGACTAGGAAGGAGGGCAGACTCTCTCTGCAGGTAGTGGCCAAGCTGGCAGGGAGAAGGAGGAGTGGGAGAGCTCGGAGTAACAAGATGGAGAGGAGGGAGAAGGAGGAACACAAGCATGGGCAGCCATGGGGATGCCTTGCCAACCACCTTTGCTCTCTGCATTCCTGCTTCAGCAACCACCTTTCTCTCCCTTGGCTTCTCTAACCCTGCAGAGAAGCCCTCCCCACTCCATTAGCCAAGAAAATGAATGATCAGCCCCTTGTCTCTCTGCTAGGTATCCAAAGAAGGTCTCAGGCAGAGCAGCTGCAGCCATGCACAACTCTGCTCTTGAGCTGGGCTAGCAGCGTCTAGGCTCAGCAGCAGGAGAGCAGTCACAGGGTGCCCAGCCAGTTCTCCCATCAGGAAGGGGCTGATGGAAGAAGTTTTGTTGCCAATAAACCCCACACAGCTTAATTACTCTCTCAGGAGCTCAGGGAGCCACTGACTAGGAGACGGGAATTATGTTGGAGATCCAGCTCCAGATGTCATCAACCTTTTACAATAGTAACCCTAATGACCACTAGGAGCTTGGGGAGTGGATATAGTAGTTAAGATCTCCACTTTCCTGTTTATATCTGCCTCCATGACCTCTTAACTGATAGAGTGTACTCAGGAACTTCCTGGGAGTGACATCCCCCTCCTCCTCCTCCTCCTCTCCTCCTCCTCCTCCATTCTTCTTCTTCTTCCCAGAATTCTTCTAGCTCTCTGAGCACCATAGGAACATAGGAAGCTGCCATATACTGAGTCAGACCATAGGTCCATCTAGCTCAATATTGTCTATACAGACTGGCAGCAGCTTCTCCAAGGTTGCAGACAGGAATCTCTCTCAGCGCTATCTTGGAGATGCCAAGGAGGGAACCTAGAAACTTCTGCTCTTCTCAGAGTGGCTCCATCCCCTGAGGGGAATATCTTACAGTGCTCACATATCAAGTCTCCCGTTCATATGAAACCAGGGTGGACCCTACTTAGCTAAGGGGACAAGTCATGCTTGTTGCTGATAACGGCAACTGGTTATTTTACCTGGTGTGAGACACCAATTAATCACACCAAGAGGAGATCAAAATTATAAGCTTTAATTTACCTCTGCAGAGTTAAAGAAGCACTGCTCTTGGAAAACACATTCCAGTCAAAATGGAGCAGCCCCCAAAGGGTGGCTGAACAAAGCATTTATACAGAGAGGTAACAATTTTAACACCATCTACAAATCAAAGGCAAGGAAGTAGTCTGGTTATACATCACAGTAACCCATGGTTAGGAGAAGATAGTAACTGACATGGTTACAACCCTTACATTTCAAAGAAGAATATTGCATCTTGAATCAAAGAGAAATGACCCTGGTTCTCACCAAAGGAGGAACAGGATGGCACTACATCTGTTCCATGATTGGTTACAAAGCAAAAGTAACACAGAGGTGTCAGGAGGCTAACAGGAGACTTGGTTCCCACGGAAAGAACTAGGTCACACAGAGTACATTTTCACTATACTATTAAATCCAACATGGCGTAGCTCATGACAACAGTACATTAAGGCCTAGAATAATCAGAACAGGGTTTCTAGAGGTAACACTACCACAATACAAGCCCTCCTTTCCTATGCTTTTATAGGACTCTCTCTGACCACCATGTAGCCAGCAGTTAGATATAGGTCTTTTCTTTCAGCATGGATCTCTAAGTAAAGCAGATTAGTTTAACCTTACCTGAATCTCCATGCTTATCATTTACAAGTAGTTGCCCCGATAGCCTGTTAACTTCGACTGTAATGGGAGTGAGTTCGCTCCTGAAATACTCTGCTATATAAGTAATTACCCCAACAAATTACATGGGAGGGAAGAGTAGAGAAAAGAGCTAAAAAGTCTGAGCCTTCACCCTCACCACCACAATGACTGGGGCTGCTCTGGATATGGGGCACCAAGACAGGCCTTGAGTAAACCATCAAGAAGCAGGATCTGGTCTGATGTTCTTATTCTACCTGTCTCCCAACAAACTCATCAAGGTGGTATGCAAGCATCATTTTCCTTTCTTCGCAACAACCCTATGAAATAGGTTAGGCTGAGAAAGAGTAACTGGACCAAGCTCCACCACCTACTTCATTCAGCTTCTCAACTGAGAGGGGATTTGAAGCTGCATCTCCCTGCTGCTTCACCACACTGGCTGTCGGATAATAACAGACTAGGCACAGAAAAGTCCACCCCTGGAGCCTCTTGAAATTGCTTTTCTTAACAAAAGATTCTTGGGCATCACAGCACATGTTTGCAAGTAATACATGGCTTGACCTTTAGATGCATGTGCATCATGCATACATGTTGTATCATGTGTATATGTTGTATTCCATACTACCAAAATTTGCATTAGACCTCTGTTGCTCTTGCATACACACCAACTTCAGGAGTCCCATCTCTGCTGTTTTTCAGGAAACCAGGATGCAATGGTTAAAGGGACAATTCTTTCTCTTAAAACAGATCTATCAGATGCCAGGTTAAGATTAGACAGTTACAGGTTTGTTTGTTTGTTTGTTTGTTACCCCATGTCCAGAAGACAGCTTTAGAGTTTGGACTTGCCCATTTTCTAAGCAAATCTAATCCAAAGAATAATAGCAAAGGTCTTGAGGGAGCAAGCAGTGTTGAAGAGGGTCGGGAAGTCGGGAACCTATTTTTATTGTTCTGCTTCTGTTCTATCCAGTCCAAACCTGACTAATACAAACTGGCATAATGCCTACCAGACCAGGTCTTATGGCAGAGCATGAAACCAGACATACTACGTCTGGACCGGAGCTAGACTGTAGGGTTTTTTGGCAGCTGAAGGGGGTGTGCACTTCTTCTCAAGATGGGTAGAATGTTTGCCTCTGTTAAACAAGTTTTGCAGGGTGGCTATATGGTTTTGAAAACTGCAAATCTGTTTGAGTTATACACTGTGAGAAAGCCTCTTTCCGTTCAATTGCCTATTGGACTACAATTGATTTTTTTTTTTACCATTCATCCTTGTCTCTGTTACAAGCAGTATCCTCCACCCTTTGTGGTTGACAATCCAGACTACTCTTCTGGGTGAATAACCAAATGAGGCTCAAGTTCCATAGGATTAGGAAGCTATCCTTGACTTCTTGTAAAGTACCCCCCAAATTATTGCATCTGTCTAAGTGGAACATGTGGGCATGGGGGTAGACGTGGCTGTCGGGGTGAGCGTGGCTATAGAGGCTGTCATGGAGAGCACCTGCACTTCTGAATTTGTGACCACACCACAATGGAGAGGAGAGAATGAGGGAGAGAAAAAGCCTTCTCAAACCTTGCACCCAGACAATTGTCCGGGAGGGAGGGAGAACTCACAATCAGTTTTCTCTATCACTCACCTGCCAAAGTGGGAAGTAAAATTCACATTTGATGCAGTTTGGAGGTCTGGTGGGAGGTACTGTTCTAAACTTCAATAAAAGCCTTGGCTGATGGACCTTTCCATAGGGGCCTATGGAAATTCACCCCTCCTCTGAAGGAGGGTTTTGTCTCAGGGCTCCTACCTGAACCTTAGCAGGGAGAAAGCTAATGCCTCTAGCTAGAAGGTCTACTTGTTTAGTCCTAGCTGAAATAAGAATCCTATAGGTAGTTGTATGCCACCTAATGGTGCAGCGAGGAAATGCTTGACTAACAAGCAGAAGGTTCCTGGTTCAAATCCCTACTGGTACTATATCAGGCAGCAGTGATATAGGAAGATGCTGAAAGGCATCATCTCATACTGCATGGGAGGAGGCAATGGTAAACCCCTCCTATATTCTACCAAAGAAAACCACAGGGCTCTGTGGGTGCCAGGAGTTGAAATTGACTTGACGGCGCACTTTACCTTTATCTTTATAGGTAGCTGTAGATAGTTTTGTGCTGGATTTTTGAACATAAAATGATTTTATGGGAGGGGAACACATCCATACATTGCTGAGGCATCAACTGATGCTCTCTGTTTTGTCTTACTGTGCTGCAAGAGTGGTTTCATTGCTCATCTTTCCAATACAGTGAAGCCAGAAGACATGGCATGGTTGCCTTGACAATGTAGGGATGCATTCTTTAATGTTCTTCATGTAATGAGAGGGGCAGTGAAATTCATACTTGCAGCAGGGTATGACAATACAGAGGATATGCCACCCAGGTGCCTCAGGAAGGTAGGGATGTGTTCCCTATCCTACTTGTGAGAAGCAGTGAAATCTTCTGCACAGCAGAGCACAGAATAACAGGCATCTTCTTGTTGCCTCAGCAATGCCTCTTCCCCCCACGCAATAGGCAAAGACGAGGCAAAGGTTTGTAGCTCAGTGCCTCGCATGTAGAAGCCTCCCATGTTCCATCCTTGATATTTCCAGCGGAAGCTGTAAAATACTGTATCCCTGTGGGTCTTTTCCTATCTGAAATTGCATTCCTGCAGCCTAACAGATGCAGCTAGTCAGTGTGAACAATACAGAGCTAAATGGACCAATGGTCTGACAGATTAAGGCAGCTTCCTGTGACATTTTTCATGCCTCAGTTACGCCTTCTGAACAGAGCAGTAGGCACATATAAGAAGTATGTGCATAGACTCTCTGCATGTGATCTGTAGGATATAGATTGTATAGTATGTATAGGAAAATGAACACACACACACACACCAGGAAGCATCTGGTACAATGACAGTAAGAAAGATCCATTGCGCCCAAGGAGACATGGACACACGGTACTTTGGTGAAATTGGCCACTTTTATTGAGACTTAGTTCTTGCGTGCTGGCAGGAACTTGGCTGGGATTGGCACTCCACCCACCACAGTGCAGTTCCTAGTAGGCCGGCCATGATAGTGGCCGCCTTGGCCTAAATGACATGACAATAGCACCTTGGGTCCAGGCGGCACCCTGCTCTAAATGGGGGTGTCTTTTGTAGCCTACCTAAGGTCAGGTCTCTACCGACACCCCTCCGATGCTGTCCAGCCACATGGAAGGATGTCATTTGCAGAGAAGAGGGAGTCGAGTGGCATCCCTGATCTGTCAAGCCTCAAGGGATCTGCTCCTCCTCTTTGATGCCAAACACTTACCTAAGGTGCCGCACCGATTTAATCTGATGCTTCCCGCTGCACTGTACCTGCCCAACAATTGACAAAAGTGACCAGAAAATTAAAGCACTAGCTAACTACGGGGAATGCAGATATAGCCTGGGGCAGGTGAAAAAAGGCTCACACCACCAGCCAATTAGTAGTCCCCAAAAATTCCTGCCTAGCTCCAAACAGCGACCAGCCAGGCCCAGCCTATATCTGAGGGCTGGAAGGGAGGGAGTGCCAAACTGATTGGGCACATGCATGCTGCACTGCACGCTCACTCTGACCACGCCCGAGAGCACCCTGGAGCCAATGGGCAGTGGCTCCTAGTGTCACGTGCTCCTCCTAGTAGGGGCTGGGGCAAACGAGCCACGCTGCCTAGAAGGGCGGTGAGAGGTTGGAGTCTTAAGATGCTCAGAAATGTAGACCAGCTTCTTTATTAATATGTGTAGATGTGCCCAATGCGTTTCAGCTGTAAGCTTTCTTCAGGGGCATTTATCCAATATTCTTAGAAGAGATCTCCATTTAAAAAGAGGACTGCTTCTTCACTCCAGTCTCTAGATAATAAAGACGCTTGTCCACATTTCTGAGCATCCTAAGACTGGGTCTTTCTTACTGTCACAGTATGTATAAGCCCACTGGCTGACATCCTGACGAATGCTGCCTGTATAATTAACAGTGTATATACAGCACTAGCCCCTGTGCTACTCGCCTTGCTTCCATGCCTTGCTTCCAAAGCATGGGGACTAGCACAGGGGCTAGTGCTACCACACACACACACACACAGGCTGTGCTCATGATCATTACTAGGGCGGGGAGGGCAAAGGCAGAGATGAACCTACCTTGCTCCCAGACAACTGACAATGTCCTCTTTGGTGTGCCATCATGCAGTTACCCCTGCTAACTTGGCAAAGAGGCACCTTTTAATGTGGTGATTCTCTTTATTTAGCAGGGGGAGAGTAACTGGCCCTATCCACCCCCAGCACAGTACCTCCAGAGACTGTTGCTGGTGTCTATCTTGTGTTTCTTTTTAGATTGTGAGCCCTTTGGGGGCAGGGATCCATTTTGTTTATCTTATTTATTTGTTATTTCTCTGTGTGAACCACCCTGAGCCATTTTTGGAAGGGCGGTATAGAAATTGAATGAATGAATGAATAAGGGTACATAATCAACACTACTCTGGGAAATGAGTCCTGGCCTCTAGGGATCCCAAAATGCACAGTGCAAGCAGCACAGTACACAGAGGGATTCTTCCATGAGTCGGACACTCTAGGCACCTGATTCTGTGTGTGTTTGGACTGCTCGCTCCCTTAACCCTTGCTAAAGGCTTGGGTTAAAAGGTGGGTTACATAGGGCAGCAGTGTAAGGATTGGCCTCAATTCCAGCACTTCAGGTGAGCAGTCCAACCCAGGCTTGGCTGCATTAGCCTGGGTTAGGCTGCTCATGAGAATAGCCTCACAGTGTTGTTGGAAGCACATACACAGTATTAGGATGTCAGCATTTGTGCTTACAGCTTTTATATGTCTAGACCAGGCCTGCTTAACTTAGCCCCCTCCCAGCTGTTTTTGGACTACAACTCCCATAATCCCCAGACACAGTGGCCCAAAGCCAGGGATTATGGGACCTAATGGCACAGAGGGAAATGACTTGCCTAGTATGCATGAGGGTGCCGGTTCGAATCCTATATCGGTACCTATATCGGGCAGCAGCGATAGAGCAAGATGCTGGAAGGCATCATCTCACACTGTGCAGGAGGAGGCAATGGGAAACCCCTCCTGTATTCTACCAAAGAAAACCACAGGGCATTGTGGGCGCCTGGATTTGAAATCGACTTGATGGCACACTTTACTTACTTTATGGGAATTGTAGGCCAACATCTGCAGGCGGGCTGAAGTTGAGCAGCTCTGGTCTAGGCTCTGTTAATCAAATCTAATCAATGCCTAAATGTCAGGGTTGGGGGCCAGCAAATGCAATGTTGCTGTCTGCCACATTGATTGTACACACATTTGTTATCAGAACAGTGCTTGAGTCAATATATAAATCAGCTACTATTATTGTGCTCTTTCCTGACATGGTATGATTTGAGAATGAAATCCAAGACATTTTGAAAAGCTGATCATTTATTATTTCCTCGCATTGTTGATTCATGCTGCTAATGGAGACCAGTGGTAATGTTGAGAGCCATGCAATCTGCATTGTTATAGCAAAGTATTATGGAGTGTCAGGGTCACTGCTGCTTGAAGCATAATATCAAATGCTGTCCCCTGCTTTCTTCTCCTTTCTCTCTTTTTCTACTAAAATACCTCCAATATTCATCATTTCAATTCTCCCTCCCTCCTTTTTTTTTTTTGAATGAAAGAGAAAAGCAATATGGTGCCATTTTGCCTTCCTTCCTCTACAGGCTGCCCATGGGGGAATAAGCATCATCCTGCTTTATAGAAGAACCAACCCTCATTGGGTTGTCCTGGTGGAAAAGGCGCCTACCTACCATATGTCAGTCATGCTGAGTTCTCTCTCTCTCTCTTTTTAAAGTGGTAATATATACAATATGCACCAACATGCTTTTAAGTTGAAATCACTACTATGCAACAGTGCAATCCTATTATTCTCTCCCCTTTCTCCTATAGCCAGAGACACACACCAGGTGTGTAAAAAATCATTCTCCAAAGGGTGAATCAAATTGCCTTTTCTTTTTCAATAATCGCCACATCTTATATAGGAACAGATTTTTGAAATATCCTAAATGTGTTTAGTTCTGAGTGCCAAGGAGCGCTCTAAGCATGCTGAACTTTTAGTGAATTGACCTTTGAAATATAAACATAATGGAAGAGCCACCCTGTGAAGAAAAATTGACTGTCGATGCTTTCTTTGTGTGAAAACTTTAGCTTATGTAGTTTAATATGGCAGTCTGTCCCTGCAATGCAATTTGAGAAATGACTAACTCCCAAATGAACACTGCTTTATGCTGTCTTTTCTCAATGCTTTTGTATATCTTAGTATTAGCCTTCTGATCTTACCAGCACCCAGAAGCTGAGATGAAATTGAAAAGACTGCAGAAAAAGACATCAAGAACACTGAAGAGCTCCTGTTGTTACAAGCAATATAAAATGATGCCACAGTTTGCACAGAGGCGTTTTTTTTAAAAAAACAAACAGATCTTGTTTTTCTTTCTGGCAATTGTAATGAATCTGTAGCCCTTAGTGACCAGCAGGAGGGACTGTGCTCTCCCAAAGTACCAACCCCTATCATCGAATTTAAAGTCCTTCAGCTATAAATGTATAGTGCAGAGAAAAAACTTTAAAACTGCTGGAAAAGCCTCTAAAAGCAGAGGTAATCATACAACCTGAACAGCATTATAGCAACTCTTTGTCTGATATGGAACCTCAGAGCTTGTTTTCCTTTATTTCCCCCTTGTTAATGAGGACTTGTATTGATTGTACAATATTTCATCATCTTTATCTGTGAAGTTACTAGAGATGGCCAGATTGCAGTAATGTCAGAGTTCCTCTCTAGCATTTAAAAACAGAACTAGCAAGATTTCTCCCAAAGGCTGGAGGAGAAGTAGCTCAATTAGTCACAGGATTCTGTGCATGTGTGCGCGGAAGCTTGAAGAAGAGCTATGACCCATGGGTTGAAGGAAAGTTTTTACCTTCATTCTCCTTCAACAAATGTGAATGACATCATTCATCAAATGCCCTGATCCAAATGCCAGTCAGAGTTTTGGAGTCTTTATTTTGTGTGGAATAAATAATGCAAGTTACATTTGTAGGATAGAAACCTGATTGTCGCTTGATCATTTGTGTTGGGGGATGCTGAGAATGCTGATTCTGATCTCCCCCGCCCCGTCTTATACTGTAATAATGTATAATTAGAACTTGCTACACATTGTACAAATCTGACCAAATTCATCCTTTCAATAATCTTGTGAGAGGGGATCAGTAACCGTTCAATAACCTTGTGAGGTGGGCCCATTTGACAGGTAGAGGACTGAGGCTGAGAGTGAATGGTTTATCAAGGACCATTTTTAGAGGGAGGAGGTGGGTGGGGCAATTGCACCGGGCCCCACACATGGAGGCAAATGTTCCTTCCAAAGTATGAGTCAGTATTTTAAATGATCAGAGTGATCCTTCCATTCTTGGTAGTAAAACTAATTAGTTAAAATATAGCCTGGGTAGCATATTTTTGTCTTTCAATAATAAAATCTTAACATATTTTTGTGTGAATTCTGATGTCAATATAGATGGTTTTTGAAAAGACTGTATGCATATCTGGCATTTTTTTCAAACTGAAAAAAATAACATTAACACAGGACAAAGTGAGAAGAATGTGAGAGGAGGGACTCAAATGAATATTCTTCCCTTAGGCTTCTCAAAGTCTTTTAAAGGTCCTGGAATTATCTGAGGAAATTTGGCAAGCCCATACCTGAGGCCAGATTGGTGTTCAAGTCTCAGACCCTTTTTCTTGGTAATTCATATTCAGGGATCTGTTATGTTAGACAACATTCATGCAATGAAGAGCTTGCCAGGGAAGATTAGTCCTCTCTAGAAGTGATTGCCTGCCTCCTGGAAATTGTAAACATATATTTCTTAATTTGAAATGAAGCAATATCATAGATTTTATAGGCTTTTGATTCTTGAATAGATATTAACTTATATTAAGATGCTAAGCCCTTAGCAATGACTTTATTTTTTCCCCCAAATAGAAGCAACTATAAGGCTTTGCACTGTCTTTAGCATCTTGTTTTAAGCAGCTGTAGTATTTAAGCAGCTGTAGTATATTTGTAAAAAATTTCTTTTGTATATCAATGAGACCAAACTGTGTCATGGAAACACATACTGCACCACACTGTTAAGTGAAAATGCTGTTGTGTAGGGCATTTGCAGTGGTAAAAACATGAAAATTTTAGTGAGATGTTTAAAGGACAAATATCTTTTCCCAGAAAGAAAAGGCCCTGTCAATAAAACCACTGGAAACGTGCTGGGCAGGGGCAGATCTACAATGGGAAAATGTGTGTCATGAACACATGAATTTCCAACTTAAATCCTAATTTTCCCATAGGGAGCAATAGGAAATTCAAAAATACTTACACTGCCTTAAAGGCTGCACAGAAAGCTCTGAAATGTTCACATGGTGTTTCTATATGATGATAGCATTAAATGTGTGGATGTTCAAGGAGCTCAGTCCACCTGTTGATTTTTAATGATTTTTAAAAGCTTTTTTAAAAAGGTTAAGGGCAAACATCTCGACTAATGCATTGAGTGTGCAGCAAAGGAAGTGCATGTGCAGCTGCTGCATTCCAGACTGAGCAGTATGGCTGCTCACATGATCTCCCTTGCAGGTCACACAGCCTTCAGGCACATATTTTCAGGTGACACAGAGCATTTCAGATGTCGGTGAAAATGGCTTCCCCCCTTGCAAGTGGCCACACTGCCTTAGTATGGAATGCAGCAGGTGTATACAAGCTGCGTTAGGATGTCAGCTATGGACTGCAGCAACATATTAAAAGGCATGGAAGAGAATTACCTTAAACTTATTGGTTCATCTAGCTAAGTATGGTCTACATTTAAAAAAAAAGTATGGGGGAAGTATTTATAGTAATAGGGAGTTAAAATTGGTAAGCAGTGGGTAAACAAATGGGTTACAAATTTCCTAAGCAATGGGTAAACAAATGGAATGGAGCCTGGCCAAATGAAGGGAGACTTTACATGATCAGAATAGCTGAGGACATGCCTGACATCTGCATAAAGGAGGCGGCCAGCAGATATCAGTGTTAATATCTGAACACAGTTACAAAGGAAAGATGATTGGCCACTGAGGTTCAAGCAAAGCTCTGTTTTGAAAGAAAATGTGATAATCTTCAGAGACTTTGCATGCTATATGAGATCTGTGCTTCCGAAAGCTTTGACAGACAGGAAAAACAGCATGTTGGTCTTGTTTACTTGCTCTCACAAGGTCACAATTATTTCTTCATCCTATCTCTGCTCATAGTTGCCTTCTCTGTTATTAGCCATATCCACAGAGGACATCCCCTGTCATCTACAATAATGCACAGAAAGGAAAATATAAGAAGTTTATTCATCTTGGAAGGGAAAATGACAACTGTCATAATTTTTGTTTCTAAAAATAATCTTCAGATAGGTCACACAAACTTTAAGGAAAATATTTCAGATGTTTTTCTTTTAGAGAAAAATCAAGGAGGACCCAAATAGTTCTGGAGAGTAGCTTTCATAGCAGTGGTAGCAGCAGTGCTTTCACTGCCTCTTGAAAACAGGAGCAGCATTATTCCCAAGAGTATGCCCCACACTTTAACTTTCCCAACACTTGTACTAATATTCAAAATTCAGCCCACCACTCGTTTCCTGCTAAGAGCACCTTCACTCAGGTTGGCACCTTCACTCAGGTTGGCACCATGATGGCCACTTAAAACTGTCTCTGCCTAGCAACTGATCTGTACAACAAATTGTTTTGTACTTTGTCTATATGTTTTGTCTCCATCTTGCTGCAAGCTGCCAGTAGAAATGTATGTGATGGCAATCAATATAAACTAGGGCCCCTCCTCTTTTTTATGGGGGTGAGAATGTGGGAGGGGATTCGACACTTTTATGGAGGGGCCACAAACGTATTTCAGATTTTGATAGGGTAGAGAGCTATGGCCTCCCAACCAGTGTTATTAAGCGGTATACTAATACTAGTGTTGAAAAAGCGGTATATAAGTATTGGTCGTATTTGTATTCTAGAATTCACCATAGCATGATTTTGTGGCCAACATGATGCTCAATGCAACATTGGCATTTCCGACCTGCCAAGCTGCTGCACATGTGAAAGGCAGCCTCAATGCTGCTGCAGAAGTGGCAGTTATGCAATGACTTGAAACAACATGTAGATGCTTGTGTTGCATTATTTCCAATGGAAAAAGTGCAGAAGTTCCCAGCACTGTTTTGAGTCATTGTGCAACTGCCCACCTCTACAACACCACTTTTTATGGGCTCAGCAACCCTCATGGGTTGGGGAAACTATCATTGCTTCCTGGAATGCATCAGGGAATGCTGTTGTATCATTGCATCCTGGAATGTCTCAGGGATGTTTCTTTGGTCCCTCCATGAAAGCGAAAGGGTTTCATGAACTGAAACTGCCCCACCAATTGCCTGAACTGCATGGGCAGAGGCCAGAACTGTGCCACCGCCACATGGGCAGCTTGTTTAAAGAGCAATCCGGCCAGTGATTCGGCTGTACTGGGAGTGGTGAGCAGAGGCGAGCCAGTAAGAACTTTAAACAAACTTTCTTGCCACTCCCCCTTTACTTGTAAAGGGGAATCCTCACCAGATTCCCCTTTACAAGTATTCCCACCCGAACTGCCAAACCTGTTCCATTGAACAGACTAGACAGGTCAGTCAATTGACTGAACCAATTCAGCAGAACATGGTTCGGTTCGAATTCTAACTGAACCAAATTTTGGGGTTTGTGCACAGCCCTCGGAGAAACTGCAATAGCTGCACTAGGCAGGTGAAGCAATCTCCAAGCCTCACATAACACAGGCACTAAGATGCTTCTGCACACATGAAAGGGCAAAATTTGAAGCTGGCTTTCTGTTCTGCCTGTTTTACTGAACTGGCAATCATGAGTAACTTAAGAACTTTGGATACATTACAGACAACATTAAGAGGCTGTTCCCACGATCAGTTGAAATCGGGCTACGGGAGCCTAGCCCAATTTCGGATTATTGTGGGAGCCACCGGGCTCGCAGCCGAGCCCAGTTGCCTCCCGGTGGTTAACCCACCTAAGTACCCCTCCACTTAAACTGGGTTTGTGGAGCGAGGTGACAAACCCAGTTTTTCTGATCATGAGTCGCTGCGGCATGGCTCTGCCCAGAGGGGAGGTGAAAAGTAGACCCCCAGAAGGGAGGTGAAAAGCTGCCTCCCGGCTCCGGGGGTCTTTCCAGTATGCCCTGCGTGCTCGCGGAGGGCATACTGGATCTTCCAGGGGCCGCACGGCCCCCAAACTCCCCAGCCCCCACCGGCTCCGTCACGGAGCTGGCAATCATGTGGGCAGCCGATCCGGCCTCCCAGGGCTCCGGTCCTGCTTGTGTGCAGGGAGAGTGGGCTTAGCCCGCTCTCCCTGCTTCCTTTCCCAAACTGGGTCTCACTGATCATGAGACCTGGCTCTAAGTGTGCTTAAGTCCCTTTAAAATTGTCCCTAACTTCCCCTGGTTTGAGGCTTTCTGCATTAATTGTTTGTCATTGTATTTAAATTCAGAAAGACTTACAAGTAAACAAATAAATAAATAAATAAATAATTCTATCCCAAATTGTTAGCATTTCCAGAACCAGCAGTACATTTCATGGAATTAAAACAGAAATTACCATTTGTAATATCAGCTATGGTTGCATTAGACTTATCCATGCTATCCCACAAAAATGACATTAATAGTGATTTTTCAGTCCCAGACAGTTACTTCCAGAATGTCTAGGCAGATTTTCTCCTCCTTTTGTCTTGCTTTTATAAGTCTTCTTTGTGTCCTGACTATCCTCTCTTTCTGTTTCTTTCCCTTCTTGAAAGTATTCACTGTTGTCTGAATGGTTCAGTGTTTTTCATTCATTCTAAACAGATCTGGCAGTTATATTGTGGCCATTCTTACCATTTGTGCTTTCCTTTTCTTAGCTAGCTCTGCTTTCTCTCAGCTGAATAGATGGTGGCTTGCACATTATCTTGTATGCTCATATAAGTATCTGTATACATACTTGTTTTCATGTGGAGGATTTACATGTGTTGATTTTAAAGGGGACTTGGTCCCATTTTCACACAGGGACTGAACCCCTGGTATACATTGAGCATACTGCTGTTCATGTGCACAATATATATGTAAATAGGGCTAGCGGCATCACTACTTTCCATGTCACTCATCCTGGATATGCTGTGAGATGTTGCTAGCAAAGCTTTTCTGCTGGCTCCCAAGAGCCCCTCATTTGTGTTTGAGTCTTCAGGCTTGGAGATATTATGCTGTATATGCTCAAGAGCCTTACAACATTGTGAGCTCTCAATTTATACACATGAGGACAGGTCACTTAGTGGGCCAGTCGCCCCTAGATTTGGCTCCTAACAAGCAAATTGTAAAGGGGAGCAGATGCATGCGCACCCCACACACACAAATGCTGGGATATCGTAAGTAGACCCTAGATGTTAACTAAGAGCAGGTTAACTCTCTGTCAGGGCCACTCTGCCCTAGAAGTGAACTGCCTTGTCTTCCCTGCCTTTCGCAAAAAGGAGAGCAGCCATCTAATGTGCCAATTAGCTGCACAGGAACAAACACAGATAAGGCTTGCAGAGGTAAATCCCCGCCAACCCCACACTTGCTAAAGTGGATGAGCAAGTGATACAAACCTAAGAGATGCACCCAATAAAAATACTGATTAGATTGGACTTTTCCATCTGTGCAGATTCCCTTTCTCACATCTATGCACTCTGTTTTCATGACAAAAGCCTTGGCATACCTCGGCAATTCACACATTGTTACACTCAGGAAGAAAGATCAGCAACAAAGGGATCTCTGCCGGCCCCTCCCAACACACCTGTCAGATAGCAACGGTCAATTGGAACATGCCCTGAGGATATGTATTTGAATATAAGAACCCCCAGTTACATGACCCAGTATGATCCCTTGTACGCTTCACTTGGGACTCCATCGGGTGCCCCTTGCGACCTTTGTGCTCACTTGGAGTCTTCTTTGTGGGCAATTTACTGTCCACCAGCCACCATGCAAGCCAATGTTCAGTATTTCGTGCCACTCTCCAGATTGGCTTTCTTGCCCAGCCTGATCTGCCTGTCTTCCTAGCCAAAATAGGAAGCTGGGTCCACGGAGGAAGCACCCTCCTGGATTCACCTCTACCAACTAACCTCTCTAACCTTCTTGCACCCTCCTTGGCCTGACCTGTTCCTGAGCAACAGGGTTCATCCGTGGTTCCTGGAGCCCTTCCTCAAGATCAGGTGATATTAGCTTTGCCCCTTCCTGGGCCCAAATTCTGTCTCTTACCCCCCCTTCCTTTAATCCAACTGCCTCCTTCTCTAAAAAGCCTCTTTCTCTTGCCTGCCTGGGAACTAACACTATAAGGTCTCAAAGCTAAAATGCCTCATTGCAGTTAAATGTATTTTTGATAGTAATATTGCTTTAACCACACATTTTTCTCCTCTGTACCCTTCCCTACAATAAATATCTTCTTTTTATTTTTGAGACTTAAATCTTGTCTCAGTCCAGTCATTTCCTGAGTCCACAACTTTGCGCAAATTAAAATCTAACATGAAACTGTTTCTTTCTGAGCTAATTTTCCCCATGCAAGCCCAAAGGCAGATTTCGGGGTGTTCACCAATCACCCCGGAGCAGTTTCATTAAGAGAGAACAGAGCTTGTATAGCATGTGATTGGGTATGTTGCCCAAGTGACCCAGTGCTAAAACTAGAAAGTGAGCTGCATTGGGAGATTTAGTATGGGGATCCAGTTGTTGATCCATGCCAAGATGCCTACATCACAGCTTATTCAGAACTTTCATCTGCTGCCCCACTCTCAACTCCAGCAGTTTACAGAAGGATAAAGCAAAGGCAATTCATACACGGCAATTGGTGGCTAAGTCACCAATTAGCACATCTGGCTGTTGATGCAGGAATTCTCACCCTTACAATGGAGACCTTTTTGATGGTGTAGATCGGGGCTGCTCATATTCGGCCCTCTTGCAGATGTTGGCCTACAACTCCCATAATCCCTGGCTATTGGCCACTGCGGCTGGAGATTATGGGAGTTGTAGTCCAAAAACAGGCGGGGGGGCAAATTTGAGCAGGCCTGGTGTAGATGACACTCATTAGCAGCATGGGCTTTGAGAAACTGAAGCCTCATAGAAGAAAAGGAGTTAACAAGATATGGTTAGGTAGAAATGGAGACTGATCAGTTTTGATTGCATTGCTGTTCATTTCTAGGGGCAAACTCAATGGACCTGGGAAATATTGAGCAATGGGGAGTGGTGGAAGTCTAGCTGGTTGAATGAAGCAGGTAGAGGTGCTTTTTTGGGTAACAATTCAACAACAGTAGGAGCGGGATTTACTTGGTCTAATATTTTTAGTAGTAATTTCTGTTTCTATCTGATACTCTGATATTGTCAACAAATAGGCAAATTGGACCTCTCCCTGGCTGACCAATATATACAGTGCACCATGAAGCCTTGCTGTGCTACCACAACCTTTCTTTCACAGATTTTTTTTTCTTAGCTGTGTGGTTTCTGCATTGTATTCGTATCAGAGCTCATTATTAGAAAAGGAATAATATGAAGAGGAATATAAAAGTAGTCAGAAGATCTATACGCAAAGCAGACCAATTAAAGAATGCCACAAAGAGATGACAGCAATTTGCTGGAGTCTATTAAAGCATTTCAGTTGTTTTCAAGTGATTATCCTAAACCTTTCAATTTCTAAGGCTTAAAAAAAATCTACTTCTGATACATTCTGTTTTGGAATTCTGATGAGGTTTTTGTGTTGTTTATAATAGGGCCATATGTATTGTGAATTTCCTACAGTTTAAATTCGGCCTACACACTTCCTCTGAATTGCACTCCTGCTATGCATTCTAATGATTTGCCATCTTGGATTTTTTTTTTTTTTAATGTTAAGTGAGCTCTGTTAAGAAGAAAGAGTCTCCCTGTCAGAATTCTTTAATTTAGGGTTAAAAAAAAAATCCCTCAGGAAGTCATGTTGGTTTATTAGGGGGAAAGCAGATAAACGTAACATAATATTACTATAAAGTATTACTTGTCCTTATTAGTATGAGTAATATTTTATTACTGTCTTGATGACTCAACAAATCCCATCACTTTCAATACCACACATATACTAATGACATCCAGCTCTTCCAATCAATTCCAGAATATTCTTCCTGCATCTACTATGTACCCTTGAATCAACTCAACAAGTTTTGTCATAACTAACAAGTTTCATTAATTTCAATGGGACTTAATAATGATTAACTTTGTCTGCATGTTACCCAATATGTTTGACTGAACTTGTCCTCCCACGCTCTTCTACATTCTCCTTTTCCATTGACAACATCACCATCAGCTCTGTTGAGTAGGCTCAACTATCTCTTTGACTCTGGTCTTGCCTTTCTGCCTCATATTTAGTGAGTCACCAGATCATGTTAGTTCTGTCTTTACAATATTGCAAAAAAAAAGGTCCCACATAATCTCCTATCTCGCCATCTTCAGTCTTTTCTCTGGTCTTCAGTCACCTCACCTTGATTTCCTGACCTTTGCTACCAATGTCATTTAATTCTCTCACCATTCTGACAATTTAAATATCTATACTTGCTTCTCTTTCTCTCTTCCAGATACTATCTAAATTGGATTGTCCTTCTCTTCTCTACTCCTGTTTACCCTTCCCTCAATTTTCTTCTGCTCTTTCATCTTCATTGGTGTATAGATTGTAAACTTCTCAGGTCAGCAGCCTCTCCTCTCATACTATGTAAATGACCATGTACCATTTATAATAATCATTGTAACAATTAATTTTCAATTAAAATTACAAGAAGTAAGACAGCTTTTGAGTTTTACAGCAGTCTTCTTCAAGTTCAATGTTGAATGAAAAGAAAAGAAACAATAGGAGAGTAGATGAGAAAAATATGCTGGCTGACATTCAGATTAATGCTGCACTAGTGCAAGCATGTTGCACTCGTGCAAGGATATTACACTAAGCTGGAAGCTTGCATTCCAAACTAGGGTAGCGCTGGTGCAGACTGTGGTAAATCTCCTGCTGTGAAACCACTTCCTCAGTCCATATGTGCTTTAGGGAATGATGTAAAGATCATCAGCTATCCTTACTGCACAAGTAAAATGTTTGCACAGGTGAACCAAGAGTATAAGAGACCAAGCAAATTTGAGCATCCATGCAGTTACATGGCATTCTTGCATGGTGGATGCACCCTTGTTTGTTGCACAAGTGCAGCATTAGTCTGTATGTCAACTCCAGTTGGTAAAAGGCATGGTGGAGGCCCACCAGTTATATGTATACGTCTTAAGTTAGGTGATCCAGCAAGCTATTTCTAGACTGCGTTAGATCATGCCCACCACAAAATATCACAAGGCCATCATCATTTCTCCTTTGAACATTTAAACACTGGTAATTATTCAAATCTGTCTCCAGCACTAGTCTTGGGTATCTTGTAAGGCAGAGGGAAGAAGCAAAGAAAAACCTAAGGAAGGGCGAATATCAGTGGAGATTAATTTTATGTATTTCAGAAGGTACAAAATCAATAGAAGTCCAATTCTATAGATAGTAGTTGAAGGTCCTGTCTTCATTATCTTTACATGGTGGAAAGTCTTTCTCCAGTTCTATTATTCTCTAAATTTGGTATTTTCCAATTGCAGGCCACTGTGTTAGTCTGTTAGAAAAAGTTCTATTAAGGACACTGCTATCTGATTTTCAGTTCATCTTAATAAAGTTACTTTATTGTCCCTCTTTGGCTTAGTTACTGAATGCATACCTTCTAGATGAAGGCTGAGCTGACCATTATCCACCAGTTGACTTCTGGCTGAATTCCAATGGACCACCATGCAATGAGGGTTATATTGTCATATCAACGTGTTCTTCAGGCATTGCTTCTTAGCATGCATAAAGAACATTGAGGAGAAGGGAGCTGACATTTATATATTTATTATTTACACTTGCTAACTAAGCAAAGAGGCATCTTTCCGAGTGGTGATTCTCTTATATTTAGCAGGAGGAGAGCAACTGGCCCTATCCAGCACAGCATCCCTCAAGTGGCTGTTGCTGGTATCTGCCTTATGTTTTTTCTTTAGCCTATGAGTCCTTTGGGGACAGGGGATCATCTTCTTTATGTTTTATTTATTTTTCTATGTAAACCGCTTTGAGAACTTTGGTTGATGAAAGGTGTATAAATATTGTTGTTGTTGAAGAAGAAGAAGAAGAAGAAGAAGAAGAAGAAGAAGAAGAAGAAGAAGAAGAAGAAGAATGCCACTCTTCATCCTAATCCTTTGTTAAAAACATTTTTGGGATATTTTTGTGATGCGTGCCAAAGCATAGTGTGTCAAATGTATCTAATGTTGTATTTTGTAGTGAGTAGTCCACACAGTTTGAAAGTGAAAGCTCCCAGGAAACAGTGGTGGTGGCAGCATTTAGGGTTAAGTTGCTGCCCAACAGATTTGCAAAGATCAGTGGTCATATTCACCCAGCAGCCAGGCTGCCCATCTGTTCAGCCTGGTTCAATTCTTGTGGACCAGTGACTGTGGGAAGGACACAGTCTCAGGGCTTATCCACTTCGTCCATCTTTCATATGGTTGTTGAAGATGTTGCAGAAAAGAGTCAAGAGTTTTCACAAGAGCCCACCTGCTCAGTTGGCTTGTGTTGTTTTGCTGCACTTGGAGGTGCAGTCAGTTGAGAACAACAACGAAGGATTCCATAGTTCTCAGGTTCTCTTGTGTCTTGGGGTGTGTGTGTGTGTGTGTGTGTGTGTGTGAGAGAGAGAGAGAGAGAGAGAGAGAGAGAGAGCATTGAAGCCATCCATGTGACCTACCGGGTGGGTGGATGGGGGGAAGGCTTATCAAAACTCACTTTCCCCCCAGAGGAGCATTCTGAGCCTGATGGGAGCATACTCTACACTCCCACACAATCCCCGCTGCTATGTGCAGAGTGTAACAGGGTGGATCGCTCTGAGGCCAGGACTTGTTATCCTGGCCTCTGGGTATCCCACAGTACACTGAGCATGGTGCACTGGGGGAGCACCCTAGGGCCACTAAGGCAGAAGTGGTGCACTGGGGGAGCACCCTAGGGCTGACACATGTAGCCCAGGCTGACACGTGATCCAGGAGCTGGGTTAAGGGTGCATTTGCACCCTTAATCTTGGCTAAGAGCTGGGATTAGGCGCTGGGTTTGGTGCCGCAGCACTGCTGGGAGCTGCGCAGAACCTGGCAGTTCTCACGAGCAGCCAAGCCCAGGCTTGGCTGCCTAGGCCTGGTTGGCTGCTCATGAGAACAGCCTCCTTGTGTCCTATATGTGACAGTATCAGATGAGCAGTAATGGTATTTTTCTGACTCTAGCATATAGAAAAAAAGATTTATCAAGACAATGATGGACTTTATTTGTCAGATCTTGAAAAAAATATGATTTTGTTCATAAACCTGGTTAGAAAATTAATTAAATTCTATCAGCCACTTGTGCACCCTTTCTAAAACAACCCAAAAACAGAAGTCTCAGTTCATTGGGGGGCGGGGGGGTATTCCTGAGAATACTCCTTGACTGATTAATTGATTAATGAGCCCCTGGTGGCGCAGTGGTAAAACTGCCGCCCTGTAACCAGAAGGTTACAAGTTCAATCCTGACCAGGGGCTCAAGGTTGACTCAGCCTTCCATCCTTCCGAGGTCAGTAAAATGAGTACCCAGAATGTTGGGGGCAATATGCTAAATCATTGTAAACCGCTTAGAGAGCTTCGGCTATAGAGGGGTATATAAATGTAAGTGCTATTGCTATTGCTATTGCTAAGTGCTGTCAAGTCGGTGTCGACTCTTAGCAACCACATAGAAAGATTCAATGAATGGTGCATTCATTGCTGTTGTAATTGAGTACATCCATCTTGCTGTTGGTCGTCCTCTTCTCCTCTGCCCTTCAACATTTCCGAACATTATTGACTTCTCAAGAGAGTTGGGGTTTCGCATAATGTGTCCGAAGTAAGATAGTTTGAGCCTGGTCATTTGTGCCTCGAGTGAAAATTCTGGATTGATTTGTTCTACGATCCATTTGTTTGTTTTCCTGGCTGTCCATGGTATCCCCAAAAGTCTTCTCCAGCACCAAAGTTCAAAAGCATCAATACTTTTTCTATCTTGCTTCTTCAAAGTCCAGCTTTTTCATCCATAGAGTGTCATGGGAAAAACCATTTTCCGAACGATTCTAATCTTTGTAGGTATAGACAGCATCTAAATATCCTTTCCAAGGCCTTCATTTGCAACCCTACCAAGTACTAGTCTGCAGCATATTTCTTGACTAAGGCATAAGTCAACAAATACCACTTCATAGTCTTCATTATCAATCATTAGGCTGGTTGCTGTACCTGTTGTCATTAGTTTAGTCTTTTTTACATTTAGTCATAGTCCCATTTTTTCATTGTGCTCCTTGACTTATATTACTAGGGCTTGCAGGTCATCCACATTCTCAGCTATCAGAGTGGTGTCATCAGCATAGAACAGTTTATTGATGTTTCTTCCTCCAACTTTAAAACCACACTCATCTTCTTCCAATCAAGATGCTCTCAGTATATATTCAGCATATAAACTGAATCAAGAAGGAGAAAGTATACAGCCTTACCTTACTCCTTTGCTGATCTGGAACCAGTCTCTTTCATCATGTTCCATCTGGACTGTGGCTTCGAGTCCTGTGTATAGGTTTCTCATGTGAACAAGTAGATGTTCTTGGAAACCCATTCTCCTCAGGATATTCCACAACTTAACATGGTTGATGCAATCAAAGGCTTTTCTGTAGTCAATAAAGCACATATTGACTTCTTTTTGGTATTCGTTGGCTTTCTCAGCTATCCAGCATGCATCAGCAATAATGCTCCTTATGGTATGAAAATTATTCCTTTGTCAAGAAATTAGTGAGCTTAGAATTTGTGAATTGGATAACAATTGAAAAAACAGTGGTTGGAGAACATTCTTATCCATATCTAGCCCAGTGCATCCTGCAGGCAGTTCCACAAGATTATCTCTTTTTTTGCAAGAGCTATGCATTCCTCCATCTTGCTGCCTTGCCAGCTGAGTGAACAGTCACCAGGAAGTAGTAAATATCCAACTCTACTGTGTGGGCTCAGCTTCTCCCACCGGGTTATTCTGTCATGGAGCAGGCCAGGGGAAGTGGGCAGGGGACAGTGGAGTGGCTGTGGTCCATAAGAATACTATTTCCCTTACCAGGGCCCCTATGAGACAGTTGACTTATACTGAGTGCATATTTTTGAGGCTGGGAACTAGGGATATATTGGGGATTCTGTTGGTGTACTGTCTACCTTGCTGCCCAACCGACTCCCTAACTGAGCTGACGGAGCTGGTAGCGGAGTTGGTGTTGGAGTCTCCTAGACTTTTGCTGCTGGGGGACTTCAATATCCACTTTGGGGCTGGCTTGTCTGGTGTGGTTCAGGAGTTCATATTATGGGGCTCAGGAGTTCATACTATACCATGACAACTATGGGCCTATCCCAATTAGTTTCCGAACCGACTCATGTTGCTGGCCATGCACTCGATTTGGTCTTTTGTTCGGATCAGGGGGGTGTTCCATGGGTGGGGGATCCGGTGGTGTTCCCATTGTCAGGGACGGACCACTACCTGGTTAAGGTTAGTCTCAAAGCTGCAATCCACCCCTGCAGGGGTGGTGGACCTACTAGGATGGTCCGTCCAAAAAGGCTGCTGGACCCTATGGGATTTCAAAAGGCCTTGGAGGATTTTGACGTTGGTGCGGCCGGTGATTCTGTCGATGCCCTGGTGGGAACCTGGAACAGGGAACTCAACAGGGCAGTAGACATGATTGCTTCTAAGCATTCCTTCCGACCTACTACAAAAATGGCCCCTTGGTATACTGAGGAGCTGTGTGGGGGCTGAAGCGGTTGGGTAGGTGACTAGAGCACAAGTTGAGGAGAACTTGGTTCGAATCTGACAGGATTCAGCATGTGATCCAATTGAAGACTTATGTGGTGGCAGTGCGCGCAGTGAAAAAGAGATTCTTGTCTTCGCACATTGTGGCTGAAAGTTCACACTCGGTGGAGCTATCCCGGGTTGTGAGGAGTTTGGTTTCTGCTCCTTCTACTTCCAATCAGTCCCCGGAGTTGCTCTCCTTTGATGCCTTTAATGGGTTCTTTGCGAATAAGATCTCCTGTATTCAGGCCAACTTGGACTCCACTATTTCTGAAAGGTCTATGGAGGAGGTGTCCAGTGATCCCTCTTGCAGTATTAGATTGGATCAGTTTCAATCTGTGACTCCTGAGGATGTGGACAAACTGCTTGGAGCGGTGTGGCCTACCACCTGTTCTCTGGATCCTTGCCCAACTTGGCTGCTTCTATCTAGCAGGGAGATTGTTGGAGGTGGCCTAGTTAATATCATAAATGCATTGCTGAGGGAGGGTAGGGTGCCTACTTGTCTGAAGGAGGCAATGGTTAGACGCCTTCCCTGGACCCCTTAGCGACGGATACTTACAGGCCAATCTCGAATCTCCCTTAGTTGGGCAAGGTGATCGTGAGGATGGTGGCTGACCAGCTCCAGGCAGTCTTGGAGGAAGCTAATTATCTAGACCCATTTCAAAGTGGCTTTAGAGCTGGCTATGGGGTTGAGACAGCCTTGGTCAGCCTGATGGATGACCTTTACCGGACAATCAACAGAGGGAATGTGACTCTGCTGGTTCTTCTGGATCTCTGTGGCGTTCGATACCATTGACCATGGTATCCTTCTGGATCACCTGGGGGAGTTGGGGATGGGGGCACTGCCTTGCAGTGGTTCCGCTACTATCTCTTGGGAAGATTCCAGATGGTGAAGGTTGGTGACAGTTGCTCCTCAAAACAGGAGCTGTTAAATGGAGTCCCTCAGGGCTCCATTCTGTCACCAATGCTTTTTAACATCTACATGAAACTGCTGGATGAGGTCATCAGGAGGTTTGGTGCTGGATGTTATCAGTATGCTGATGACACCCAAATCAATTTCATCTTCAGGAAATGGCACTCATTCTCTAAATGCCTGCCTATGGGCAGTAATGGGCTGGATGAGGGATAACAAATTGAAGCTGAATCCAAGCAAGACGGAGGTGCTTCTTGTGGGGGCTCGGAATCTGGGGTGTGTGTTAGATCTTCCTGTGCTAGATGGGATTACACTCCCCAAGAAGGAGCAGGTGCACAGCTTGGGAGTACTCCTGGGCCCAGGCCTCACCCTGGTATCTCAGGTGGAGGCCATGGCCAGGAGTGCTTTCTATCAGCTTCAGCTCATTCGACAGCTGCGCCCATTCCTTGAAGAGGATGACCTCAAAACAGTGGTTAATCAGCTGGTAACCTCCCGGCTTAACTGTTGCAATGCGCTGCATATGGGGCTGCCTTTGTACGTAGTCCAGAAACTTCAGTTAGATCAGAATGCTGCAGCCACATTGGTCTCTGGGGCAGGAGAGACCATCTTTTTCCTCTTTTGAAACAGTTACACTGGCTGCCAATATGTTTCTGGGCAAAATACAAAGTGCTGGTTATTACATTTAAATCCCTGAACGGCTTGGGTCCGAGTTATCTTTGAGAACGCTTTCTTCTATATGATCCCCACCACACGTTAAGGTCATCTGAGGAGGTCCGTCTCCAGTTACCACTGGTTCATTTGGTGGCAACTCAGAGGCAGGCCTTCTCTGTAGCTCCTCCTGGGTTCTGGAATCCACTCCCAGCAGAAATTCACAATCTTAATTCTTTATTGACCTTCAGGAGAGCCCTTAAAACCTATCTGTTTGACCTGGCCTTCCAGGGTTTTAATTAGTTTTAATTGTTTTAATGCTCTAACCTGGTTTTCAGGGTTTTAATTGTTCTTATTGTTTAATAGTTTTTTAAAAGATGCTTTCATTGTTAATCTGGTGTTTATATTTATTGTTTTAATTGCTGTTGGTTTTAATGGTTTCTGTTTTAATTGGAAACCGCCTTGAGCCTTTTCCGAAGGGCAGTATAAAAATTGAATGAATGAATAAATAAATAAATAAATAAATGTGGGGAGATCAGATTCCCACCGAACTGATGTTGATCATGTGAAGAGCCCGTTTGTCACCCTTGGTATAGGTGTCTGCCACTTGCCTCCTGTTTTGTAATTTCCATATTCCTATATCACTGAACAGGAATATCTCCAGTCACATTCCACAGTTGGGTCCTTCTTTCCCACAACAGTTCCTTTGCTTAATTAATACTACTGATCCTCCTGAAGTTTATAATTAGTCCAGAATACAAATCTGACCAGCTCAAAATGTTCAGTCTATTAATAAGTCAAACATGAGTCCCACATCAAAATGTTCCAAAGGCTCAGAAAAATTAATTTGATTTAGTGAATATGTGTGGTCTGTAGCACATCAGGTGCTCAGTCAGCTGCTTGGTATTTACGTCTACTCATCATCATCTTATTATTTATTTATTTATTTATTTACACAGTCAGACAGGTGTTATTGACTGGTTTGTTTTATCCAGACATCGAGTCCTTCCCAAGGACCTGGGATGCCGGAATTTTATTGTCACTGTTGTTGTTGTTGTTGTTGTTATAGATATCGTCGCAGAATATAGGCTATTCCCAGTAAAGCTGCTTTTTGTAATTGGCTGATGGTGATTTCTGTGGCCCCTATGGTGTTGAGGTGCTCTTCAAGGTCTTTTAGGACTGCACTCAAGGCGCCAATTACCACTGGGATTATTTTTGTATTTTTCTGCCACAGCCTTTCAATTTCAATTTGTAGATCTTTGTATTTTGTGATTTTTTTCCATTTCTTTTTCTTCTATTCTGCTGTCCCCTGGTATTGCTATGTCGATTATTTTAACTTGTTTTTCTTTCTTCTCAACTAGTTATATCTGGTGTATTGTGTGGCAGATGTTTGTCTGTTTGTAGTCAGAAGTCCCATAATATTTTTACATCTTCATTTTCTTCAACTTTTTCAATTTTATGGTCCCACCAATTTTTGGCTACAGGTAGCTTGTATTTTTTGCAGATGTTCCAGTGTATCATCCCTGCTACTTTGTCATGCCTTTGTTTGTAGTCAGTCTGTGCGATCTTTTTACAACAGCTGATTAGGTGGTCCACGGTTTCATCTGCTTCTTTACAAAGGCGGCACTTGCTGTTTGTGGTTGATTTTTTGACTTTTGCTGTTATTGCATTTGTTCTTAGTGCCTGTTCTTGTGCAGCCAGTATTAACCCCTCTGTTTCTTTCTTCAAGTTGCCATTCTTAAGCCATTGCCAGGTCTTGGTGATGTCTGATTTTCCGCTTATATTGTGCAAATATTGACCATGCAGTAGCTTATTTTTCCATTTTTCTGCTTGGTTCTTGACTTGTTCTTTCATTATTATTATTATTATTATTATTATTATTATTATTATTATTATTATACATTTATATCCCACTCTTCCTCCAAGGAGCCCAGAGCAGTGTACTACATACTTGAGTTTCTCTTTCACAACAACCCTGTGAAGTGGGTTAGGCTGAGAGAGAACTGAATGGCCCAGCTAGTTTCATGGCTGAATGGGAATTTGAACTCGGGTCTCCCTGGTCCTTGTCCAGCACTCTAACCATTACACCACGATGGCTCTATGAGTGCATAACACACTCATAGAAAGTTTCAATGATCACATGGCTTGTGTGAAACTGCCTTTTTTTTTTTACAAGCCATAGCATGTGGTGAAAATTGATTTATCAGTTGTGTGCCATTCCTCATTTGAAAAAATGCACATTTTTTACAAATGTGCTTGTTTACTAGCATGCATGTTATTTACAAACACACTCCACACAACTGCAATGATGTAATAAATTATTACACCAGGCAAGCTTAAAAATGCATTGCTTTAAGGCCCTGTTTCATCTGCACTGCACTGTTTTACAACCAGGATCTGTCTTAGATATTTTGTCTTAAATATACAGAAGACATCATAGGCATGCATTAAGTAACATTATGAACCAGGAGATAAATCTCATAAAGTACTCAAGCTTTCTTGGAGCAGTCTTCATTTAAGCTTGGAAAGGAATGAGCCAATAATTCACTAAGACTAGGGGAAATCATCCACCACTACTTAAGTCAAGCCTCCTATGCAGGACCGTATGCTTCATGTTCACTGAATCTGGAAGGGTGGCTTCTCTGCACAAACAGCATCCTGCCACACATGCCAATTCAGACTCAAACCAAACCAGGCATACCGGTTTTGTCCACACTCCTAATTTGGAGTACTACATGCAGTTCTGGTCACCATTTATTAAGAAGGACGCTGTAGAACTGGAAAAGGTCCAGTATACTGGATTGCCTGGTTCAGCTCGAATTTGGACTCAAATCTGGAGCCTGGCCGGCCTGGTCCTACTGTCAAGCCAGCTCCGGCACAGATTCCCCTTTACAAGTAAAGAGTTAGGGATGTGCGGTTCGGTTCGGATCCGGACCGGTTCGTCCGAACCGGTCCGGATCCGGCGGCTCGATCCCGGACCGAATCGGGCCCTCCCGGGGACCGAGCCGGACCGAATTCGAGCCGGTTCGGTACCGAACCGGCTCGGGTTTCCCGAACCGGTTCGGGAACGAAATTGAGTCTCTGGAGTGTCTCTTTAAAGTTCCAAGTGTGTCCTCCATTTTGTGTCTCCTTCCCGAAACTTTTGCTCCTCCTTGCATCCATTTTGTGATGCTATTTCCAGGCATTGTATTGGCTGCGCTATTGATCCTTGATTGGCCAGAATGAGTCCTTTGGTCTGGTAGGCTGCTTGGCTGTTGCACTGTTGAGAGCTGGCACCCTGTTGGCCGTGGGGGGAGTGCAAAGGTGGGGGCTCCCAAAGGAGGGAATTTCAAACCTATATAAACCCAAGCCTCTTCTCTGGAAACTTCTCTTGGCTGCAGTTGTGGGATCATCTCTGAGACCTGCTTGCCCTTTGCTGGCTGCTCTGGTGTCTCTGTGAGTCCTGACTGTGTCCTGTGTCTCTCTGTGTGTGCTCTGTCTAATCCTTTGTCCACCTGCCCTTTGTGACTCTCTGTGTGTCTCCTCTCTCTGTCTGTCTCTTCTCTTGCCTGTATACTGTGTGTTACTTCACTTTACTTTCTTCTTAATTTCCCCCAATTTTCCCTGTTCCTTGTCTGTCTGCTTTTCTCCCCCCCCTCCCCCCCTTTCCCTTCTCATCCTTTGGGCCTACCCTCCCCCTCCCCCACTCCCACCCACTGCATCCTCATTGCTTTAAATCTTCTTCCATTAATTATTGCTCTTTGTCCTGCCTTGTTGTTGTCCAACTTTTTGATTTTCACATTGCATTCCATTGGTTTCAGTTATATATTGCTTGCTGGTTTTGCTTAAATTGTACCATTTTGTTTGTTTCTGCTGACTGCTGCTGCCCTGCGGGTTGGTTCCCTGAATCCCTCCCCCCCCACCCCCAGAGGATTCTGTTGTTGTTTCTTGTTGTCCCATATAATCAGTTTTGGTTCCCTGCTCCAAACTTGCCCCTCCAAGTCCAACCACACCCCACCCCAACCCCACCCCATCCAGCCTTCTCCCAAGTTTGCTGCTGCCAAACCGAGTCCAGTTTTCTTTGCTTGGTTCCACTTATTCATTTGCTATTATTAATTTGCAGCAATTGTGGTTTCATTGTCTCTGTTCACTTAGTGGCCCCCCTCAGAGTCTGTGTTTGGTTCCCCCTCCCCACACCCCCACCCCCAAGTTTTTTCTGCTGGTTATAGTCTTTCTTTTAATTTTTTTTTAAACTTCTGGCTTGTGTTCTCTTGATATATATTGCTTTATATATTTTGCTACCCTCCTCCTCCTCCTCCCCCCCCTGCCTGCCCCCCCCCACCCTCCCTCCTCCCAGACCCTACCCTAGCCCAGGCCCAGCTCCTCCCCCAACCACCCCATCCAGCCTAATCGCTGCTGCTGCCCGAGTTGTTCCAGTTTCTCCTTTGCTGTTTGTTGTTGCCCCCTCCCCTTCCCCCCAACACCCCTCTGCCACACACTAGCCCCCAACCACACACACCCTCTCTGCTCCCCCCACCCCACCTCTTTTTCTCCTTGCCCCTGACTCTCTCCACTCACCCCAGGCCCCCTGCCACACACTAGCCCCCAACCACACACACCCTCTCTGCTCCCCCCACCCCACCTCTTTTCCTCCTTGCCCCTGACTCTCTCCACTTACCCCAGGCCCCCTGCCACACACTAGCCCCAACCACACACACCCTCTCTGCTCCCCCCACCCCACCTCTTTTTCTCCTTGCCCCCGACTCTCTCCACTTACCCCAGGCCCCCTGCCACACACTAGCCCCCAACCACACACAGCCTCTCTGCTCCCCCCACCCCACCTCTTTTCCTCCTTGCCCCCGACTCTCTCCACTTACCCCAGGCCCCCTGCCACACACTAGCCCCAACCACACACACCCTCTCTGCTCCCCCCACCCCACCTCTTTTTCTCCTTGCCCCCGACTCTCTCCACTTACCCCAGGCCCCCTGCCACACACTAGCCCCCAACCACACACAGCCTCTCTGCTCCCCCCACCCCACCTCTTTTTCTCCTTGCCCCCGACTCTCTCCACTTACCCCAGGCCCCCTGCCACACACTAGCCCCCAACCACACACAGCCTCTCTGCTCCCCCCACCCCACCTCTTTTCCTCCTTGCCCCCGACTCTCTCCACTTACCCCAGGCCCCCTGCCACACACTAGCCCCAACCACACACACCCTCTCTGCTCCCCCCACCCCACCTCTTTTTCTCCTTGCCCCCGACTCTCTCCACTTACCCCAGGCCCCCTGCCACACACTAGCCCCCAACCACACACAGCCTCTCTGCTCCCCCCACCCCACCTCTTTTCCTCCTTGCCCCCGACTCTCTCCACTTACCCCAGGCCCCCTGCCACACACTAGCCCCAACCACACACAGCCTCTCTGCTCCCCCCACCCCACCTCTTTTTCTCCTTGCCCCCGACTCTCTCCACTTACCCCAGGCCCCCTGCCACACACTAGCCCCCAACCACACACACCCTCTCTGCTCCCCCCACCCCACCTCTTTTCCTCCTTGCCCCCGACTCTCTCCACTTACCCCAGGCCCCCTGCCACACACTAGCCCCCAACCACACACACCCTCTCTGCTCCCCCCACCTCTTTGGACCGCTGCTACTGCTGTGTCCTCCCCCCACACCTGAATCCCCCCTCCCTGCTGCGCTGCGCTTCTCCTCTCTCCTCTTTCTCTCTATCATCTCTCTTTCTCCTCTCTCTCTCTTTCTTTTCTCTCTCTCTCCTCTCTTTCTCTTTGTCCCTGCCCCCCCTCTCTTTTCTCTCTCTCTTAGTCTTTTCTCTCTCTGCTCCCCTTCACTTTCCACCTCCTCTCCCACAGCTGCAGCCGCACACAGTAGCCTACCCACCTGGCGGCTGCCATCGGTTTTTTTTTTCTTTTTATAGTTTTTGGTTGATTTTGTCTCTGCTTGGGGGTGAGTTGAGCGACACAAATAGTGTTGTCTCCTCACTTCTGCCCCTCCATCGTTGTTGAACTACCCCGGTTGCCTGTGTGCCTCGTGCGGCCGCCCTGCTGTGTCTCAGCCCAGGGTGGCTGGCTGGCGGCGGCGAATCCGTGACCAGCAGTGAGTGGCAGGAGAAGGACCGGAAGAAGAGGGGTTAGTGCGTGTGCGATTGTGCACCTTTTGTTGCCCCTTTCTCTCCCTAGCTGGCGGTTTTAAATAGGGACACCCCTATTCTGAAATGCATTTGAGTGTGGGGAGGAGGGAGGGAACCTTGGAGAGGAGATGTACTGTTGTAAAACTTGTGTCTTCATGCCCATGCCCAGTAAAGAAATTGCTGCTGTGTGTTGCGTTGCATTGCATGCGTCTTGCGGGTGGTTTTTGAACAGGTGCCTTCCAGAGTGCTTCCTTGCCTCTGGGGCAGTCTGAGTGGGGTCCAGGGTTCTGATGCGATGCTGCCACTACATGCTGGGCCCATGCCATGCCAGAGTGCTTCCTTGCCTCTGGGGCAGTCTGAGTGGGGTCCTGGCTGGGCTCTGATGCTGCCACTACATGCTGGGCCCATGCCATGCCAGAGTGCTTCCTTGCCTCTGGGGCAGTCTGAGTGGGGTCCTGGCTGGGCTCTGATGCTGCCACTACATGCTGGGCCAATACACACGTATGATGATGATCATGATGTTCAATCCATGAGGCTGCCATCAAGTGTTTGCTGCTGCTTGCTTGCCATGGCATTGGGCAGGCAGAGTCACAGAGTGGGTGGGTTCAACCTCTGTGTTGGTGTGACTGGGTTCTGGTTTTGGTTGTGTGCAATTTAGAGTCACTAAATAGGCTGCATTGAGTTTGATGCTCCCCCCACAGGAGCATTACTTGAGAACCACCCCCCAGAACCCACACTTTGTGTTCCAGTTCACTAAATAAGGGTTTCCTCCTTTGATCTGCAGGTTCCCAAGCGTTGACTGCATCCCTCCCCCACCCCCGGTAGGTGCTGTGCCCTCCCCCCATCCACTCTCCCCCCCCCAAAAAGCTAAAAACTTGCCACCCACACCACAACTACTCCACCCAACTGCCCGTGCCACCCTCCCACACCGGGGTTCCACCCTTTAACCCCCTATTTTTCTAAAAAAAAAAACCTCCCAGACCCATCTCCCCAATTGGCTTGGTGGTTGACTCCCAAATTCAAAAAGGACACCCTCCCCCTCACTTCGATTGGCTTCCCCCCCCATATCAAAAAGTCTTCCTTTCCCCCCAATTGGCTTCCTTTTTTGAAAACAAACTTCCCCCCCGCCGCCTCCAAATCAGCTGCCTTTTTTTTGGCCCCTAAGCCCCTCCAAATTATTTTTTTGACCCTGTCTGGCCTTCCTCCTAAAGTCTCCCTCCTTCTGACCTAGCAGCATGTCTGAGCGCCGTGTGGCGGGCAGGGCTCGCTCAAGGCTGGCAGGCAGAGGTGGGAGAGGCCAGGTGCGGGGTGCGCCTGCGGCACGGGGAGGGAGAGGACGCGGGGAGCCTGAGGACACCCCAGTTCTCCCCATTGGAGAATTCTTTGCTCCGGCCCCATCTTTGGTGCGCAGGATTCAGTTCCCCACGCCTGCTGCCGCCAATCGCGGCAGAGGCAGAGGCACTGTTAGGGCTGTGGCGGGTCCCTCCTCGCCGGCGGCACCAGGTGCTGCTGAGCTACCGCCAGTTGTTGAGGTGGAGGAGACTGTGGAGTTGGAAGAGCAGGTAGAGGGCGGTGAGGACCGTGCGGCTGGCAGCGATGCAGCCAGGTTCTCCCTCCCTCTGGGGCCCCTTCCCCCTATCCTTTCGCCGCTCAGTGGGGCCCCCCCTCGTGAAGCCCGACACTCTGGTGGGGAGCGGTCTGGCGAGGTGGTGGAGGAGAGGCCTGCCTCTCCGATGCCAGTTCAGCCGGGCCCTTCCTCCGCTGTGGAGGGCGGAAGGGGCGGGTTGGGTGGCAGCAGTGGGCAGGCAGCGGCGGCCGCCCCCCCCCTAGGACTGCAGCCACCCTGCGAGAAACGGCCTAGGATGGCGCCCAGGGCGCAGGAGGCCAAGGGCAGTGGTGCATGGGTGCATTTTGAGGTCCCTCAAGATGCCCCATTCCACGCCCGCTGTGTCCACTGCAGGATGCTTGTCAGCCGTGGAAGGGACCCTGCGCACCTGGGTACGACGCCTATGTGGAGACACCTAGAGCGTCACCACCCAGGTCTCAGGGGACAGGCTGGCAGCGCTAGTGCGCCTTGTGCATCTGCCACTAGGGCGGGCAGCGGCAGTGTGCCAGCCAGCAGGCAGGCTACACTGCCCGTCCAGCGGTGGACGCAGTCCTCGGGCAGCCAGCGTATTGTTCGCGTGGACCATCATCACCTCACCCGCCTCATAGGGGAGATGATTTCCACCGATGACCAGCCGTTTCAGGTGGTCGAGAACAACGGCTTCCGCCGTATTCTCCAATACCTGGCTCCCGAATACGTCATCCCCTCAAGGACGACGTTCAGCCGGAACGTGGTCCCCTCCCTGTACCGCCGGTGCAGGGAGCTCGTGTCGGCCGAGCTGCGTGCAGCTCCGGCTGGGACAAGCGTGCATTTCACGACTGACCTCTGGACCAGTGTCAGTGGGATGCACGCTTCTTTCCTGGCCCTCACTGCCCACTGGTGGGGACCGGAGAGTGAGGGGACCTCCGCAGGCGATGCTTCCGGGTCCGGCGCGGCTCCCGATGCACTACGGCACAGGTGGGCCGTCCTGCACGTGGAGACGATGGACACGAGGCACACCGCGGAGGAGGTGGCGGCCGTACTCGACCGCCAGATAGAGGAGTGGATTGGCGGGTGTCCACACCTCTCCCGCGGCTTCATTGTCACCGACAATGGAGCCAACGTTACCGCCGCTGTTGAGACAGTCATGGACTGTGTGAACATACGGTGTATGGCACACACGCTCCATCTGACCGTCAGGGACGCCCTTGGCCTTAAGGAGCTGAGGGCGTCCCAGGAGAAGGGGGCCCGCCCCATCGCAGGTGCTGTTGCTGCCACGGCTACGCTTGTGGATAAGTCCCGCAAGCTGGCCGCCCACTTCCACCGCAGCGAGAAGTCCAGGAGACTGCTTCGCCAGAAGCAGGATGACCTTGGCCTTCCTCGCCATCTCATCCCTACGGATGTGGAGACGCGGTGGAACTCCACCTTCCTCCTGTTCCAGCGCCTGTTGGAGCAGGAGAGAGCCCTTGTCGCCCTGGCGAGGGACGAGTCCTTGGATGTCTGCGACTTCTCGAACGCAGAGTGGAAGCAGATGTCCGAGGCGGTGTCGGCACTCGAGCCCTTCCAGCTTGCCACGAAGGGCTTGTGTGGCGACACCACTCCCTTGAGCCAGGCGCTGCCCACAGCTGTTGGTCTCGAGAAGCTGATGGGTGGACTCCATATCTCTCTGACCACACCAGAGGGTCGTGCTCTGGCTGGGAGGCTGAGGTCTGGGGTTGACAAGCGGCTCGTTGATGTGCTGGGAGACAGGGAGGAGTATGTCCTCGCTTGTCTCTGTCACCCAGCCCTCAAGGGCAATGCCGTGAGTGCCGACGACTTGCCCAGGTGGAAGGGCATCCTGGTCGAGAAGGTTAGGGAGGAGGAGGCCGCTAGGGCCCGCAGAGACCAGGGTGTTGGTAGTGGTGCGGGGGCAGCCCTCGCGGCCCAACCCGCACCCAGCAGCAGCATGGGCGGCCAGCCGGCGTCAGCTTCCCCTTCCCCTCCCTCTTCCCAGTCCAGCAGCGCGGCATCCCAGGCGGCGCCATCGCAGCAGCCATTTGCTACCGACTCGAGATCCGCCCAGTGGTTTCAGCGGTTCTGCTATGGCGCCATGCCTGGTATGCGGGAGGCTCGACCTGCCAGGCCCCCCTCCAGTGCTGAGCAATGCGTTGCGCAGTACTTGGAGGAGCCTGTGGAGGGAGACGGCGTGGACTGCGCACAGTTCTGGGCGAGCCGCCGCCAAGTCTGGCCGGACCTGGCGGTGGTGGCTGTGCGCCTCCTCTCCTGCCCCCCAACCAGTGTCCAGAGCGAGCGGGTGTTTTCACGTGCCGGGGACGTGGTGACACCCTCTCGCTCCCGCTTGGACCCTGGTCTGGTGGAGCAGCTGGTCTTCCTTAAGGTGAACCTCCCCCTGTTGGGCTACCCCAAGCTGCAGTTTGAGACGGGCGAGTGATTACCGTGGGTTGCCCCATGGTTGGTCACCTGCCTGGCTCGAACTCTGTGCTTATCCCTACCCTCCCCCCTTCCACCTCTAGCTGAGCTGACGTGACAGATGCTGAGCCGTGCCAGCCAGTCGCAGCATGTAGTGTGCCCACACAGAGATGCAGTTGTAGTAGTAGTTGTAGTGCTGCGACTGGCCAGATGTTTACAATGCCCACGCCCACCTAAAAAGAAACCCAATGCTGACCAGCACAGGCCCTTTATCTATCCACCTGTCAGCATTTGGGGACCTGGCGTGGGCACGGCACACCCCCCCAAAGTAGCACAGCCCACGGAGTACTAGACTTAGCGGCAGCGGCGGGTATACGTTCAAAAATGCAGTGTAGATATGTAAATACTGTATGTAAATAAACATGTAAATAATTTTTTCTTTAAAAACCCCATGTCAAAATCAAGCCTCAAAATTATGCAAAAGAAAGAAAAAAAGGTGACAAAGGGAGAACAAAATGATGAATGCCAAATGAATTGATTTTATTGAAAATGTCACCAGAAATCATGTGTGGGGGGCTTGGTTTACATGGAGAAGATGATTGGGTGATTTTTTGAAATGAAACGAATGAATTATTATCATCTTATGTTCATCTTGATTGTGGTCACTGTTGATGTTGGCTGATGGCAAAAAACCCAAAACCATCAGAATAGCAATGAACTGGCTGCCAACACAACATATTGATTGATAACTGTGCAGGGGGGGAATTGGGTCTGTGTGTGTGTGTGTGGTGCAGGCTCAGTCTGTCTCTTCCTGTTGTGTGTCTGTCTGTCTGTCTGTCTGTGTGAATGGATGCCTAGCACTGTCTCTGTGTGTGGATGCTTTCTGTGTGTAGTGTGGTGTGTGTCTGTCTACATGTTTTTTTTCCTCCCCCCCATGCCTCCCTCCATCCTTCCCCTCTCATCCTCTCCCCTTCCTCTTCACCACCTTCCATCCTCCCTCCCTTCCAGCCCACCACCGCCTCACCTGCCCCCAACCCCGGTCTGGCAGATGATGAGAGTCTGGTCTCTCCCACCGAAGCACACACGTGAGCACGTGTGTGCACAAATATGTGGCTGACCAACTCTGAGCCGGACCCTCCCCCCTTCAATCCCCTCTACATCCCTCTCCCCCTCCCCTTTCCTCCCCCCTGCCTCCCAGCCTCCCTCCCTGCCTCCCTCCCCCCTCCTAGCTAGCAGCGCACACATACACACACAAAACACCTGTGGTGGCAAACACCACCAGCACACATGCACTCACACTGGTGCCACCACCTCTGCCTTGGGCCTCTGTGTCCTTGAGCAGATATGTGGTGGTGGACCAGAGAAGCATTTCTTTCCAGCAAGGCAAAAGGCATGCACTCACTGCACACACACACACACACATACGAAGAGGTGAAGACGAGAAGAGGCAACTTCTAGAACCAGCAGCAGCAGGTGAGTGTCGTGTAATTGTGTTGCTTCCCAAGGCCACTGCCCATGCTCAATGCTCAGTCTGCTGAAACTAAAGAACGAGCTACAATCACCCTTCCTCACATGCAGCTCAGCTCAGCTCAGCTCAGCTGCACAGCACACTGACTAACTAGACACTACAGCTGGTGGTAGAAAAAACAGAAGTCTAGATTCTAGAAGATGTCCTGGTGGATTTTAAACTTTCAAATCTGTGCTAGGATTGCCTCGCCCGCCTCCTCCTCCTCCTCCTCCTCCTCCTCCTGCCTGTAATTGTGCCCTCTCCCCTTGCAGTTGCGCCGTCGTGATGGGTTGGTGATGTGCGTGCGCCGTCTACTTGTTAGCTCTCTCCTCCTCATGTTGGCTGGGCTTGCCAGGCACTGGCTGGCAGCAGCTGTTGGCTGTGTGCTAGGCTCAGGCTGTGGCGCGCGTGACTGGACTGGGAATGTTATTGTAGCGGCAACACTGGTTGTGGTGGTAGCAGTAGTAGCTGTTGTTGTTGCTGGGCTGGTGGCTGCTGGCCTGTGCTGACTCTGCGCACTTGGTCTGGTCTGGTCTGGTCATTGGGATGCAGATGTAGGGTGTGTGTGCATCATCCATGGGGAGCATCAGAGCAGAGCAGAGCAGGTTGGCTGGCTTCTGTCTGTCGGGCCTAGTCAGTGGCAGGCACTGAGTGAGGCGGTGGTTCCTTTGGGCATCACGTCACCCATCATGCAGTGCGGCAGGTCTGCTGCTCTGCTGCTCCGCCTCCTGCTTCTTCTCTGTGTGTGCTGCTCTTGTGCTTAGTGTGCTGCTCCGCTGCTGCTGCTGTGCTGGCAGGCAGCACAGCAGTGGCCTTTTTGTTAGATCAGAGAGTGGGTGTTGTCTCTCTGAGTGTCCTCCTCTTACTTGCTTGGATAGGAGTGGTGGTAGTAGGTAGGCATTAAGATGGACTGACTAGGTGTTACGTGTTAGGGCGCCCAGAGAGAGGGGCCAAAAAGATGGGGTGGCAATTGTTGGGTTGCTCCTAGTATTATTGGTGAATTTCTGAAGAAAAATTTTTTTTCCATTGGCTAGAATGGGGGTTCGGGGCTGCCCCAGACCCGCCTCTGTGGGGTGGCAGCACCGCCAAAGTGGGTCCGGGGCCATGGCAAAAATGCCCTCAGTCCCTCCCAGCAATCCCCGTAGAGATAGGAGTGATGGTTCTGTTGTTTTTCTGAGGTGTTCTGAGTGAGTGTGGATTCTGTGATAGCAAATGAGAGTGGATTCATGGTGTCTCATTGGAAATCTCATAAGCTATCATAGAATCTACACTCAGAACACCTCAGAAAAACAACAGAACCATCACTCCTATCTCTACGGGGATTGCTGGGAGGGACTGAGGGCATTTTTGCCATGGCCCCGGACCCACTTTGGGGGTGCTGCCACCCCACAGAGGTGGGTCTGGGGCAGCCCCGAACCCCCATTCTAGCCAATGGGAAAAAAAATTTTCTTCAGAAATTCACCAATAATACTAGGAGCCACCAATTGCCTTGGGATTTTTGGGGTGGAGGACACCCATGGGTGGCTACCACCCACCCCAGCTTTTTTGCCCCTAAGGGCTCCACATTGTGAGTTATGGGCAAAAATTTATTTTTTGAAAAAAAATTGTAAAAAATCAGAGGAAGGTCCAATCGACTTGAAATTTGGGTGGCAGGTAGAACACAATGTCCCCTTCAAAACCAGCCACTTTTTGTGATCCGAACCGGTTCGGTTTGGATCCGAACCGGTTCGAAACCGAACCGGACCGGGGGGGTGGTCTGGCAAAACCAAAACCGAACCACCCCGGTCCGGTCCGGACCCGGTTCGGACCCGAACCAAACCGGGAGAACCGGTTTTATGCACATCCCTATAAAGAGTTATATGCAGAACAATGGGAGTGGTGAGGGGAAATGTCTCCTTCTGTCTTTTACCTTTGAAAAATTAAGCCACCGTGTGGCAAGATGCACAGAGGGATATTTATTTATTTATTTATTTATTTATTTAAGTGGGGAAGGGGTGAGGGGAAAGGTCTCCTTTTGCCTTTTACCTATGAAACTGAAAGCCATTGCACAGCGGGATGCCATGTGTGCAGATAGGCCTGAAACAGCGCAGGTGGAAGGAGCCCCCTGCCACCTCCACCATCATGGCCGCTGCCATCCCAACACACACCCAAACTCCCCTGAACAACCCATGGTTCAGTTTGAGTTTGGGGTTTCTACCTTTAAAAAAAAATGTAACTGAAACTTGCCACCTCTGGGGGCGCTGCCTTGGCCGCAGGAGGTGTCTCTGGAGGTCCCCCTCCCCCTGCTGGCCTCCCCAGCTGTCATTTCAGTCTGGTTCAGGCAGTTTTTGGCCCATTCTGGGCCTCTGTGTAGTTGCGACAGCCATTTTGGAAGCTGCCATATATGCACAAAGACCCACCCACACCGAGGCCCATTGTGCATGTGTGGCATTCTCCAAAATGGCCACCACTACTACACAGAGGCCTGGAATGGGCCAACAACTGCCCAAGCTGGGCTGTAATGACACTGGGGGAGGCCGGAGGGGAGAGGGGAACTCCGGAGACACATACACCCCCATGACAGTGGCAGGGCCGCGGAAGCAGTAAGTTTCAGTTAAAACAAAGAAATGTTTAAGGTAGAACCCCTGAACTGGCTGGCAGCATTCAGCTTGAGATTGAGCCGAACAGGGGCAAATTCAGTTCGAGGCCAGCTCATCATAGAATCCTCAAACTGGGCAAGTGCGACATCGAGCCGGTTCGAATTCAAACATGTTTGCACATCCCTGCTCCAAATGTGGTTGCACCATAAATTTATATAAGGGCATTGTAATGTTAGCATTTTTATTTTCAGTCCCCTTTTTAATGATCCCTAGCATGGAATTGGCCTTTTTCACAGCTGCCACACATTGAGTCTACACTTTCAACGAGCTGTCCACCACAACCCCAAGATCCCTCTCCTGGTCAGTCACCGACAGCTCAGATCCCATCAGCATATAATTGAAGTTGGGGTTTTTTCATCCCAATGTGCGTCACTTTACACTTGCCAACATTGAACCACATTTGCCATTTTGTCACCCACTCAGCTAGTTTGGAGAGATCCTTTTGGAGCTCCTCACAATCAGTTTTGGATTTCACTACCCTAAATAGTTTGCTGTCATCTGCAAATTTGGCCACCTCGCTGCTTACTGCTTACCACAACTTCTAGAACATTTATCAATACATTTAAAAGCACCAGTCGGAGTACAAATCCCTGGGGAACCCCACTTGTTACTTCCCTCCATTGTGAAAACTGTCCATTTATGCCTACCCTCTGTTTCCTGTCCTTCAACCAGTTACCAGTCCACACGAACCTTTCCCCTTATCCCAGGACTGCTAAGTTGACTCAAGAGCCTTTGGTGGAGAACACTGTCCAAAGATTTTTGGATGTCCAAGAAGGAGCGGCTAGGTACAGGGCAGTGAGAGGCACTTTTAAGCACAAATTAATAGGTGCTTACCTCTGCTCCAGTAAAGCTGAAAACTACTCCAAGCAGCAGCACACTGCCATCTGTGATGGCAGATTGGCTCCACACACACCTGGCCACCAGTGGGGGATAGGGTTTACGGAAGGCAGGTGAATGGCAGAGCCAATTTGCCACCACAGGGAGTGCCAGGCAGTGCACTGCTGCTGGGAGTAGTATGCAGCTGCAGCCAGAGCAGAGGTAAGCAACAATTAATTTGTGCTTAAAGTTGCCTCTTGACACCACCCTGGCGCCACCCACACCAGCCACTCCTGTGTGGATCTCCTTTATCTAAATGCCTGCTGACACACTCAAAGAACTCCAAAAGGTTAGTGAGGCAAGACTCGCCCTTGCAGAAGCCACGCTGGTGAATAGCAAGGCCTATTCTTCTATATGTTTAACAATTTTGTCCTTAAGTACTGTATGCTTTCCATCAGTTTACCCAGGACAACAGATTAAGCTAACCAGCTGGTAATTTCCCATATCCCCCCTGGATCCCTTTTTGAAAATGGAAGTTACATTAGCTACTTTCCAGTCCTCCGGTACAGAGCCTGATTGTAGGGATAAATTACATATCTGAATGTAGAGAGAAGTTACCATCAATGGCATCCCATTAGCATAACAGTGTTTTGTCATCTATATGGGATCTCAATGAAATGTAAAGTAGAAAGTGATGCATTATACGATCTGATGGTGCAGTGGGGAAGTAACTTGCCTAGCGAGCAAGAGGATGCTGGTTTGAATCCCCACTGGTATGTTTCCCAGACTATGTTTCCCAGACTATGGGAAACACCTATATCGGGCAGCAGCAATATAGGAAGATGCCAAAAGGCATCATCTCATACTGTGCAGGAGATGGCAATGGTAAACCCCTCCTGTACTCTACCAAAGAAAACCACATGGCTCTGTGGTCGCCAGGAGTCAACACCAACTCTACGGCACAACAACAACAACATTATTTTATCTACATTCTTGGAAAAGAATATTCACCAATGCATGAATTATAATTGAGGAGAATATTTTGGAGAATTATCCTATCCCGTTCTATTAATTACATTAGTGAATATTCTTTTCCAAGACTACCAGTGACAGATAAATTGTCTGTTTCTGAAACCATTTGGAAGCTGATTATTTGTGACTTCTCAAAATGCAGGAAATGCAGTGGATAAGACTTGAAAATGCTATCACATGAAGTCTGTTTTGAGATTGTAGCGGATTGTCGGTATGGAAAATTTCCTTTCCTTCTGACTCAGCCATTTAGTGCTGAACTCGCTGAGCAGTCTGAGTCAGCTCTGCACCATGAGAGAAGCCTCTAACACTGAGTCATCCCTTTCTTCTGTTTGAGAAGCAGACTGGCTAGCTTAAAAATATTTAACTTTCCAATATCCAGGAAAGAAAGAAAATATTCTGGAAGGGTAGATCTCGCTGCCACTAAATTTCTCCTATAAACCTGGGCTGTCCATAACAGGAATTGGAGAGATTAAAAATCCCCATCTCCTTCCTCCTTCCTCAGTAACAAATCCATTTTGTTACTGAGCAAGAATGAAGAAAAAAACTTTCTCTTTTGTGCATCTGCCTGCACATGGAGCTAATTGTTAATTTGGCCAAGCTCTCCTTGAAATGCGCTTTGCACCAGAGAAGTCCCCTCCCACCTCCTGCTGGGTTAATAGCCAACCCTCTGAGGCTTGTAAAAAGTAAAGAACAGAAAAAGAAAAGTTTTATTCAAATACTGCAGACTGCTTCTGTCTGAGGCTTTCTCAGTTAAAATACTCAATTAATTAATTTCTCAATTAATTAAAATAAATTAAGATACAATTAAAAATACTTAAGTTACAAGATTATTTCAAAAGTCCCCAGGGTATTCAGGACAGCTCACTTTAAAACCTAGATTTTCAGTTGCAAAGAACAGATATTTAAGAAATGCAAAGCACACACACCAAAGAAACAGAAATTCTAATGCAAATTCTTACTAAAACACGTTCTCTGCCCTAAATTTCATAAGCCCCTGGCCATGACTTCCTGTTCCCTTGAATTCACCAAGCTCCTAATGAGACTCAAGCCTCCTGCAATCCTGTCTTACAAGGATCTACTGTCATCCTGCTGCAGCAAAACTCATTGTCCTCTTTGCTCCTCCAGTACAGACTTCCTTTCTTCTTCCCAGAATTCCCATTCAACAGCTCTCTAGGTCCCACCAACCTGGTATACTGATAGGTTGAGCCCTGGAGTTCACCAGCCTGTCAGTCAAGACAAGGGTTCACTTCCTATTAATTCTTTATAGGGAAGGGAGATTGATCACTACAGAGATCAACAGGCTTTTGGGCTTTATGCTTAACACATCCTGGCTGTGTTTGACATTGAGGTGCTATATATTTGGGGTTGTTTTAGGTTTGATAATTTATCAGTGATCAGTTATCAACATATTTAGATTCAGTTTTAATGAGTTGAATAATACTTCAGGATGTTGTACAAAGGAAGTTTTTATGAATGCCCCAACATATTTAAATGCTGCTGAAATATGGCAGGTGTAGTGGCCAAGCCCTACAGGTGAAACTCGAAAAATTAGAATATCGTGCAAAAGTCCATTAATTTCAGTAATGCAAATTAAAAGGTGAAACTGATATATGAGACAGACGCATTACATGCAAAGCGAGATAAGTCAAGCCTTAATTTGTTATAATTGTGATGATCATGGCGTACAGCTCATGAGAACCCCAAATCCACAATCTCAGAAAATTAGAATATTACATGGAACCAAGAAGACAAGGATTGAAGAATAGAACAATATCGGACCTCTGAAAAGTATACAGTGTACTGTGCTTGATTGACCAGCAAACTCGCCTGACCTGACCCCATAGAGAATCTATGGGGCATTGCCAAGAGAAGGATGAGAGACATGAGACCAAACAATGCAGAACTGCTGAAGGCCGCTAATGAAGCATCCTGGTCTTCCATAATACCTCATCAGTGCCACAGGCTGATAGCATCCATGCCAAGCCGCATTGAGGCAGTAATTGCTGCAAAAGGGGCCCAAACCAAGTACTGAATACATATGAATGCTTATACTTTTCAGAGGTCCGATATTGTTCTATTCTTCAATCCTTGTCTTCTTGGTTCCATGTAATATTCTAATTTTCTGGGATTGTGGATTTGGGGTTTTCATGAGCTGTACGCCATGATCATCACAATTATAACAAATTAAGGCTTGACTTATCTCGCTTTGCATGTAATGCGTCTGTCTCATATATCAGTTTCACCTTTTAATTTGCATTACTGACATTAATGGACTTTTGCACGATATTCTAATTTTCCGAGTTTCACCTGTATATTACCCCTGACAGCAACATGAGTGTTGCTGCTCTCTTCCTGTGTGCTAAAATATTTTATTCCACTCTCCCATGCAGGCTGAACAATGCTAATCCTTTGGAAAGTAGCATTTATTACTACCTGGCCAGTGTGTGAAGTGCTGCATTCCAAAGGGATTATCTTCTTCCCTCCTCCTTTGTTCGTCCAGAGAAGAAGAGGTGATAATCCCCTTCAAATGGAGCATTTATTACCTATGTAGCAGATATGGAGTGCAGTATTCCAAAGGGATTTACCATGGTTGAGGCTGCTAACAGTTAAACTCTATTGTCAGCAGACTGAAACTTCACTGTAGCAGAAGTTAGGGTTTTTTAAATCATTCTGAGAATTTTTTTTTAATGGCTCTTTGAAAAAGTCCAAACAAGTATATTTTTGGAATTGAGTTTGTGAATATTCTGCTTGTATTCATGCTGAATGAAATAAATTATGGTAGCCATGATTTGTCCAAATCCACAGTTCTTACAAAAATGAGTTAATTTGTCTGAACCATTTTCTATAGAGCAAAATTAACATATCATTGTATTGATCATTACATTTGTGCATCAATTTTGTGATCCAATTGATGACCTGGTGGAGAATTGGAATAATCAGCTCACCAGGGTAATAGACATGATCACTCCTAAGCATCCTCTCCGACCCGCTTCAAAAATGACTTGGTATACGGAAGATCTGCGGGAGCTGAAGCGGCAAGGTAGACGACATTAGCAGAAGTGGAGGAAGACTCAACTCGAATCCAACAGATTGAGACATAGAGCACACTTAAAGATCTATGCTCTGGCTATACATGCAGCAAAGAAGTGTTTCTTTTCTGCCCGTATTGCTTCCACAGGCTCTCGTCCAGCGGAGCTATTCAGGGTTGTGAGGGGGCTAGTAGGGCTCCCTACTCCTCTGAATTCGAATTTGGAACCATCAGTTGCCCGCTGTGACGCTTTTAATGAGTTTTTTGTGGACATAGTCTCTCATATTCGGTTCAATCTAGATCTAGATCTAGATTTAGACTCCACAGTTATCACAGTGTCAGATGCAGAGGTATCCAGCAACTCCTCTTGTGTGGTTAGACTGGATCGATTTCAGGTTGTGACTCCTGAGGATGTGGACAAGCTGCTTGGAACAGTACATCCTACCACCTGTCTGCTTGATCCTTGCCCAACATGGCTTATACTATCTGGCAAGGGGGTTGTTGCAGAGAGCCTGGTGGCAATTATAAATACCTCTCTGAGAGAGGGCAGGATGCCTTCTTGTTTAAAGGAGGCAATTATTAGATCTATTCTTAAAAAGCCTGCCTTGGACCCCTTGCAGTTTAGTAGCTCCAGGCCTATCTCCAACCTCCCTGATGGGCAATCAGCTTGCCCATGGTTGGGCAAGGTGATTGAGAGGGTGGTGGCCTCCTAGTACCAGGTGGTCTTGGAGGAAACTGACTATCTAGACCCATTTCAAACTGGTTTTTGGACGGGCTATGGGGTGGAGACTGCCTTGGTTGGCCTGATGGATGTTCTCCAATTGGGACTTGACAGAGGAAGTGTGACTCTGTTGGTCCTTTTGAATCTCTTGGCGGCTTTCGATACTATTGACCATAGTATCCTTCTGGAATGTCTGAGGGAGTTGGGCTGGGAGGCACTGCTTTGCAGTGGTTCCACTCCTACCTTTCTGGCAGATCCCAGATGGTGTCACTTGGAGACTGTTGCTCTTCAAAATCTGAGCTTTTATATGGGGTACCTCAGGGCTCCATATTGTCTCCAATGCTTTTTAATATCTATATGAAACTGTTGGGAGAGATCATCCAGAGATTGGGTGCTGGGTGTTATCAGTATGCTGATGACACCCAAAACTATTTCTCCATGTCAACCTCATTGGGAGAAGGCATATCCTCCCTGAATGCCTGCTTGGAAGCAGTAATGGGCTGGATGAGGGATTAAAAACTGAGACTGAATCCAGACAAGACGGAGGTACTTATTGTGCGGGGTCATTACCCGAGAAGCTATATTGATCTACCTGTTCTAGATGGAGTCACACTTCCTCAGAAGGAACAGCTACGCAGTTTGGGAGTGCTTCTGGATCCACACCTTTCCCTGGTTCCCCAGGTTGAGACAGTGGCCAGCAGTGCTTTCTTTTAGCTTCGGTTGATACGCCAGCTGCGTCCATTTCTTGAGGTTCATGATCTCAAAACAGTAGTACACTTGTTGGTAACCTCAAGACTTGATTACTGCAATGCGCTCTATGTGGGGCTGCCTTTGTACGTAGTCTGGAAACTGCAATTAATACAAAATGCGGCAGCCAGGTTGGTCTCCAGGTCATCTCGAAGAGACCATATTACTCCTATATTACAGGAGTTGCACTGGCTGCCAGTAAGTTTCCGGGCAAAATACAAAGTGCTGGTTATAACCTAACCTAAGTTATAACCTATAACCTAAGCCCTAAACAGCTTAGGCCCATGGTACTTAAGAGAGCATCTTCTTCTGCATGATCTCCATCGTCCACTGCATACTTCAGGGGAGGTTCATCTGTGGCTACCTTCATGTCGTCTGGTGGCCACCCAGGGATGGGCCTTCTCTGTTGTTGCCCCGAGACTTTGGAATGCGCTTCGCGTGGAAATAAGAGTCTCCCCATCTTTAACAGCTTTTTAAAAGTGTCTAAAGACTTATCTTTTTACCCAGGCTTTTTAGCTTTTTAACTTTGTAACTTTTTAAATTTTGGAATATTTATTGGTTTTAAGCTGTTTTTAATATTTAATTGATTTTAATTTTTTGTTTTTATTTGTTGTGAACAGCCCTGAGACCTGGGGTTCGGGCAGTATAAAAATGCACTAAATAAAATAAATAAATAAATAAATTTTGGAAAGGAAAATTATCTAGATATTTAGAACTAGTATCCTTGGAATGAATGAATGAATGAATGAATGAATGAATTTATTTATTTATTTATTTATTTATTTATTTATTTATTTATTTATAACATTTATATACCACCAAAACATATGTCTCTGAGTGGTGAACAGCAAAAAACAATGCAAACTGAACAAAATAAAAAATGATTAAAACATTAAAATCATTTCAAACCTACTATTAAAAGTATCAAAACTGTAAATCTAATTAAAAGCCTGGGTAAACAATTATGTCTTCAGTGCCTTTTTAAAAGTTGCCGAGATGGGGAGGCTCTTACCTCAACGGAGAGCACATTTCAAAGTCCAGGAGCAGCAATGGGGAAGGCCCGTCCCTGAGTAGCCACCAGACAAGCCAATGGCAACCATAGACAAACCTCTCCAGATGATCTCAATGGGTGATAGGGCTCATGATGAAGAAGACATTCTCTTAAATACCCAGGACCCAAATTGTTTAGCGCTTTATAGGCAATCACCATCACCTTGTATTTTGCCTGAGAACTTATCAGCAGCCACTGTAGCTCTTTCAACACAAGAGTAATATGATCTATCCAGGATGACCTAGAGGCCAACCTGGCTGCCACATTCTGTACCAACTGCAGTTTCAGGACTACATACAAAGGCAGCCCCAAATAGAGCACATTGTAGTAGTCCAGTCTTGGGACTACCAACATATGTACCAAAGTTCTGGGGTCATTCCTCTCAAGAAATAGACACAGCTGGCTATCAGCCAAAGCTGATAGGAAGCACTTCTGGCCTTCATCTCAACCTGGGATACCAGGTATAGGTTCGGATCCAGAAACACTCCCAGACTGCATACCTGTTCCTTCCAGGGCAGCCTGAAACCATCCAGAACCAGCAGATCAAAATAGTCTCCTGATTTCTGCACAATAAGTACCTCTGCCTTTTCTCAATTCAGCCTCAGCTTGTTATCCTTCATCCAGCCCATCAACGCTTCCAGACAGGCATTAGGGAGGTTATGCATTCTCCCGATGAGGTTGAAATGGAGAAATAGATTTGGGTGACATCAGCATATTGATAACACCCCGCACCAAATCTCCTGATGATCTCTCCCAGTGGCTTAATGTAGATATTCAACTACATCAGAGACAATATGGAGCCCTGAGGGACACCATAGGAAAGGTCAGATTTTGAAGAACATCAGTCTCCATCTGGAATCTTCCTGTGAGGTAGGAGCAGAAACACCTCAAAGCAGTGTCTCCCACCACTAATCCTCTAAGACATTCCAGAAGGACTATGGTCAATAGTATTGAAAGGCTGCTGAGAGATCCAAAAGGATGAAAAGAATCACACTCCCTCTTTCAATTCCAGGTTGGAGATCATCCACAAGAGGAAGAAGAAGAACATCATGACAGATGTCTTGTCACAGGGACCCTTTGAATTCTCCACGGGAACCTAAGGATGCCTGGGGAGGGAGGAGGCAACAGGACGAGACATTCAAATGTTCTTTTGACATGTTATTTTTTATTATGGTTTTGTATGTATAGATAGTTAAGTTAGGAAATTAAGCTTTGTGTTCCCAACCCTTTTGAGACAGGAACTGTCAACTCCCATTTCCAGCCACCTGTCTCAATTGAGAGAACTGTCAACCCCTCCATTGAGGGGGTTGTACTGACCAGACTCCCTTCCCCCTAAATAATTAACTGGAAGTGAACCTTGTGTTGACTGACAGGCTGGTGAACTCCAGGGATCAGCCAATCAACACACCAGGTGGGTGGGATCTAGAGAGCTGTTGTGAGGAAGAAGAAAGTTTCCTTGTTAGAAAGTAAGCCAGGCTGGAGGTGCTCAGAGGAGGTTATGTGACCATGGAGGCTGGCTGAAGGAGAATGACTCTGCAGATCCTTGAAAGATAGGAGAGCAGGAAGCTTGTATTTTCATCTGGAGTTTGGTGAGTTCAAGGAAAGGAAGCCTGGGCTTTGGCTTCGGGAAGATCAATTTAGGGAAAAGTTTGTTTAGTCAGACTTTGCATTAGAAAGTTATATTTCTTTGATGTGTGTGCTTTCGCATATTCCTGATACTGTTTTATTATTGTTTACCTGTAACATAATTCAAATAAGAAACACTAGCCTACACCCACCCTACCTAGGGCGTTGTAGAAGACTCTATTAACATTTAAGTGTGCATTAAGACAACCTATTTTTAGGGGTGTGCATGGAACCGGTCCGGCACTGGGGTGGGGGGTTCCAAAAAGGATAGGGGGGGCTTTAGTTAACCCTCCCAACAACCGCGCCGTATTTCTTTGAGTAATCGGGCAGCAGGATAGCTCCCTGACGCCCCCTTCCAAGTCCCGCTCGGCTGGCGGCATGCGCGAAAGGCTTCTTAGAAGCCATTTGCAGCCAGACCGGCAAAGGGGAAGGGCACGGCAGGGGAGTTCTCCCGCCGCCCCCTTGCAATGGGAGGGCTTTTGCAAGAAGGGGTCTTCACGGCAGGGCAGGGGTCTTCACCTCACGGATCTTGGCGCGGATCTTCACTTCACGGAGCGGCACGGGTGGGTCTTATTGGAACAGCGCGGGTCTTCTTGGGGGCGGCCGCCAGCCGAGCGGGACTTGGAAGGGGGCGGCAGGGAGCTATCCTGCCACCCGATTACTCAAAGAAATACGGCACGGTTGTTGGGAGGGTTAACTAAAGCCCCCCCTATTCCTTATTGGAACCCCCCACCCCATCCTCCTGAACCAAAACCACCCCATGTCCAGACCGGTCTGGAGGCCTTTAGAATGGCCTCCGAACCGGTCCGTGCACATGACTACCTATTTTTGTAACCCTACTAAGTATTCTTAACTGTATCTAAAAGCCAGAAGCCTCAGATGGAAGCAGTCTGGAGTAATTGAATAAAACTGGGATTTTTAGTTCTTTTATTTTAAAAGACCTCTCTGAGTTTATTTCTAACTCAGGAAAAGGTGGGGGACAAAGGGGAATTTTCTCTGGTGCAAACATGTCCGCAAATGTTCAGCAACTACCAGTTTCCTCATCACGTGTAGGCTTGCACGTAGAAGATTTTTGTACTTGTCCAAGAGTCAAATTCAGACAATTTTCCCTGGGATTCCACCCCAAGCTCAGGGAGGTTCAAGCTCTGTCAATAAAAGGGGTGGGTGGGTGGCAGCATTTTGAACCTACCGATAATTACAGAAAACTTTGAGAAGCCTAGACAGGCAGTTCAAGCAGGGATGGTTCAGCATTTCTTTCCCTCACATGAGCTAGCTCTGAGAAAAGTGCTTTAATCTGCCACACTCCCTGTCAATTCTTAGTTGCAGATCAACTATCAGGCCGACCAAGGCAGTCTCCATCCTGTAGCCCACCCAAAATCCTGTTTCAAATAAGTCTAGATAATCAGTTTCCTGTAAGACCACCTGGAGCTGAGAGGCCACCACCCTCTCAATCACCTTGCTCAGACATGGGTGGCGGGGCGGGGGGAGTTGGAGACAGGCCTGTGAAGCTGCTTAACTCCAAAGGATCCAAGACAGGCTTTTTCAGGTCTAATGATTTCCTCCTTGAGGTAAGGAGGCATCTTACCCTCCCTCATAGAAGCATCTCTTAAGTCTTGATCTTAAAAAAAAAGAAAAAGATTGTGCAGTGGAAACGATCCTACTGCTGAAGGCCAGTCATTTTGAGCAATGATCTAACAAGAGTTATGTCCAGAAATCTGGAGACACCAAGAATCTATTATATCAGATTCATTTATCAAGCTTTGATTTCAAGTCTGAACCACTTCTTAATCAATAAGGGCCACAAAAAGTGGCAATGTTCTTCTTAAACACCTGTTATAAAGATCAAGAAATTTAGAAGAGTTTAATAGTTTGTGGATTTTACAATCCACTCTCAACAGATCCACAAACTAGTGACTGTGATATTAGAAAACTGCAAAATGTATACTGCCCAAGCAGCGATTGAATGGACATTTTGGCACTGCCCTTATTGGTACTATAGACCTATGAAGTAGACTGAGTGGCAGCTTTGCCTTTCCCACTCAAATTCAGATATGTAGTGACTTAGTTATTCTTCAGCAGGCACTATCCCACCAGGGATTCATTCAGGTACTTGGTGTCTGTACCAGAAGTTTGTAAATCCCGCCCCCTGCCCCAAGGGACATTGCATAGTCTAGCCTGTGCTCAAACAGTCACATTTTCAATTCATAATAACACCTCAAATGGTGAAGCAGCCATCACAGATCCAACAGGGATTTCAAATCACATGCCATTGACTGGGAAGGATTCAACAAAATCCCTCACCATGCTTTTCCTGGTGATTGCCCCTCCTAACTCTAGTGAATAGTCAGTCAACAATCAAGGAACAGAAAAAGATGAAGTTCACTAAGCAAGCTTTAAGATGATAAAGATACAAAAAGCTGGCCAAGTCACCCTGAAGGAACCTTTGGAGGTGGGAGCCATTATCTTCTTCACATGTTCATCCATGAAAAAGACAGTGCAGGATGAAAAGCTAGAAATGCGGGGACTACAAGATCAGTGTCAGCATGCATTATGGAAATCCCTTATAGTTTTTGTTTGTTTGTTTTGCCCCATGTGAATCTCATCAAGGCTTTAGTGTAGGGGTTCCCAACCTGTGGTAGTTCAGATGTTACTGAACTAAAACTCCCATAATTCCCAGCTACAATTTATAGGCCCAGAGATGGGCATTGTAGTTCAACAACATTTTGAGTGCCACAGGCTGGGAACTCCTGCTTTAGTGGGTGGGATCAGTCACCCACAGTTGGTTTACCTAAGCAGCAAACTCAAACCATGAATCTTACCTCATATAAGACTCCTGTTTTAAGTCTGGAGTGATGGAGTTACTTCAGTCAGAACCCTGCCCATAATATTCATCTAGGATCAGGCATTCAATCATCAGGACCATTTGACTGGTACACAGTAAGAAATGTAGAGAATAAAGACATGGAGATTGACTATTCAGGCATTGTATTTAGAATCATGCAACTTTTCCATAGGGATCTCACTGAATTCATATTACCAAATATAATCTAGGAGGATAACATTTCCATTCTTCGTGTTTTCATGCAAGTCAAGCTGCAAAAGTAGGCTGCCAATTTCCCCCCCCCAAAAATCATCACCGACTCTGATGTACTTAACTCAGACTTCATTACATGAAGATTTAAGGATGAAATCCCAAGGTGTCTGCTTCTACTTCTAGCTGTCATTCTGATGTATGAAATGCAAACAGCTCAGTGGGAGCTGCTGAAATAAGACGAAACAAAGAACAACAAAATTGCCAAACTGACAATATTTCCTTGTCTTTATGCCAGTGAGCACAGTAGATGCATGGCTGGATTGACATTGATTAAATCACTCTCTTACGCAGAAATGTTACATTTTGCATTTTTCAGATATCTCTTAACTGTGTGACAACTCTAATGGGTTACTTGTTTCCATTATTCTTTATTTGGAGAGAATTTCTAATTTACTTGGAGCATCACTTGCCTCTCTAGAATTGTGCAAAAGTTCAGTGACTCTGCATCCTCTTATTTACAGTCACTGATGACATGACAGAAAAGAGACATTAAGCACAAACAACATGTCTCCACCTTGCTTGAGCATTGCTAAATTTAATTATAGTCACATATATTCAAGTAAATCTGAGAACAATGCAGACAAATGCTGACATCTAGGTCAGCCATATTTTGTCCAATATTATTGTGACATTAGAGGAAACCTCCATCTCAGGACACTGCTTTCAAATAGTAGAATACTGTATCACAGTACAATTTTTGTGGTTAGGGAATGAGATGTGAGGTGCCCCTTGACTAAGAATTTTGCTTGTGGTAGACCCATTTAAGTCGAGGGTCAGGGTTTCCCAAATACAGTGGATTCATGGAAAGGGAGGAGTGAGCTATCACAGGCCGAGATAAAATGAAAAAGTGGATAAAGTGCCATGATGGTTTGGAGGAGGTATAAGGAGGATTGTATATAGGAACTCTGACATGCATGGGCTGACATGTACGTGTTAAATGAGAAAGAAGTAGTACAGGGAGCTGGTGTGTGTGCCTTATAATATTTCTGTGTTGGATTCATGAAACTAGGGCTGTGCAATGCTGATTGAATGTGGGGTCTTGCATCGATCCAGTCAGATCCGATACAGCAGTAGAGCCAAAAAAGACCATTCCATGAGCAGTTGGTTACTATGGTGGCAAATGGTGGTTTTTCATGGGATGAAAGAGCAGATGGCATTGAGAAAATCATGCTAGGACCCTGCTGTCCATCTGAACAAAGCATCTATTTGCATCTATTTGCACAGGCTTGGACAATGAAAGTCTGCCTGTGTGTTTGGAAAGTGAGTAGAATTGTGTTTGCAAAAGTCTCTCTCCCCGCCCCCCACTTTGCAAACAATAACACAACAAGTTATGTCTATATCTATAAATAGCCAAACCACCACTTTATTCTAGGCCTGAGTACAAATGCAAAATTTGGATTGGCTCGAATCTGATCCAATCTGAAATCACATATATCAGTTTGGGGTCCTTTGGACCCTTCAGAATGTTGAGATTGAGGTTGGGGTCAGCTTTCCCCCCAATGAAAATCCCCATAGAAGTCCATGAGGAAAGTAAAAAAGAATTGCTGAAGAAAACACAGTTAAAAGTGAGCTCTGGAAGTCAACCCACAAGTAAGTAAGGATGGCCAGACTCCATACATTTAATTATAAGTCAGTCTGACAAGATGTTGATGATGATGATGATGATGATGATGATGATGATGAAGTAACCCAAAAATTTCTCACTGCAAATTGTAGAAGAAAAATTATGAAACATCCAAGAATAACAGGGGAAGAGGAATAACATAAAATAATATCAGGGAAAGTGATATAACATCAGAGAATCTCACGGGAAACCCAAAATCGGTCATTTTATTTTCAGAATTGTATTTAAAATATTTGGGTAAATACTGTTTTAAAAAGTTTTAAAATACTTTTTAAAAAAAGTTTTAAAATACTTTTTAAAAAAAGGTTTAAAATACTTTTTTAAAGAAATGTAAAAAAATACTTTTAAAAGGGAAAAGAAATAAATGCACAGGAGGCAGGCAGGTTAAAAGATGCCAGAAGTTGGCTTTCCCCCTCTCAGCTGCACTTACCAAAAGTGTACACATATCATCTCAGGTCTCATTCCCCAAAAATCACCTTGCCCAATCAATGGTTGATTGGGTGGGTGGTGGCCTCTCAGCTTCAGGTAGTTTGGATGAAACATATTATCTAGACCCATTTCAAACTGGCTTTTGAGTGGGCTATGGGGTTGAGACTGACTTGGTAGGCCTGATGGATGATCTCCTAAAGGCAATCCACAGAGGGTGTGTGACCCTGCTGATCCTTTTGGATCTCTCAATGACTTTTGATACTATTGACCATGGTATCATTCTGGGTCGCCTGAGGAGTGTAGGATTGGGTGGCACTGTTTTACAGTGGTTCCGTTCCTACCCCTCTGGTAGATTCCAGACAATGTCACTTGGAGACTGCTGCTCTGCAAAGTGAGAACTAAAGTATGGAGTTCCACAAGGCTCTATACTGTCTCCAGTGTTCTTTAACATCTACATGAAATTGCTGGGAGAAATCTTTAGGAGGTCTAGTGCAGTGTGTTATAAATACGCTGATGACACCCAGATCTATTTCTCCATATTGATTTCATCAGGAAATGGCATAACTTCCTTAAATGCCTGCCTGGAGGCAGTAATGGGCTGGATGAGGGTTACCAAACTGGAGTTGAATCCAAAGAAGATGGAGGTACTGACTGTGGGGGGGTTGGGACCTGAGAGATGGTTTAGATCTGCCTGTTCTGAATGGGGTTACACTCCCCCTGAAAGCAGTATGTAACTTGAGAGTGCTTCTGGATCCAAAACTCTCTCTGGTTTCTCAGGCTGAGGAAGTGGCCAGGAGCCCTTTTATCAGCTTCCGTTGATAAGTCAGCGACATCCATTTCTTGAAGCAAATGAACTTAAAACAGTGGTGCATATGCTGGTAACCTCTAGGCTCGACTACTGAAATGCACTCTATGAGGGGCTGCCTTTGTATGTAGTCTAGAAACTACAACTGGTACAGAATGTGGCATCCAGACTGGTCTCTGGATCAATCTGAAGGGACCATAGAACACTGATTTTGAAAGAACTGCACTGACTGCCAATATGTTTCAGAGCAAAATACAAAGTGCTAGTTATTACCTATAAAGCCTTCAATGGCTTGGGTCCAGGTTACTTAAGAGAGCACCTTCTTTGTCATGAACCCTATTGCCTATTAAGGTCCGGTTATAGTTGCCGTCAGCTCATTTGGTGGAGACTCAGGATTCCCGCCACCACCATTTGGAGCTCTGAAATATTATGAACTTAGCTGAATGGGGTTAGAGAACTCCAACCCCAAATTGGCTTCTCCAAATTCAGGTCAGACTGCCTCCAATACCCTCTGAAACAGGCAACATGTCCAACCTTCCTGATCCGACCTTGCACAGCCCTACTTTCTTACTCTTTCCTATTATAATTTCTGAAATCTCCAGTATACTTGTTACTTCCAATGCCATTTTTGTCCCAGATGGCACACAAAGAGGCATTTTGGGCATTGCCTGATAACTATAAAATCATTTTCATGGATACCAGTCACAGACTGAGCATTTCCCTTAGTGTTTGAGAATGTTTGGGCACTGTGGTGGTTTTGAATGGCTACCATGAAGCTGATATTCTTGGGCAAAAAGGTGAGATTTTTACCTCATTATGAGTTACATATAATGAGTTTGACATGTATTTTGTATAATAACCTATTTTGAACTTTGGAATCATACAAGATTACAAAGGAGGCCTGTTTTCCAGTCTTTCATTGTATCCATTGACCCTGAAACAACTGCTTCAGAATGTTGCCCCTTTCCAACCTACACTAAAACCTCCTCTATATTATGCTCTTACGTTCAACATTTAGTTCAAAAAAGACAGCCCCCCCCTCCTCAAGAGATATTAAACAAATCATTTAAAGCCTGAGGTTTAGCCTGTAAAAGACAGGCAGTCTTTTTATTCTTGATCCAAGACATGGTAAAACTGGCAATTTAATCCTTCAATTTTCTAATACACATTGCAGAAATTTTGTGGGAGTGATACCAGCTATGAATGCTGGAGATAATTTCAGAAAATGAATTAAAGGAGCAATTTGAAGCAATTTGCTGGTGGAGAACTGAAGACAATGAAGACAAACTCCAATAGTTCCAAAAGGTGGAACTGAATGGAAATCTCAGGAATCAAGGAGATCCCAGCCAAACATATGCAGGGAACCATAATATTTTTAAATGACTGATTCACAGTTAGCCCGTGTGATGCAGGTAACTAGGTGGACTTTTGACTTGGATGTTGAAAATACATTTTGCATAAAGCTTATAGGGAAGACTCAAGTGGGTGACTGAATATTTCATAGTTGTGAGGTTACAATTCTGTTCTGAGCTCCAAATAAAATGTCTAATTAATATTTGCTCAGTTTTCTCCTTAAAAAACTTCAGCTGAAGGCCAAATTGTTGGGAAGAGCAAGGGAGGTGGAGATTGTGACATGAGCTGAGTGAGAAGATGAGTGGCTGATAAATAAGAAGGCTGGTTACAGGGTAGGGAAGATGACATGCTCAGGAGGAAGAGGGAAGGACACAGACAAGGTCAATTGTGATCATCCAAGCAGTTATAGAAGGCATCCTCAGCATGACATCTTAGCTATTTTTCTGCTATTTGTTAAGCAAGTTGGAAAATATGGACTATAAACTGCCAAGAGATGAGCAAGTGGGCTTTAGGGAGGGCAGGATTATAATGTATTGTCCTAGTGTTGCATTGTGTGATACATAAATATACTGTATGTACACCAGTTACATTGGGCTTGTTGCAGCTTTCAATTCAAATAAGATAGTTTATGGTTTAAATGATTCCAAATCAATATTTTTTATGCTTATTAGAACTTTGGGTACACATATGAGGGTGATGTGGATGGGTCTGAAAAATAAGCTGACTGATGTTATTTAAGCTTTGAGCAGGGTCTGACAAAGCTGTCTATTTGCATATATTTTATTCCATTTCTTTGTGATTAGTAAGTCATGGAAATATATTGTGAGCAGTGACAGCACTGCCCCTGGGGGCCTGGTGGTGCCAGGGGTCATTCTAGCACTGGGGCTGGATCTGCAGCTCACATCACTGTCCTTCATGAGGGCTTCATCCTCCTGTTGGTATGCAAAGAAACAAAGGGTAGTGCTTAATTCTGGTTCAAGAGGCAGAGATAACTGCTAGAGGTTCTTGTCAGTAGGCTTCTTGGAGTCCTCATTGAGGGGATTCCTGCCACAGGGTTCTGGAGGATCCCCCAGCTCTATGGAGGCAGAATGGACAGCAAAGAGTTCTTCATCAAAGGATTCCCCAGGGGCCTAATTGAGGGTATTCCTGACACTTTCCTACACCTTCCACCAAATGTGCATATGGAGTGAGAATGGTCGAAAGTGGGTCGAAATGGTCACTTCCCATATTTCTTTATTTATCAAATTTATACCCCGCTCAAACTTATGTCTCTGGGCGGCCAGAGACATATGCACATTCAGCATAATGTGGAAAGGAGCTAGTGTTACAAAATACACCAAAATTTTATCACTCATGGAATTTAGGCAGCAGATTTCAGTTTTTGGTGTCATTTGTAAAAGACATAATTTATTCAATTACAAAAGTCATGGTGCTTGGAAAGAAGTCCTTTCAACACAAATTGCTACTAGATGGCCATAATAATGGGCAAATTTAGGCTTCAATCCTATGCTCTTGTACATAAGAATACGTTTTACTGAGCTTGGGACTCAGTAATCATTTTTAAGAAGACTGAGCATGATGAGCACCATTTTAATTGAAGCAAATGAAAAGTCATCTCACAGATGATTTATGGGGCTGAAATGTGGGGGCCATTTGACTCAAACTGAAATTCTACAAAACAATTTTTGAGAAAGTATTTTTCCTTCTTCCTAAAGCATCCTTCTTGAGGCAGAAATTAGAATTACTAGAGTTACTATACTAAATTAGAATTACAGAAATTAGAGTTATTAGTAATTATTAATGTAACTATTATGATCAGTACTATTATTAATAAAGTAATAGAATCTATTGCTGCTGGCATTCATAAATCTATTATGAATTATTGATAAAAACCATTGACCGACTGAATGCTTTATTATGATCATAGACCAGCAAAAAATACATATACAAAAACACACAGTATGGTCCTACATTCAAAACTACAGAACCATCATCATAATTAGTATGTATGAAACAAACAGTGCTAAGCCATTCAAATTATGTTATTTTGGTCAACTTACAGTATGTTGAGTGGTCTAAGGAGCAGAGTATAACTTAGCAGGGATGTACATGAATTGGATTTTGTGATTTGTTTTGTTTCGAGATCGAAATGAGTAGCAAAATCCTCAAATTGATTTAGCAAAACAGTGGTCATTGCTGGTTGTTTCAACAAATCAACCTTGAAATGATTCGAGTGATTTGAGTGATACAGCCATAGGGAACGATGGGGAACTTAAAAGAAAAATCCCATTGTTCCCCATGGGTAGGTCCAAGGGACAGCAAAGTTGGTTGAGCAGTAGGGCATGATGGGTGCTACTTATCACCCAACCCACAAAGGAAATGGGCAAGTGGATTATTTTTAACAAAATTGTAACCTTTCCCCCAAAAGCCCATGGGATTCTTTGAGTTTTTTTGTGGGGGAAGCTTAAACATTTGTTAAAAATTGCCTGCTTTCTTATTTCTTTTGTGGTTTGGGTAGTAGGTAGCACCCATCATTTACCAGCCAACCCACTTTGGTGTTCCTAGGTGTTCCTAGGACCTACTCATGGGGAACAATGGAGGGATTTTAGTTCCCTATTTTTCCCTATTGCTGAAACAAAGTGCACTCACAGAGTACCCATGACAGGTTTTGCATTGCAAATTGAAATGCATATGTATCCCTGCCTTGCAAAACAGTGCAGATCAGAAGCACACAGTTAAAGGAATCTGTTGCTCCCAAAACAGAACACACTCCCCCCACCATACAGTCCAAAAATGGCCAAAAAAGAATAACTGACCCAGAAGCCACTGCCAGCCACAGTGCCTGCGCTGCAGTAATATCACAGGCATAGGTTGCGCTCTCTCACACATAATTATAACTCCTTACTTCAGCATTGTGACAGCTGCCACAGCAGCACTCTTAGCAGCAAGCATAGCCATGGAAAGGAGAGCCTGTGTACAACTACAACAGTGGGGATGACATGGGGAGTAGGCCACGGTCGTTGCCCACCACAACCGTTGCCCACCATGATCGGCATCACCCCTCCATCTGCCTGCCAATCTGCAGCCGGATCTGCCTTGCACTTTCCTGGACATCTTGGGTTTTTTTTTAAATTGAAGCCCTAACTCTGATGGGGTGCGGGGTGGGGAAGAAGTGCATTCAGGATGTATTTTAAACATGGGTGTGAGGTCAGGGGTGGTCTATTTATTATGCCACACACAGTGTTATCTATAGCACTGTAGTTCACACACAGAAGCTAGAAAAATCAACCCCCCCATTAAATCCAGTCTTTATTGGGGGGGTGTTTTAGGAGAGCGAGCAACTATGGGGCAAGTCTAAGGGAAGAGAAGGCAAAGGGTAAGGGATTACTATGGCCTCTCTAACCCAGGCCCAGCCCCGCTGTACTATTTTCCGGCTACTACCTACCTAATGCCTTCCCCAAACTAGGCTGTATTTAAAGAACTCTAAGTTCTCTAATAACCTGAGCAGGTTCAGGGCTAACCTTATGGCATCTGAACAAAAATTTAATGAGAGAGAGAGAGAGAGAGAGAGAGAGAGAGGGAAATCTTTGCCTGGGGCTTCTGGCGTCTTCAGCTGGAGTCTGCCAGGTGTTTTTCTCATAGGCACTCTTAGGCCAAGCAGATACTGGAACTCAACAGCTGGAGAAAGGGCAGGTGAACACACCAGTCAGGCACCCACCCACCCAAAAAGATCAAAACCAAAAATACCCCCCCCCCCGACATGGAAGCAGAGAGAACCTGGCAGGCTGGGTACCAGTCAGAATGCATCATCCTACAAAAACCAAAAATGAAACCAGGCACACAGCAGGAGCAATGGTGCAGCTTTAGGCTGCAAAAGAAAAATATTTTTAAAAAACCAGCACAGCAACCCAGTTAATAAAGCCACTTGGGGGCTGGCTACAGGAAAGAAGAAGAAATCCACAGAAGAAGAAAAATTCAAAGCAGCACCCAGTTAAGGCCACTGGGGTTGCTGGTGCCATTAATTTTTTTTTTTTAAAAAAAATCAGCATAGAAACCCAATTATTAAAGTTACTTGTGGCTGGCTACAAGCAAGCAAGAAGAAATCATCATCATCGTCATCATCATCATCATCGTCATCATCATCATCATTCAAAGCAGTGCCCAGTTAAAGCCACCAGGGCTGCTTGTGCCATTAAAAGTAAATCATTATGAAAAGAAAAGAAGTTGGCACTGCAAATAAAAATAGAGAGACAGATATCTCTCTCTCTCCCCTGGGCCAGGAAGGCAGGCCTAGACCAGACACCACCACCGCTCTGCTGCTGCAGTCTCTGGTCCAATCCTATTCTCTTTAAGAGGCAGACACCATAAGAGCTCTCTCTGGCCAGTCCCCTTAAATACATTTTGAAACTCTATCCTTTGACCTCCGCCCTCCCTCCTGCCTCCCCCCAGCCAATGGGGGCACAGTTGCCCATGCCAACACTTGATTTGAATGATAACAAGATAACCAAGAAGCAAGGAGATCTCAAGCCAATCAGAAGCCAGTGCCCAAAACCCAATCAGCAAGGTGAAAAAAAACAGGACTCAAAATGGCACTCAAATCACTAAAATCAATCCAAGCACAAATTGGGGTCTACTCAATTTGAATTCCAAACAGGCCCTTTATTTTAAGGGTGTTTCGTTTCAAGTTTGAATCATGCAAAACGTCCATTTTGAGCTTGAATCAATTCAGACTCGAATCATTTTGCTCATCTCTAAAACTTAGCAACTCTATCATAAATAGATGGATTCTGTCTGATAGGAGGAAAGATAGGTAAAACTCATCAGATAACAAGATAACCTACTTGGCTTTTTAACTAAAATAGGTGTAATAAAAGTAGAACCAATGTTTTGATAATAAGAACAATACAAAGGAACATGTCCCACAGTTTCAGCTTTACCCACATAACAAGGACAGATACACTCATTAAACAGGATGTTCTGATATCTTTCTTCAAGCAGAGCTGATGGTAGTGCATTAAAACATGGCATTGTAAATGCCCTCCAATGATTCAGGTCTATAAGATTAAAGAGATATTGGCTGGAGAAAATCTGAGCCAAGAATCCAAAGGCTAAAGTAGATGGGGACCAAACTCAAATCTTTTTGCAGCTCATTATCCCATAGATATCTAATGGTCATTTTAAATAGTTAAAAATGGGGGTATACTCATATGTCAAAAGTGTTTCCAACCAAACTCAAATCTTTTTGCAGCTCATTATCCCATATATGTTGTCTAATGGTCATTTTAAAAATGGGGGTAAACTCAAAACACAAAAGTTTTTCAAAACTCCTCCAAATTATTTGAAAAACATCTACAAAGTTAATGGGCCCAAACCAACCAGAAACAATATTAACTTAAGCACAAAATTTAAGGCATAAATCCATGCCTGGGCTTCAATTGTAATTCCAAAATGCATTGGAAACAAAGTGTGGAACTGAAAAAATGGCTCTCAAAAATTTGGAACCAACAACTTCAAGGGGGCACTTTTGCCAGAAACACCTTGATGGCTGAAGGGCCCGGTGGCAGAGAAGGGGAGGGACAAAGTGGGCTGCATGAGCTAGCCCTATCATTAGTGGGGACACTCAATGGATGAAAAAAGGGTTTGGATGACTTCATGGAGGAGAGGTCTATCAATGGCTACCAGTTGGAGGGCTGTGGGCCACCTCCAGCCTCAAAGGCAGGATGCCTCTGAGTACCAGTTGCAGGGGAGTAATGGCAGGAGAGAGGGCACGCCCTCAACTCCTGTCTGTGGCTTCCAGCGGCATCTGGTGGGCCACTATGCGAAACAGGATGCTGGACTAGATGGGCCTTCGGCCTGATCCAGCAGGGCTGTTCTTATGTTCTTATGATGCCCCTGGCTGGTGGATTTAGCTAGTCTATTTTCCTTGGGCTGTGCTCTGAGATTTGGCTTCCCATGGGAGAGGCTTCTAGATTGAATAAAACCTCCAAACCTAGCTTGAAAAATCACACACACACACACACAGGGAAGGGAAGAGGGAATTGTGGGGCGGGGAATGAAAAATTCCTGGGAAGAAAGGGGGAAGCTCTCTGGAGTACAATCTGTCTGACATGAAGGAAGAGGAAGCTCAGTTCTCTACAGATAAATAGGATGCAATGATGGCGACTCAGGGGGTCATAGCCCTGTGATGAATCCCAGAAGCTACACAGTTTAGAGCTTTTTGGCTGGCTGTCCTTATATGGTAAAGAGGGGCTTAAACAGTGCTCCTCTAAGTTATGGGAATGGTCATCAGTGGGATACAGAATAACGGAGAAAGCTAGACGGGAAGATGGGATTACCTTAGAAGCAATTTTAGTAGAAGATTTTAGAGATTATGGCTTGTTTACTTTATAACTGAAAGAGCTGAGAAAGTTGACTGGAATGCCAGGTCAAGAATGCAAGGTAAGTGCAAGAATAGGAGAAAAGTAATGGCTGCCTCCGTTTGAAAGTCTCAGGAGTGCTTTAGAGTCTCAGTGCAGGAAGTCTTTCTTGGGGTGTCAGGGCACCCTGTGTGGACTCTTGTGGGGGTAGGATGCTGCAGTTGTGCTTCCTCCCTAACTAGTCCCCTAGTTTCTCCCTAAGTAGCTGCTCCTAGCCCAGGGGGGCCAATTTTGGACCTCCTAACAGGTTTGGCAGCAGCAGAGGTTTTCTCCCTAAGCCAGGCCTTCTGGGGAGCCTAGCAAACAGAGTTCTCAATGCATCGGTAGTCTTAGGCACACATTCTGTCCAACACTCATAGTAGTGTTGCCCTTGGCATATAACTATGATCTTTTGTGGTTCCTTTGGTCCATAAGGAACTCAGAACAGAGCAAGATCAGTACAGCAGATTACATGATGTGGATGGATGGGATATGTAAATACATATTATTACTAGATAGTAACAGTTGTATTCTTTTCATGACATATGTGAGGGTTAATGAATTGAGAAAGGAAGCACTTCATTGTGCAGGCTCCCTGGTGCTAAATGTAGGCTGCACAGGAATATTATTAATGCCTGGCTTAAAGATGAAGCATCTGATACTGTTGAAGCCCTACAGCCAGCGTGGTGTAGTGGTTAGAGTGCTGGACTAGGACCGGGGAGACCTGAGTTCAAATCCCCATTCAGCCATGATACCAGCTGGGTGACTCTGGGCCAGTCACTTCTCTTCAGCCTAACCTACTTCACAGGGTTGTTGTGAGGAGAAATTCAAGTATTCAAGAGCGAGATATAAATGTAAAAATAAAATAAAATAAATAAATAAATACAGACCTGGCCTCTCTGCCACTCCCTGCCCCTTTGTCAGGTGCCTTTCCAGGCTTTCTTGGAAAACCTCAGAGAAACCCTAAGCCTTTTCCCAGAACCTTCTAAGAAATGTCAGAAAAACCAGGCCAGTTATGAGAGCGCCTCACCATCTCCAGTGACAGGCCTGTCAAAAACTGTTTTCCCCGCATCTGTATTTTGTCATTTAAGTGGTTCATATTAATATACAATATTCATATACAATATTTAGTATTGTACCTAAATTATGCAGCCTTGTCATGATATATGGTTTAAACCAAATAAAGATTGATCTGATTGTGGATCAGGCCTGCTTGGGGAAATAGAACTGGCATGGCTGATAATACAATCCTAAGAATTGACATGGTGGGAAGGCAGAGGAAAGGAAGAGTTATGGGGACTGGCAGGAGGAACAAAGAATTAGATAAAAGTATGAGAGCCATTGAAATTTCTCTGGGAGGAGCACCTATGATGTGTGGTGGCCCCAGACAGCAAAATAGAGGAAATGTTTATGCAAGGTGTGTGGAAGTTCTGTGTTTGCTTTGAATGTCTCTGTAATTGGTACTTTTCAAAAAAAGAAAGCAAGCCTCCAAAACCCTTCGCCCCCAAAGAATCGATCCATTTAATGGATGTTGGAGGTTTGCAGGTATTATTTATGGCTATTTAGGTATAAAAAGAGCTTTGTAAGTGTGAGGGGAAATTTTAACCTTCAGTGTCAAGTACAGCTTTATAAAACACAAAGACTGGCTATGGGCAAATTAAATGAACAGGCAGCTGCAGCCCCTGCAAATGCTGGAGAGGTATTGAGTCAGGCAGTCAAGCAGAACAAGGCTGGTTGTTTCACTAAACCCAGAGCTTCTTTATCTCTATCCATAAATGTGTCATTGTGCAAAATGAGGCTATCCTTAGTGCCACGCCATGCAAATAAAAACTAAAAGAGAAATATTGCTTCTCGCAAGCAGCATCATGCGGCTGTGTTGCAGCTGAAAACAAGACACCAATTAAGTTTTCTTAACATTAGTCTAAAATGTTGTTGTTGGACAGTAAGCAAGCATATCCAAGTTGTGAAAGTCATACTTACAGTAACGGATAAATTAAAATAATGCCCAGGTTATTTCCCCTGCTAACTGAGCAGAGGGACACCTTTTTAAAGTGGCAATGCTCTTTATTGAGCAGGGGGAGAGCAACTGGCCCTATCCATCTCCAGCACAGCATCTCTCCAGTGTCTTGCTGGTGTCTATCTTAGATTGTGAGCCCTTTGGGGACAGGGAGCCATATACATTATTTATTTATATCTATGTAAACCACTTTGGGCACTTTTGTTGGAAAGCAATATATAGACATTTGTCATATTGTCGTATTAGTATAAATCATATCAGAGTAGCCATCTGTGGAGAGGTTGGAATTTCCCAGCAGAAACATCTAAACACAATTATATGAGTAGGAACATAAGCAACTGCCTTATACTGAGTCAGACCATTAGGGGTGTGCAATGTGGATTTTTGGTGTTTCAATTCAGATCTGAATCGAAACACCCCCGATTTGTTTTTGGGTCCGAATCTGACCCATCCGAATCACCCCAGATGCAATTTGGATCAAAATTAATCTGAATCCGAATACAAATTGATTTGGATCAAAAAATGGGTCCCAGGGCCAAAAGAGTGGGCTGGGGTGCTAGTGCCTTAGGGTGGAGGCTACCATCCAAATTGCAGAGGGATTGGGCAAAGGGCTGATTTTTGGTGAATTGTTGAAGTTCTGAGTGTAGATTCTCCAGTAGCAAATGAGATTTTCAATACAAACCATGAATCCTCCACTCTCATTTGCTATCAGAGAATCCACACTCAGAACACCTCAGAAACAACAGAACCCTGTACCCCATGGGTTTCCCATGGGGGTGGCTGGCACCACTACACCACCACTCACTCTGGGCCACCCCAGCACCCCACAATTGCAGTTATGGGGCTGCTGAAACCTACATGATTCCCTATGGATAAAAACCTTAAAGATGCGTAAACTTCAACAAATCACCAAAAATCAGCCCTCTGCCCAAATCCTTTGAAAAAATTCTGATAAGTTCCTTGCCCCCCTTGGGCACTACCACCAACCCCACACCACTCTAGGCCACCCCTTTTCCCCTGAAGTGAAGCGATACACCTCCATTATACCTTATGGGGGGAAAACCTTAAGGACATGTAAACTTCAACAATTCACCAAAAATCAGCCCTTTGCCCAATTCCCCTTAAATTTGGGTAGTAGCCTCCACCCATTAGACACTACCACCCCACCCCACCCTTCCACCCAGATCCCACTTTATGCCCCAAATCTGCCCCAAAGACACTAAAACTTCAACAATTCACCAAAAATTAGCCCTTTGCCCAATTCCTCTGCAATTTGGGTAGTAGCCTCTACCCATTAGGCACATAACTTAAACTGAGTAGTACCCCACTGCCTTGTGGGTGGGAGTGGGGTGTAGTTGGCACATGGCAGTTGACAGTTGGCGCTGTCGAAAAGACAGTCAAAATGAATAGAAGAAATGAAGTTGTGTAATGAATCTTCATAAAGATTCATTGAGTGAAAGTTATTATCCACCAAAGAATCTTGAAAAAATAGTGACCACACATATATACATATGAAAAAATAGTGACCACTTGAAAAATAGTGAATACACATTTTGGTCCATAACTCCACTTCTATAAGCTTAGCTTTTTTTTTTTTTTTTTTTAATGAAAGCTGGGGGAATTAATAGGAGGGATCTGAAACTCGAATTGATTTGAATCGAATTAGGTGTGATTCGCTTTGTACCCAAATCTAGCCAATGGACCACAGGGGAGATTTGTTTTGTCTCCGAATCACCTGAATCAGCTAGATTTGGGTACAAATTGATTTGTATCCAAATCAATTTGCATATCCCTACAGACCATTGCTCTGACTCAGTGTTGTCTACACTGACTGGCAGTGGAATACCAAACTTTCAGGCAGGAATCTTTCCCAGCTCTACCTGGAGATGCCAGGATTGAACCTGGGACCTTCTGCATGCAAAACAGATGCTCTATAACTGAATGGTGTCCCCACTCCCATCTTACATTTCAGCAGAATGTAAGTTCCAGAGAAATCAGAGGAAACATTTCCTATAATTAACAGACACACTTGTGTGACTGTGTTCTAGTTCTCCCACTCACAACTCCTAAAGTGCTCTATTTCTCTGTTCAGTTCCATGGATCCATCTATTTCCTCCTCCCTCTTGTTCTTTCTTTAGATGCTTTTGTATGTCTCTTTCATATTTATTTTTTGTTTCTCCGTCAGCCACTCCTTCTCCTTATGTTTATTATAAAAGAACCCAGTCATCCATTTTCCCTCTCTCTCTCTTGTTCTTTCCCTGTCCAGGTTAGGGATATGCACAAAGCTGCTTTTCCTAGTTCAGTCTGGATTCAAGCCAGATTTGAACTAGGCAGGACTGGTTCAGTTTTGCCTCTTCGGATCAGTCCCCTGGTTCAGTTTGAATTCAAACCAGTTCAGGCCGGCCTTTCTCCCGAGTTTCCCGGGCTGGCAGCAGCCCAGTGCAGGCCCAATGTGGACTGTTTGGGGCCTTCTGCGCATGTGTGGAGACCATTTTTTCACTGCTGTGTATGCACACAGGCCATTTGCATGCACGGACGTTTAGAAAAATGACCTCCACACATGCACAGAAGGCCCAAAATGGCCCAAACTGGGCCTGAACCAGGACGTTGCCTATCCAGGAGACTCGGGGGGAGGCCAGCGGGGCTCGGGGAAGCCACTGATGGCCCCCATGGTGGCTGCCACCACTGCCATTGTGAGTACTTTAATAACCTAAGCAATTAGAAAAGCCCCCCATTCCCACTGTCCCTTTACCGGTAAAGGGGAATCCTCACTGTATTCTCCTTTGCCAGTAGGGCTTCAAGCCGGTCCTAACTGGTTCAGTTCAGCCTCAGCCCAAACAGGACCTGGTTTGGTTCAAGGTCAATACTTTGAACCAAATCAGTTTGAGCGTGAACTGGCTCAATCTTGAGCCAGTTTGTACATCCCTAGTCCAGGTTAATTTCTTTTTTGTTCTTTCTCCTTCTCTTCTGCCTTTTGTACAGAGTGGCTGCAACTTGATTACCAAAGACAGGAAAGGGTTGAGGGATGACCCTGGGTTAGTCTGCTGTTGGATGAGTCTCTGTGGGACCCTAGTTGACCTTAGCCCTGACAGTGGAAACCTTTTTCACCCAGCAGAGTGGAAGAGAAATTCTCTGCTTTTAATTTGCAAGTGAAAATAAATAAATATAGTGGGTAAAGAGCTCAGAGTTATATTTATTGGGTCCCCATTCGACCTTCTCATCTTTTTATGCTGAGCTCTTCCAGTTGCTACATTCTTTGCTGGCTGAGGGTGTTGAGATAGCGGTATGATCCCAACTCATCTTGTGACTATGACTCATTTCCTGTGAAGGAAAACTGAATTTGGTAGGAATGTGTGAAATGTTTCGGATACAAAACATTTTGTACCCCAAACAGCCCATTTTGAGTGTTTTGTAGACAAAACAAGACACCCTTTTTCCAGATCGAAAAGTTTTGTATACAAAACAAAACGTCCCTCTTTTGGCTACAAAACTTTTTTTGTTTCGGACCTCTATTTTGTGGCGATCTCTGAGTCAGTCTCCATTTTGTGTTTGACATCTCTTTGAATTTCCTGCCCTTCCAGCCTTCTGATCAGTGACGTAAAGCATGGGCTGACCTGCTGATGATTCCCACCTTGTTCCCCACTGACTCTTTTCACTCCTTACTGACCCCACATTGGCCAGGGAAGGGTCGAAGAAGGGACAAGGGTGGGGGGGAGTTCAAGGAGCGTTTTCAATTCATTCAGCAAGTTAGTAGTCACCATTCTGCTTTTATGCCTCATTGGAGAGAGAGAGAGAGAGAGAGAGAGAGAGAGAGAGAGAGAGAGAGAACTAGTTTGCAGCAATGCATGCCTCAAGTTGCCATGATGCCATGTCATTGCCCATGCCTGCCTTGTTGCCAGCCTGAGCTCAGACTGCCAGCCTGCTATGGCTACTGCATGCCAGCCTGGGAATGGATTCAGGGGCAGAAGAGTGGGTTGGGTGGTAGTGCCCCAATGGGTGCCTGCCAGGCTGCCACAACCCAGATTCCAAAGGAATTGGGCAAAAGGCTGATTATATGTGATTTGTTGAAGTTTACACGTCTTTAAGATTTCCCCCCTAGGGAATAATAGAGGTTTCAGTAGCTCCATAACTCCACTTGGGGGGCACCAGTGTTCTGAGTGTAGATTCTCTTGTAGCAAATGAGATTTTCAATGAGAAGCCATGAATCCACTCTCATATGCTACCAGAGAATCTACACTCAAAACATCTCAGAAACAACAGAACCTAGTACCCCTTGGGTTAGCAACCCATGGGAGTGGTTGGCACCCTATGTGCTCTACACCACCACTCTCTCTGGGCCACCCCTATGTCCCCAAGTGCAGTTATGGGGCTGCTGAAACCTCCATCATTCCCTATGGGGAAGAAAAACGCATAAACTCCATTAAATCTTTAAAAATCAGCCCTCTGCCCAATACTGTTGAAATAATTCAAAGAATGTCTGAAGTTTGCATGTCTTTGGGGCAGATTTGGGGCAGAAAGGGGACCTGAGGGGCAAAACAGTGGGTTAGGTGGCAGTGCCCCAAGTGGTGCCTTCCACAACTCAGATTCCAGAGGAATAGAGCAAAGGGCTGATTTCTTAGGAATTGTTGAAGTTTACGCTTCTTTAAGGTTTTTTCCTCCTAGGGAATAATGGAGGTTTCAGCAGACCCATAACTCCACGTGGGAGGCACTGGGGGGGGGCCGGGAGCAAGTTATGGTGTAGTGCACATAGGGTGCCAACCACCCCCATGGGTTGCTAACCCATTGAGTGCTGGATTCTGTTGTTTCTGAGATGTTCTGAGTGTAGCTTCTCTGGTAGCATATGAGATTTTCAATGACAAACCATGAATCCACTCTCATATGCTACAAGAGAATCTGAATCTACACTCAAAACATCTCAGAAACAACAGAACCCAGTACCCCATGGGTTAGCAACCCATGGGGGTGGTTGGCACCCTATGTGCTCTACACCACCACTCACTCTGGGCCACCCTGTTGCCCTCCAAGTGCAGTTATGGGGCAGGAATTATGGAGGTCCATCATTCCCTATGGGGAAGAACTTTACAGATGCGCAAACTCCATTACATCTTTAAAAATCAGCCCTCTGCCCAATTCCTTTGAAATTATTCTGGCAGCTTCCTTGCCCCCACAGGGCACTACCATCCACCCAACTCTGCTCTGGGCCATCCCTTTCTCCATGACATGAAGCTATACTTTTGCTGAAACCTCCATTATTCCCTATAGGGAAAATCTTAAACTTCAAAAATTCACCAAAAACCAGCCCTTTGCCAAATTCCTCTAAAATTTGGGTTGTAGCTTCCACGCATTGGGCAATAACACCCCCCACCTATTAGTTTTGCCCTGGAGCCATTTTTTAAAAATCCAAAACATTTCAGATTCAGATTTTACAATTTTGAACAAAGAACAAAATTGGGGTGTTTCGGATTTGCTGGTTTCAAACAAAGAACAAAATGGGGGCGTTTTGGATTTGGGCCAAAAACAAAACAGAAAAAAACAAAAACAAAATGCACAACCCTAGAATTTGGAGGGCAATGTTGTCCTCAGCTGCATTCCCACTTTCAATTTGTTCAGTTTTCTCCCTGCATTTGGAGTGAGGGTCCCAGCTCTTAGGGGTGAAATCTCCACCTCTTCCCCCACAAGGGTCACCTCTCTTTTCCATCTTATTGGCCTATGCACCTCACTCTTCTCGATGTGATCCAATCACATTGGACTGAGTGGTCCCATTTCTCCAAAGCAACTGCATCAGTGGCAATGTCATCATCTTTATAGAGTGGCACCATGGCAGGTCACTTGGGTGGAACTTGAAATGCATGGTCTGGTAGTTCCACAGGCTCTTATTGGCTCCCACCCTAGCTTCTGTTCCAACATACCATCATCCTGTTCCAGTGATTGTCCATGATTAATTGACAATATAGAAGCACCTTTATTAAGCTAGACATGACTCCTGGCACCAAAAGTAGAAGAGAAACAAAGGGGCACAGAAAGGATCAGAAGGTAGGCCAAGGTCAGCAATGAGTATATAGCACATCCTGATTCCTGCTCTCTTAACTCTCCACTAAGCCACCCAGCTTCATTAGAAGCTGTTGAATGCAATGATATCTATTGTAAAGGAATTGGATCACCTCTCTTGTGTTCGTTGGCAAGAGAAATGCTAAAATGGGCTTCCTTTGTTCGCTCTCCACCAATTGATGTGGTAGCAGCTGCAGCTTTTATTGAATGGCTCTGTCAATTTTCAGGCTGATATAACAAGGGTCCAACTGAATAAAGACATGCATTTCAACAGGGGCTCTCCTCTGATCAGGAAATATGCTATGAAGTGGCTTGTTCGGAAGCAGAAATCAAAAGGCGCTTTTGAAGCTGGTGGCCTAACAAAGCTGGAACCAGAATAAACAACAGGCAAGAGGTAGAATTTATAAATTTAATGATTCGATATTGTTCTCAGATGAAAATAAACATTGTAAGCAAAGTCTGGCCAAAGAATAATATTGCTCTTTTATAAACCAGAGCACCCTCGATCTCAACGTTCTCAGTCTCAGTAAGTCCAGACTGCTTTACCCAGTTATACTAGATGATTTACTAATTAGATATCACTTCCTTTTAGGAAAACCATGTGAATATGTTACAGATGTACCTGTCAACATATGCCCTTGTCTCTCTGACATGGAAGCAGTACTGTATAGACATCATTTTGATGGAAGCAGTTGTCAATCACATCATAGCAACCTTTTCAACAAAATTTTAATTTAGACTTTAAGCAGGAAATAACTCATTAGCTATGCTCATTGTATTATATAAACTGAATTAAAATCTGTGCTAATTGTGGGATGGAACAAGGTACAGATGCATATAAATGTCCCATAAAATGTTTTCCATTTTGATTTTATGGAGCTCAAATATGCAAATGTTTCTCATACAGCTTTTGCTACCCTTGAATGCTGCAAATTTGATCACGGCTCCCCACTTTAAAAATTACTACAAATAAATCATTTCTTAATTTACAGTGGTCAACATTCTCTGCAGGATTGCGATGGAGGAGCTGTGAGCCAGAACACTACCATAGCAGCACTGAAGGCTGCTGCATAGCCCAGCATGCATGGAGGGGACAGGGAAGAGATTTTCACTCCCATTCCGGCAAAAGCCCTTTTCTCTACCAGAAACATGTCCCTGAGGGCTGCACAGACATTTACTGATGTCTTACATTTGATTTATTTAATCTTCTAGACCACTTTATTCCTAGATGGCAGTAGACTGTAAAGGTGTTGAGCACATTTGACATTCTGATACCATTTGAAAGTATTTTTATGTTTTATGATACAATTTTGTTTTATGAGAAATTTGATTCTCTGAATTTCTGTAGCGTTCTTTGCATTACAATGTCTCTGGAGTTTAATCTCTCAAGATTAACACACTACTTTGCTTTTTCCTAGTTCTGCTGCATAGAGATGTTATGGGGAAAATAGACTGAATTGGCAATAATTAGATTGGAGGAATGAAATGGTGATGTGCAGCCATTAAGATTATGACTAGCTAAATCAGCAGAAGGTCTTTCTAGCCTTGGAAAAACCTGATCTAAACTGTAATCTGTAACTAATAAAGCAATTTAAAGACAAACTGTTGGTATATAGCATCTGAATGGTCTGTCTATTTATTACAAATATAGAAACAATAAAGAAAACCACCATCACAAAGGAGACTCCATCTTTTAATCCTAAAAACTTTACTAGTAACATCAGTCTCCCTCCCTCTCTCTCTCTGAAAAACTGACTCATCCAGCATCCACCAAATCACTTTTGTACTGTTTAATCAGGGTACACAATGCATTGCAAGTGGCCAGGCCATTGCCTTGTGCATCTATGTGGAGAAGGTAGTTACGTGGTATTATCTAGGGATGTGCACAAAACTGGCTTAGCCTGTTTGGCTCAAATTCAAACCCAATTCGAACCAGGGATGGTAGGTTTGGTTTTGGTTTTACTGGAACCCCCTGGTTTGGTTCAAATTTGAACCCAATTTTAACCAGTTCTAAACGGTTCTACATAGGGTATAATGGGGACTTGAACCAGCCCATTATTCCCTATGCAGAGCACCTAAGGGCACAAAACAGGGGTGGGTGATAGGCACCCTGGGGTGCCAACTACCATCCAAACCCCAAAGCAACTGAATTTTTCCATGTTTTTTATTTCTCCCATAGGAAATAATAGGGATCTGAGGCTGTCCCATGCCCCTCTCCTTTGGGGTGTGTGTGTCTGGACATCTCAAAGTGGGTTTGGGGGCATGTTAGGTTGTGCCACAACTCCCCACATGTCCCAAACCAGTGTGGTTTATGGGTGTTTTTTTCTGGAATTCTTTAGTTTTTGGCCTCTTTCACAGTCTATCAGAGTGGATTCTTTGGTGTGTGTGTTTGGGTGAGTGTAAAAGGTTCTTCATAGGGATTCATTGAGTGAATGAATGATGAATGACCAAAGAATCCACTATCATTTTGCATCAAAGAATCTACTCAGAAGACCTCAAAATTGAATATAACAACATAATATCCCATGGGCTTGTGGTTTGGGGGTGGTGGTTGGCAGCCATGTGCACTACACCACAATCTGCTCTGGCCCACCCATGTGGAGTTATGGATTTGCTGACATCCCCATTATTGCCTATGGGAAAATCTTTAAAATGCACAGACTTCAAAAATAAACCTTAAAGATGCACACACTTTTAAAATATGTTTTTTTAAAAAAATCATCCCTTTTGGCCAATTTCTTTGAAATTTGTGTGGTAGCTTCCACCCATTGGGCACTACCAGCCATCCCATTCTTCTGTTCCCAGACCCCCATGTTTTGCCCCATATCTACCCAAAGACATATGGAACAAAAAGCAGATAATCCACGCCAGGCAGCAGTAGGCTAAGCAAAGCAAAGCTCCTCTGCTGCTGCTGCTGCTGCTGCTGCTTCTCTCTCTCTCTCTCTCTCTCTCTCTCTCTCTCTCTCTCTCTCTCTCCCCCCCCCCATGAGGCAGAATGGCAGAATGGTGGCTGGCTGCCTCCTAAAGTACATTTGAAAATCTCTCCTTCAAATTCTGCCTACCCTTGTCCCTTCTTTGACCCTTCCCCATGCCAATGCTGGGTCAGTCACCCCTGGTAACACAATATTTGAATGGAAATGAGCCAATCTGGAACCAGGGGAGAATCACCAGCCAATCATTGTACCTGTAAGTCACCAATCCGAAGCTTGTGAGCGTGGGATTTTTTATTTTTATTTTTTTTTAAATCCTGACACAAAATGGAGACAGCAAGAGAGATCACCACAAAATGGAGGTCTGAATCTAAGCATTTTTTGGTTCTGAAATCCAACCGATTTGTTTTGGACCCAAATCTGGCCAGCTAGCACAGACTTACAGTGATTTGTTTTATCCACAAATCACCTGGAACATATAGATTAGGGTACAAATCGTTTTGTACCCAAATTGATTTGCATATCTCTACTGCCTTTTGCCAGCAAGTGAAAATATTTATATTTTGCTGGGCATCCCCCAGTGATTGATTATTGACTGTAATGTTGCTTCTTTATTTTATTGTAGTAATTGTATTTTTTAACTATGTTTTTTCTATGCTTTTAAATATTATAAAGTGCTCTAAGCTAGCTTTTAAAGTAAAAGCAGTATTTAAAAAGTAAAAAAATAATACATAAGGATGATGGAATGAGACAAGCAAAATTAATTTGTTCTGTATTGGAGCCTCCCTGAAGTGTATTGCATCTTGTTATTAATTTTTATCTGCATGATTGGAATAACATAAAGACAAACATGTTAAAAACTATGTAACATACTGTAATATAAATCATATAATTGTGCTTTATTATCATTGAAAAGACAGCAAGATTCCACAGATAGATGAATTCAAAATATCCATAGACTGTAATTCATATTCACTCTGGAGTATTCTTGTCATCATCTCCAATTGGTTAGCTTTTGTGGTTGGTATTGCATAGAGGCATTAAAAAACAGAATTAGATTTTCAAGCTAAGAGGACTGCCATTTTGTAATTAGTCTTCAGTGTATGAAGAAAGCCCCTGGGTGTCTGTGCCCAAGTTGTTGTTGGCTCCTAAAAAATCTGTCAACTTAAGTAAACATTAAGAAAATCAGAATGTACTGAAAGAGACTGAATGTACTGAAAGCTGAAAGAGACTATGACAACCATTTTATTTGTGGCAGCTAAAATATGTTTCGTCATGGTTTCACAGTTACTGAGTTCACCATATAAAGTGCACACATCCATATTTCTATAAGCTGATGATCAATGCCTCTTTGCACCAGTTGTAGAATAGCAATATTAGTTGCCTCTATACTGATACAATTATATCATGTTAGAGTATTTACAATTAAAATTATTTACCTTTTCGTGCATTATGATTGCTGAGTTAGCATAATTGCATCTAAATTATGCTTCTGGTGTGATCCAGCATCTTTTTAAAATGCTGCATATAGGATCATCAATGGTGTGTCACAATCCAGATCCATCCTTGCCAAATCTAGGGCAAAGCACACACAGAGATGCTGGCAACAGTTGCTCTCCTGGTTTTGAAGTCTGATTCCGGTATGTGCATCTAAGTGCATCTAAGTTCTGTCCTAGAGCAGCCAGCTCTAAAGAATGACCTGTACCTTTAATAGTTCCTATTAATACTATCTCCTTTGCCTATAAGAGTTGTAGGAGAGCTAAATAGGTACAGCTTTGTCACCCCGGCATAAATAAACATACCTGCCCCAAGTGCTTCTTCTATGCAATTGATAATATGGGAGTCATACCCTCCTTCACCTCTAGTCACTGCACTGTACAAGTACTAATCTTGAATACTTCGTAAATTACTGTGTCTCACAGCAAGGGCGTAACGAGGCTGGAGTGGGCCCAGAGACAAAATTTTTAAATGGGCCCCTCGCTGATACACACACACTCACTTTACATGTGACTTGCCTCTGGGGGGCCCCTCGAGGCATGGAGGCCCCCAGGCAGCCGCCTCCCCTTGCCTAATGGTCGTTACGCCCCTGCCTAACAGGACTGAGCTATAAGACATTTAAAAAGGAAAGGAAAGGTATCATTGTCTTCTCCCACGCAATATGAGATGATACCTTTTAGCACCTTCCTGTATCACTGTTGCCTGATATAGGAATTGCCCATATTCTGGGAAACATACCAGCGGGGATCTGAACCAACAGCCTCCTGCTCTCTAGGCAGGTTGCTTCCCCACTGTGCCATTAGGTGGCTAAGGTAAAGATAAAGTGTGCCATCAAGTCGATTTCGACTCCTGACACCCACAGAGCCCTATGGTTTTCTTTTGGTAGAATACAGGAAGGGCTTACCATTGCCTCCTCCTTCACAGTATGAGATGATGCTTTTCAGCATCTTCCTATATTGGTGCTGCCCGATATAGGTGTTTCCTATAGTCTAGGAAATATATCAGTGGGGATTTGAACTGGCAACCTTCTGCTTGTTAGTCAAGCATTTCCCCACTGCTATAAGACATCAAAAGACTACCATATTCTGCCTCTTTTGTTCAAAAATTGCTAAGTAACATTGTATATCAAAAATGCATCTCACTTACTCAATTCTTTTCTGATAGCTACTTCAAGTCCCATATGCTTATTGCATTTCCTTGCTTATCTTTTATATGATGTTTTAGTTTTATTTAATAAAGTCATTCATTTTATCCCAGCCTGAAAGACAAGCTATAAATAAAAGAGTGGAGATGTCTTTGATCCAAATAAATAGTTAAATAACTAAAAAATTGATGTGATTATAAGGTAGACAACATCTTACACACAACTTATTTCATGGGCATATATGCATCATTTCTTTGACATTTATTTTGTGTGGTTCACAATAAATATCATATTCCTCACATACTTCTTATTTTCCCTGCTCTATCATAGTATCTTAATCACCATATCAACAAAGCATTTACTGTAATTTCTACACTGTGGTTGGCCTTGATCCCTTTCAGGATATGAAAAATCACTTTAGTCATGGCATTTTCTTCAGATGAGGGTAGAACTTGGCCATTCAATATTATTATTCTAGTGGAGTAGGAAGGATTAATTCCTCCGAGATATATCATTGCTGCCTCCAAAACATCTCTGACCAGATGCAAAAAACAATTTATACATCCTTTTCCAAATTGTGCATATGTTGCAGGAATCAAGCCAAATTCTTATTTTAGAGTTTAATGTAATCATAAAAAATGTAATTACTCCAATCAGTACTTTTAAAATTACTGTTGAAGGGTCCAAAGCTGTTTTTCTCAGAGTAATCTTTCGTTGCTATTAATAACACACCTGTAATTAGGTAACAATAAAAGTGAGTGATGTTACAAGAGATGTAGGAAATATATTAAGGGCGCCTTTTAATGTGGTGATTCTCTTTATTTAGCAGGGGGAGAGTAACTGGCCCTATCCACCCCCAGCACAGTACCTACAGTGACTGTTGCTTGTGTCTATCTTATGTTTCTTTTAGATTGTGAGCCCTTTGGGGACAGGGATCCATCTTATTTATTTATTTATTTATTTATTATTTATCTGTGTAAACCACCCTGAGCCATTTTTGGAAGGGAGGTATAGAAATCACATTAATAATAATAATAATAATAATAATAATAATAATAATAATAATAATGTCATCCATGTACAGCAGATGGTTGATTTTACTTGATGTTTTAGATGTTTGGTATCCGAGGCCTGTTTTTTTCGTATTTGTGAAAGTGGGGTCATGGTGATTACAAACAACAGAGGGGATAGTGAGTCCACTTGGAAAATGCCTCTTCTGATGCTGACCTGTCCAAGTGTCTCGCCATGGTCAATATTTGCACAATATAAGTGGAAAATCAGACATAACCAAGACCTGGCAATGGCTTAAGAATGGCAACTTGAAGAAAGAAACAGAGGGTTTAATACTGGCTGCGCAAGAACAGGCACTAAGAACAAATGAAATAAGAGCAAAAGTAGAAAAGTCAACAACAAACAGCAAGAGCCGCCTTTGTAAAGAAGCAGATGAAACCGTGGACCACCTAATCAGCTGTTGTAAAAAGATTGCACAGACTGACTACAAACAAAGGGATGACAAGGTAGCAGGGATGATACACTGGAACATCTGCAAAAAATACAAGCTACCTATAGTCAAGAATTGGTGGGACCATAAAATTGAAAAAGTTGTAGAAAATGAAGATGCAAAAATATTATGGGACTTCCGACTACAAACAGACAAACATCTGCCACACAATACACCGGATATAACTGTAGTCGACAAGAAAGAAAAACAAGTCAAAATAATCGACATAGCAATACCAGGGGATAGCAGAATAGAAGAAAAAGAAATAGAAAAAATCACCAAATACAAAGATCTACAAATTGAAATTGAAAGGCTGTGGCAGAAAAAGACCAAAATAATCCCAGTGGTCATTGGCGCCCTGGGTGCAGTTCCAAAAGACCTTGAAGAGCACCTCAACACCATAGGGGCCACAGAAATCACCATCAGCCAATTACAAAAAGCAGCTTTACTGGGAACAGCCTATATTCTGCGACGATATCTATAACAACTGACAATAAAATTCTGGCATCCCAGGTCCTTGGGAAGGACTCGATGTCTGGATAAAACAAACCAGTCAATAACACCTGTCTGACTGTGTAAACAAGAAATAATAATAAGGCTAGCATACATGAACTGGATATGGACTTCATGCCATCTTTACAATCAAGCTGTGGAGCTGGGATGTTGGAGCTCTTCTGAGATATCTAACTAATCTTATCTATTTTTCTCACTTCAGAATTCTTTCCATGTCTCTCTTAAGCAGGAATCTTCAAATTCAGCCCATATAGCAAGTGTAATGGGAAGGAGTGGAGGCATGCAGGGGTTTGCCCCAACCTGGTGACCTCACACCCTTTGACCAAAAAGATCAAAATGTACAAAAACCTCAGTAGTCTGCCACCATCCCAGACATCAGAAAATCCTAAAATCCTATAACAAAAAGAAGTATCCTAATGTTAACAGACTATCTGATCCTTGTACAAAGATTAACAGACACACACTTTGGGGAATGGAATAATGGAGCTAGGCACATTAAGTTGACCAGATGTTAGAAATCCAGCCAATATAATCCAGCCAATTTGTCAAACTAGGTTAGCATTATTATCTTAATATTGCAAATGATGGGAACAAGGCTTCTAAGAGAGTCATTTGTGAATAGTTGAAATTTGTAGGGATGTGCATGAAATGGATTTTGCATTCTGTTTCGAACTCAAAACAAAACACAGATGGCTGAAATGTTTTGTCAAAACAGTGGTCAACCCTGGCTTTATCGATGGAACAAACTCGAAACGTTTCAAATAGTTTTGGCCATAGGGAACAATGGGGAAACTTGAAATACCCCATTGTTCCCCATCTTCAGCTCCTAGAGACACCAGCGTGGGTTGGGTGGTAGGGCATTATGGGTGCTACCAACCACACAACCCAGAAAAGAAATGAGTAAGCAGGTGATTTTTAACAGATGGTTAACCTTTTCCCCAAACCTCCATAGGTTCCAGCATATATCCCATGACATTTCTGCTGCCTGATTGAGTCTGGATAACACCATGGCCTCAGACTGGTGCTGGGCCCCGGCTGATAGCCTGACGCAGGGGTCAGGACACCAGTCCATCTTATGATTGGCCATGCTGGTGGTATGCATGTATGTCTGCATGTGTCACCAGAAATAATGGGCAGGCTGTGACATCTGGTTTTGGGGTTGGCCAAGGTAGGGCGAATAGCCAGTGGTGTTGAAGTGGCTTGGAGTGACCATGAGTCACTCACTCCCCATGGCCAGCATTGGATAGGCCAGGAGAGAGAGGTTGGCCTTCAGGAAGACCGCCCACTCCACCAAGTCAGCCTCCAAGTGTGAGCGATGGGGTGTCACCATGTTCTTGGTCACGGAGGACACCCTCACACTCTGGATGCTGCTTGGCAGGCATGAGAGGAGCCATCTGGCAGCCGTCACCAAGTTCAGCCAGACTTGGTGATGCATTGCCCAAAACTAGATCGGCTCCATCTTCCAGGGTGCCACCAGTTCCTGCAAGAACTGCAGAACGCACTGCTGCAAGACTTTGTGGGCTTCTCCTGTACCCCCGGCAAGGCGCCAAGGAAGCCCTCTGTGAACTACCAGCTGGAATGCTGCGTCAGAACTAACAGCTCCTTTGGCCCTGTGAGAGACACCATAGTGCTGAACTGGGAAGCGCTGGTGATGCTGCTGCTAGGGATGGACTGTGCACTAGCAGTAGGCACTCCAGCACCCTCCTAGATGGGCCTTTTATGGCCAGCACTCAATTTTCGGTGGGTGTCTGAATTTAAATTGGCAAAAGGGCTTGAGCAGAGCCATTTTGACTCAAAGAAAAACCATTTTGTGCTGTTTATTCACAGCCCTGTTTTTGCTGAGAACAGCAATAGAGTGGAAACACCTGTTTTTGTGCACTCTGCACATGCCCCTAAACCCTAGTTAAAAACAAGGTAAAAAGAATCCTTCACCTTCTTTATTTTTATTCATTGGACCAATGCTTGGCCTAGCAACAGCCTAGGACTATAGGATACCCTTGGTTTGGTGAAAGGCTGAGCTGGGATAAAGTACACATTCTCGGCTGGCACACTCCTCTCCTGCTCCAGTGATGTTATGCACATGACAAGTTGCTGACCATGAGCGGAGCCCCTTCTCTCTTTTTATTGCTTTTTTGTTTTTTTGTTAAAGCTAGCTCAGGTATCATGGGTGGAGAGAGGTTCCTGGTACCTGCTTTTTTAAGGTGAGGAATGGAGAGAGATTTCCCCACTTTTGCAGAAGAGAAATATCTGCATCATTTAACAACAGAAGGAAGAGACAAGCCCTTCTAGTAAGTCTTCCAAGGCACAGACTTGGAAATTAACATGCGACAGGCATAGAGAAGAGCCTGTTGTTTGCAGGGCTAGTAGCCAACACAATCTCCTCCACTGCCACAGGAAGAGCTTCTTCCCTGACAGGGGAGGACCTCCCTCCTAATTAAAGCTCAACTGCCACCAGTGGCTGTACTGTAGGGCCACCTTCCTCCCAAAAGGTAAGCCTGCAAACAGGCAGGGCAAAATTACACCCACTGAGCAAGCAACAGTGAGGTAAGTCAAAGGGAAGGGAAGGGAAGGGGGATTACTGTGGGCTCCTCTAAGCTCAGCCACCCCTCTTGTCATACATTCCTATGTACCTAGAACCTAATTCCGTCCCAAACTAGCACCTATTTAAAGAACTCTAACCTGACTGGGGGGGGGGCGGCTTACCTTCCAGTACTTTCTGTTGGAGTCTGCCCAGGTGATGCTCTCCAAAGCACTTGGGCGGAGCAAACACCAGGACTCAACAGCTGGGGGGTAGAACAGGTAAGTGCCAGGACTGCACCCACCCACCCTCAAAATAAAAAAAAATTAAAGCTTGGAGCCACTCCCCCCCAAAACAAAACAAACAATAATAAAGAACAGCACACTAGGGAGAGCCTAGCAAGTTGGCCACCAAACAGAAGTCACGGAACACACCAGCCTACAATAACAAAACATGAAGACCAAACCAGGCACGTAACAGCAGCAAAGGTGCAGCTTGGAGCTGCAAAAGAAAAAGAGAGAAAGCCAGCACAGCGCCCAAGTTATTAAATCCATGGGAGGCTGGCTACAATAAGGGGGAAATCTACAGAAGAAAACAATCCACAGCAGCTCCCAGTTACATCCACTGGGGCTATCAGTATAATTAAAAAATAAGGTGGCGGCGGGGGGGGGAGCAGTTGGTTGGCAGTACAAAAAGGAAAAACAGAGAGAGACATAAGCCAGCAGGCACTCTCTGTCTCTCTCTTCACTGGGCAAGGCAGGCCAGGCCCCCCCCACCACCAGTCTACTCTTTACTACTGCAGTCTCTGATTATCCTTCCTTTTCTCCTGATATATTCTCTTCAAGAGCGACACACTCTAAGAGCTCTCTCTGCCTCCCAGTCCCTTTAAATACATTTTGAAACCCTCTGCTTTGCTCCACCTCCCTCCTTCTTCCCCCAGCCAATGGGGGCACAGTTGCCCATGACAACACTTGATTTGTATGATGACAAGCTGACCAAGAAGCATAGAGATTGCAAGCCAATTGGAAGCCAGTGCCAAAAAACCAATCAGTAAGGGGAAAACAGGCATCCAAAATGGTGCTCAAAATATCGAAATGTATCAATCAAAATGGGGTTGTTCTGCTCCGAGCTTGAAACAGGCCCTTAATTTTAAGATTGTTCCATATCTAGCTTGAAACATTCAAAACAGCCCATTTTGAGTCGAAACATTTCGCTGTTGAAAAATTCTGCACATCCCTGGAAATTTGGGCCAAGATTTGTGTTTCAGCACACACAGAGTTTACTGCTAATAATCATTAGAGGTGTGATAATAATCATTAGAGTTTACTGCTAATAATCATTAGAGGTGTGAACAAAACTGGGTTGCGTGGTTAGGTTTGAGCCAATACTGGACGCGAACCAGCCTGGGCATGTTCGGTTTCATGCACCCTGAATCTCCCCCACCCCAGTTTGTTTTGGGTTTGGGGTGTTTGTGATATTTTTTATTTTTTTAAAAAAAACTATTTTAAGGGGGGAAAACTCACTGCCACCACTCCAGGGTGTGTAGTGGCCATTTTAGAGGCTGATGCGCATGCCCAATGGACTTATGCCAACCATGCAGAGGCCCATTGGACATGTACAGTAGCCACCAAAATGGCCATCTCTATGAAGGGCAGGCCTGGAACGGGCCAAAGACTGCCAGAACCGGGTGATTTGGCTATTAATGGAGGCTGGCAGGGAGAACCTCCAGAGACGCCCCTGTGGCATCAGAGAACATCCCCCCCCACCCCCGCCGAGCAGTGTTGGTGAGTTGTTGATATATTTACTTAGAACTCCCCAAACAGGCCAGGGGGATCGATGTGATATCAAGCCATAGAACCAAACTGATTTGATGTCAAACAGGTTCGGAACTGAACCTGCTTGCACATCCCTAGTAATCATACTCCTTGGCTATTCTAGAAGCAGCAGTAAACATTTTTGGGTGGGTTTTTTAGATGTGTTAAGGAAAAATAGTTTGATCTCATCCAGCTTTCTACAGATTTCCATAGATGTATACACAAACTCCCTGTGTATACATCTATACACAGCAGAATCAATTCAATTTGGAGACTGCCTCAATGGTCCAGAGGCCTCCCCGCAGTTCAATGCTTGGGGGATGGAGGCAGTCCAATTTGCTCCAGCCTGATTCAAAGCAGTCATATCAAATCGTACCAAAACTCTGGTCCATCTCTCCTCCCCGCTGCCATCTCCCACAACTTCTGTAGTTACTTACTAGACAGGGGACAAGCCAAGCTTGGTTGTATTCTCCTCTTCCAGTGATGAAGGAGCAGCAGATGCTGTATTTCAGTTTTTAAAAGTTCTCTCTCTCCCTCTCTCCCTCTCCCTCTCCTTTCCATTACAGTTCTGGAAAAGCACAGATATCTCAGGAACTGCAGTGTTTTCTGAGGCTGCACAATAGTTGCAGCCCCTGAAAAAAAACTACAGTTCTCACCAAATCCTGTATCTTTCCCACAACTTCAGGGAAAGAAGGAAAAAAACGGTCAAGATCAGTGTTCCCTGTAATAGGGATTCCCAGATATTAGTGACTACAACTCCCATGATCTCCAGCCAAAGGCCTTTGAAGCTGAGGATGCTGGTAGTTGTAGTCTATAACATTTGGGAATTCCTGTTACAGGGAACACTGGTCAAGAATGTCTTTTAAAAAAATGGAACAGTGGCAGCTCACTAACTGCGAGGAGCAAAAAAAAGGGAAAGGCAGCCTCTTCCTGCCGATGCCTGATGAGTGCATGTGTCAGGGGAGCATGGTAAGACAGGAGCTTTGGAATCTGAATCAGGTCTGAATCAAAATGGGACAAATTTGATCTGGTTTGGCTTGAGTTGATCCAAATTGGTGAGCAGTTAGATTTGCCTTGGATTGGGCCATAACAGTCCACTCATTTTGGCCCAATTATAGTCCAAATCTTTGTAACAATCTGTCACTCTTTTTTCTTAAACAGACAATCTGCAAACAGTCAAATAGCATTGAGCTCAGATTTTTATGGCACTTTACAAAAACTGTTATGGGTGAGCTCATGTGACTCTGAACATATTACACCACACTTCCTAGTGTGAATATATGGGGCCCAAAGTTATCATCAAAAAATAATGACATTGTACTGAAGAAGAGCTGTACATGGAGATTTGTCTGGTGAGAATCTTTGCCTTTGCTTTGCCTCAACTGTTCATTATCTGCCCAAGAAAGTGACAATATATAAATGACTTGATCAAAGGAAGAACACTTGCAAAAATTAGTAAATAGTTTCCCTGTCCATAGGCAATATCCAATGTGTAAGATGAAGCCTGGGAGATGAGAGGTTTCTATGCATTGTGTCTATATGTGACTCAAAAGACATACAACGTTATAATATAGACAAGTTGTTTTAGTAAGAACTAATCTGCCTACTTTCCTTTCACTATCTCCACAACTGGACTAAATTTGGTTCAAACTGAGGTCCACAAGTTAGATCTCTTGCACCTCAAAAGTTAACACGTCTGCCGTCTTGGATCAGGGTGGATGACATCATTACACACTACACCAGGGATTCTCAACGTTTGGGTCCCCAGATGTAATTGGACTTCAACTCCCATAATTCCCAACCAAAGGCCACAGGGGCTGGGGATTATGGGAGTTGAAGTCCAATAACATCTGGGGACCCACACGTTGAGAAACCCTGCACTACAACATTGAGGTGTCCCTGAGGTGTCCCTCTCTACAACTGTACCAAATTTGGTCCAAATAGGATAGACACTCTTCAAGTTAGTACACTTGCACCTCAAAAGTTCACATGTCTGCCTAATTGGATTGGGGTGGATGACATCATCACAAACTATGGCATTGAGGTTTCCCCATGAACCCCTATAGCAAATGTGGTTCAAATAAGTTAGGCAGTTCACAATTTAGCTCATTTGCACCTCAAAGTTTAGATCTCTGCCATCTTAAATCAGGGTAGATGACATCATCACAAACTATGCAGTTGAGGTGTCCCTATATGTCCCTACAGCTGTAGCAAATTTGTTTCAAATTGGTTAAGAGGTTCATAAGTTAGCCCACTTGCACCTCAAAAGTTTGTGTCTGCCATCTTGAATCAGGGTGGAGGACATCATCACAAACTATGCCTTTGAGGTGTCCATGTGTGTCACTCACTACAACTGTACCTAATTTGGTCCAAATCAGTTAGACAGTCCTCAAGTTAATAATAATAATAATAATAATAATAATAATAATAATAATAATAATAATAATTCGATTTCTATACTGCCCTTCCAAAAATGGCTCAGGGCAGTTTACACAGAAAAATAACAAATGTTCGTGCACCTATGCCTCAAACATTCACATGACTGCCATCATGGTTTGGAGTAGATGACATCAACACAAACTATGGCACCGAAGTTTCCCCATGTGCTCCCACAGCTGTAGTAAATTTTGGTTCAAATTGGTTAGGCAGTTCACAAGTTAGCCCAATTGTGCTTCAAAAGTTTACATGTCTGCCATCTTGAATCAGGGTGGATGACATCATCACAAACTATGCCATTGAGGTGTCCCTATGTGTCCCTACAACTGTACCCAATTTGGTTAATATTGGTTCGGGCATTGTAAAGTTGATGAGTGAGGGTGGGGGACACACACAAATACATGGACACATGAAATGCTGGGTGATCTCATACGCCTACTGGAAAGTCAGCTAAAAATTGTATCTAATTTGGCAGGTTTATAAAGCACAAAGATTCAAATGGCCTTTTAAAATGATCTATGGCCAATATTAAGCCACGGAAGTGCAACCAGAAATCTAGCATGAGACCTATTAAACATGGATTGCTATTAATAAGCATATGTTTCAAGTGAATAAATGTTTCCCTCACTCAGTATGGTTTTCACAGAGGCTAGAAATGGACACACACTAACAGGCTGCCTTTACTTTCAGCTTCTACTTGTTCTGAAGTGTACCTATTTAGGTCACTTTAAATTCTTCAGAAAGTGTATATGCGATCTTAGGCATAGGCACTAATAAAAAAAATAGATTACTTTTACATTGTAAGTGTTCCAAGTGGCTGCATGCCCTTTTCCCCCTGTGCAATTTCAACAAATGATAAGAAAATAATGACTTCATCATCTTTTAAAGTGCCTAGTTATTAAGTCTGCAGGGAAAAACATCTCCATCAAAATGATGGCAAGGGGAGACTATATGTTTCTTGCATGGGCATTTTGGTTAAAAAGGCATTTCAGGGAATCTAGTAACAAGGTTACTTCCATTTTGGGGCTACAGGGGAAAAAATCAGTTATTGCAATACATATACAAAAACTTTTTCCTCCTGAAATTGTTGTCTGCGTGGGTATGGTGCTTGACTCATCCACATACGGCTTCTGTGGTATACCTACTCTACACTTATATCACTCTGATGACATATTGAATAGACTGGTGGAGACATATGCCATGGTCATGCCTTTCAGCAGGAGATGAGATTGGTTTGCTCCATGGCTCCTCCCATTCAATGATTCTGTCTACTGATGTCTAGTTGCTATGGTGTTATTTCACATATGTGTATAACACCCTTGTAATGCACCCATTTAATATATACAAAAGTTGCTAGCCACCATGTTTTTACTAGTCCACCTACATGTATTGATCCACATGTTATTCGTTTTTCACATATTGACAGCCTGCAAGAACCAATAATTCTATTTTTACCAACATTTTACCAACACTTCAGCTCCTGATCACATGGAAGTAATTTTTATTTCACTACAGACAACCTGGTGCGTGACTGTTTACAAGCCTGACTGAAATAGGGCTGTGCATAGAATAGAAGATTAGATCTAATATAATTCCGATGTGATTCAGATAGTTACTATTGTATTAGTTTGCCAGTACAGAAGGGTGGCCCATCAAATCAAAGAGATATAGAGGGGCAAATTAGAGTTGATCCAATGCATTACACATAGGAAAGAATGAGCAATTACAGAAATACATATACATAATGTTTTGTTTTAAGTCATAATGGGATAAAATTTGCTAAGATGGCCGATCCTTATTAAGACTTGGTGCCACCCTGTTTCAGGCAGATAGGTCCAGAGGCGTATCTAGGGAAAACAGAGCCTAGGGCAAGCACTGAAATTGCGCCCCCTGTCCAAACATCTGACACCCATCTTTCAGATAAGTTTACCATAATATCAGCTGAAAAATACAAGTCAAGCTCGTTAATCTTTTAATCTTTCAAAAGCTATTTAGCAGTGGATGTAGCCAAACCAAAAAATGCTGGAAAACTACAAATTTCAGTATGCTGGAGCTCATGAAATATCCAAATACCAAGTGGAGGTGTACTTGGAAAACTAAACAGAAGTGCCTGTCTAATTCTCTACTATGCATTGTAGCATCACTATTACATGAGTTTTAAAAATAAATGGAGAATTTGACTTTTCCCAGATACTCTGAAAATAATTAAAGGATATGCAGAGTAAACTGTGTCACTGCTTGGAATATATTCTAGTCTTTCAGAAAGAGAGTTAAAATGAGAGAAAGAGATCAAGAAACTCTCAGTGGGGCTTAATACTAAGGATTTCATACTGATTCAAAGACAAACACCATTAATAGCCATATTATTAAGACATCACATTTAACTCATTTATCACAAAAAGCAAAATAAGAGCAAATGAATACAATCCTAGCTCATAAGCTTCAGCTCAGTATTCACAAGGCCTGATTCTCTGTACATAGTGCCAATCTGAATATGTGTACAGTGACATATTATATTTTAAAATTTTGAGTTTTTTTACCCGTAGCCCCTTTGGGGGGCTTTCTAAGGGCCGTGAGGGGGTCTGCAAAGGTTCCCCCTCCCCCACTGGCCTCTAGGGCCTCGCAGGGACCATTTTAGCATGTGCGGTGACCATTTTTTAAAATAACTTAAAAAAAATGGCCGCTGATAACAAGATGGGGTGCCACACATGCTCAAATGGACTCTGTGAGTCCTGGCATGGCCTAGGGCCTCACAGAGGCCATTTGAGCATGCACGGTGGCCATTTTGTTTTTGGTGGCCATTATTTATTTATTTTTTTAATTTTCAAAAATGGCGCCCCCCTTCAGGTGGCGCCCAGGGCACGTGCCTGCCTGCCCTACCCTAGATACGCCCCTGGATAGGTCCATGGGTTTCTGAGAAGATAACTTTTAAACTCTAAAGTGTAACCTCCTTTATATCTTGCTTTGCCTGGAAGGTTGAAGAAATGGTATGATAGCTTGTTCTGAGAAGACTTTACCACTCAAGTTGTAGGCAAATAGGTATCGGGGCTTCTGAGAAGGAGGTGCATCATCCTAACTTTATTGCTTTGTTTAGCAACATAGTAGCTTCTCCTGTAAGGGCTTTGCCATTCAAGTTTCAGTTCAATAGTTGACAGAGTTTCTTTGCAAATATTATGAAAATCAATACAACCAGACAAAAGACTGGCAGGTAGGCCAGATGCTTCTAGCATACTTTTAGTCTGTGTGACATCACACCGAGCGTGATCATAGGCGTAACTATAGGGGGTGCAGGGGGCACGTGCCCCGGGCACCACTTGGCAGGGGGCGCCAAAAAGTGCCCCCGCCGATTTGCCGGAAAAAATGTTTTTTTTGAATTTTTTTGAATTTTTTATTTTTGCAGAGCAGTCCCCCTCCCCCAGTCCCGCCGCCCCCCCCCCATTGGCATTGCTCATCCAGCACTGGGCGCCGTGGCGTCTTCGTAGTCCAAGTCTCTGACTCTCACTCCCCGGGGTGCCCCGCCACCAGTCGCGCATGTGTCGAGAGGAGGACATGCACCAGAGCAAACTTCCTGAACAACTCCCTCTTCTGAACAACTTCCTGAACACCCGAACCAGTTCCCCTTTTTGCTCATTCAAGTCCTTCCTCCCCTATAATCTAACCACATTTTAACTGAAAAGGTTCAGGGAGGGGGAGATGGGGGGATGTGGAACCTTGGGTTCCACATCCCCCCATCTCTCCCTTCCAGGATTATTTCACTATGTAATGCAAGCTAATTTAATTATATGTCATCATCAAAATGGATTAGCTGTTTCAGCCCATCAGGAAAGTCTAAACCTCCACCGATTTAATTAACCAGACTGAAAATCAGATGAACAGAGAATGCTTTAATGAAAGGTGGTATATAAATTTAACAATAAGTAAAACTATCATTAGGAGTAATTAGCGATTACTTAAATATTGGTGCTGCCAAGCAATTTGTAAATAAAACTTGAAGCCCTTTGAAAATTAGCTGAAATTAATTGTAGGTTGGGCAGGGGGTGAAAGTATATACTTCTAAACATTTATTGTTAAATTTATATACCACCTTTCATTAAAAACAACCCCAAAGTGGTTTGGTTTTAGTCATGGATTTTAATTTTAATTGCTCTTTTTGTCAATGTGATGAAGATTAGTTAAATCTGAGTGGTCTTAGGCAACCAATGTTGCATCTGAAATGCCATTTCATTTTTTATTGTCATAAATACTCTCCAACCAATTTAAATAGCAAAGGTGTATATTATTGCTTTATTCAATTGCAGGGAATCTCAAAAAAGCAGGATTTGCAACTAAGGCAGTGCATATCTTCTCTAAAATGGCCCTTTTATAGTTTTTCTAACTTTGAAATCGTAACATAAAACAAAGCATAAATGCATAAATGCTTCCCCCTCCATTTGAAACCTTTTCTGGTGTAAATAGTGCGCGGTTTTGGAAAAGAGGAGTCTTTCTTTAACAGCGGGAGAATAAGGAGTCTTTAGCACTATCACCCTAGTCCCTCGAATTACTTTGGAGTCCTTGGTTTTCGTTTTGTTAAAATACAGTCACTCACAAGGGAAAGTCAGGAACAGAACCAGGGCGTGAGGGAGGGGCATCATAATCATAATAATCATCATTGCATCATAATTCTGATGTTTGAGATACAAGCCAACTTCACAGGGTTGTTCACATGTAGTACATGTTGAAATTTTTGGTAATTTTTTTAAATTTTTAAAATAAAAGTTTTCTGAAACATGTGTGTCAGTCAGATGTATGTTGGGGATGCGGCGGGGGGGACGCGGCGGGGGGGGGCCGCAATTTCAGTGCTTGCCCCGGGCGCCGTTTTCCCTAGTTACGCCTCTGAGCATGATACTCCACTACTAGATTATCCAGATATGGAGGCAGATAGCAAAAGGAAGAATTGCCATTGCCAGACAATTCATAGGCACAGGACCTGGCAATTTATCACAACTGAAGGACTCTACAAGCAAAAATGAAAAGCACTTCAAAAACTAAAGATTAAGACTGAGGTGGCAAAGTGTGCTGCCAGGATAATCACTGAAACAGTTTGTCGAGACAGTGAGCAAAGTTTCCTAGTATCAGGGCTGAGGAGTTGGGCTGCTAAGGCATAGGCAGGCAGGCATGGGTGGCAGAGGACAATTGGCAGCAGCACTGGTGGCAGGCAGGCAGAGATGGGAATGAGAGAACCAGACACATCTGTTCATAATGGGACTTCAAATGTTCAGGAGCTAATCAACAAATCTTGCTAGATTTTTCTAGCTGGTACGGCTGATGGCATGATGGCAGGCAGCGTATGTTGGCAGACACTGATTATGGTGGTAGGGTGAGCACCAAAGGCCATAGTTAAACTGCTTTGATGAAGTGGTGAATAGAGGAGTTAATGACACTGAGGCAGGTGGGGGCATTGGTGGTGACAGAGGCAGGTGGCAGGGTGGTATGTGGATGTGAAAGTGGTGTTTTGTTATTCTGTGGACTTTATTAGCCTACTTTCCTTATGGAGGAAAGGAAAGGTTTGTGAGACCACCCAGCTTTCTGTGTTTGTGTGTCCATGTATGTGTGTGTGTGTGTGTCCCTATCAATTTCACAATGCCTGGACCAATTTGGACCAAATTTGTTACAGTTGTAGGGGAACCTCTGCGGCATACTTTGTGATGATGTCATCCACCTGAAATCAAGAGGGAGAATTTGAAGAACATTTGGGCTAACTTGTGAACTGCCTAACTGATTTGAACCAAATTTGGTACAGTTGTAGGGACACATAGGGCCCCTCAACGATGTAATTTGTGATGATGTAATGCACTCCAATTCAAGATGACAGATGTGTGAAGGTTTGAGACAGAAGCCGGGTAGCTTGTGAAGATGGTCATTATCAATTGATTATAGTGAGAGAAAAGTAGGCAGATTAGTTCTTACGAGAACTAAGTGTTTTATTACTGTTTTTATCACTGCTATTATTTATTGTTTATACAGTCAGACAGGTGTTATTGACTGGTTTGTTTTATCCAGATATTGAGTCCTTCCCAAGGACTGGGATGGCTGAATTTTATTATCAATAGTGTTGTTATTATGATAGATATTGTCACAAAATATAGGCTGTTCCCAGTAAAGTTGCTTTTTGTAATTGGCTGATGGTGATTTCTGTGGTCCCTATGGTGTTGAGGTACTCTTCAAGGTGTTTTGGAATTGCACCTACAACACCAATTACTACTGAGATTCTTTTTTTTTTTTCTGGTTAAACAACATTTCTTCCAGTAACCCTGCAGTCTCCAGCCCTGGTTGCTTAGCTGAGGATCCTGAGTCCTGTAGCCCACTTGCCACCAGATGTCCAGGGACTCCAGCACCTGGTGCGGTCCTTGTTGACCCAGGTGACGACTGATCTGGTATAGATTTATTAAAGTTACATCTCACCATATTGTTTATGAGAGAGTCCCACTTCATCTGGCTCCTCTGATGAGTCCTGTCTAGTATATTTGAACTTCTGGCACAGCTCTCACCTTCCTCAGAGCACAACTATCTTCCTCAAGCCCCACAACTACCCTAAGGTACGGTAGTGCCTCACTGGGGGACTTCTTCTTCTTCTTCTTCTTCTTCTTCTTCTTCTTCTTCTTATTATTATTATTATTATTATTATTATTATTTTATGTACTTTTTAATTTGTAAATCACTTTATTGTTAACCAAAAGCAGGATATAAATAAGGCAAATAGATAGATAGATAGATAGATAGATAGATAGATAGATAGATAGATAGATAACAGTGCATGCTGTACTTGCCTTCTCATATTGTAAGGAGGGCTTTAAAATGCCTTCTTCATGACATCTGTACCTGTACATTATTGAACAAACAAACTGGTCATCACACCTGCTGATTTTAGTAGAAGTGACATCTGAGCAAGTATGCTTAGGTTCTAAGCTAACTCATATCCTAATTGTATAGAATGACTCAAGGTTGAACTGCCTAGATACATTTTTATTAAGCGATATAAAAATGCAATCAATCAATCAATCAATCAAGTGTAGCAATATATACTTCTGCAGCTGAAACCATATTCTAATCCAGGAAGCTGCTGACCCTTCCTGGAAAAGTTCATATCTTCTCATTTACTACCAGCTATTGCTATGCCGTTTTGAACTGGGTTCTGCAGCTTCTATGTCCCAAAATGACCCATATAGCTCATTAAAAGGCTGGGACTCAACTACCAGGAACTACAGAACAACCAAGAAATAGCACAGCACAGCCTGTATATGTCATGACTGTGTCATGTATGCATTGTGGTGTGGCAGGGATAAACACTTGTGCATCAGCAGCCTATTGTTCTAGACTCATGCTTTGTCCTAGGAGATGCGGAAGGATGCACAAGGCCCTGATACCAGCCCTACAACTCTTTTAAGAGATCCTGCCAAATTTGTGTTGAGCCACTAGCATCAGGCAATAATTTTATTAACATATTTTGACTAAATTCAAATCAGCCTCAGAGAGTTATTCAATGAATATGTAAATCTGAGGGAAACTGTGAATCCTTTTTTAAGCTGGAGCTTTTATGTAATCACAAAGATGCTCAATTATCAGGAAATATTATTTTTGCCCAAGACTTTGCAAAGCCTGTGTCAGATTTTTTTTTTATTTTTGTGTGTGTCTTTACTTCCTCAATGGTAATCTTTCAGTGGCAGATGACAAGGCTTTAAAGCATTTCTCCTTTCCTTTCTTTTGTGTCTCTTCCTCTGCTCTACCACCCCACCCAATTTAAATTGGAGCATATAAAATAGCCATTTGATGAGATTATTTTGATGTACAAAGTTTGGGATGAAAATGTATCATTCAACTTCTGTTGTAATTAGTATATTAAAGCAATTCAGCACAGCAGGAGGTGTTTTGGCACTATCCTATAATCATACCCCTTGGGTATTAAGAGGGAAAAGACACAGCTGCTGCAGAAAAAAAGGGGGGGGAGGAAACCCCAAAGACCTGTGTGATGTGCAGTTATTATATGAAGACATTGTTGTCTGAGAAAATGGAAAAATGGATGTTTTTCTTTTTCTGCTGGAAGATGACGGAGTTGACTGCTTGGAACATGTACTGATCAGGGGCCTCAGCTAAGCATCAGGATTTGTATAGTTTAATCCACTGCTGGTGGAAGTCATTTTCAGGATAGGCAATCAAAGAATGGGATGAAAAGTTAGCCTTTAAAATATAAAGTGGTACATAAATTAATGTTTGGGGTTTGTTTCCCTTTCAGCTTTAGCTTGATGGTTATTAGAACTGTGTACATAATGAAACCCAGGTCATCCTTGGTGTTTGTATTCATAATGCTATAATTCCTACCTTATGTTCAAAAGAATCATAATCTTATTGCTAAAACTGACCAGTGTGAACCTGTTCTGGTTTGGACTATATCAACATTAACCCTTGTAGCAATTGTTTGATTTCCTCTGCATGAATCAAAGAAGTGTTATCCTAGGCTTGCTTTTAGAGAATTAGATCAATACAGGTGACTTTTTAATCATTTTAATCAAACAGGCATTTGATCTGCCTCCTATAGGCCGGCATGTGAGTCAAAGGTCTTCTGTGTGATCTGACTACACTTCTTAAATAAATGGATTGAGGCCATCTGACTAGTAGGACTTCATACACTCAGATGCCATAAATTGTTAATAATTACAACCTGCTATGCAACAAAAGGTTATGCTTAAGGCATGCTTGCTTTGGCACCCTTCTTATGCAAGAATAGTAGTACGGGAGCTGCTAACACTTAATTCCTTCCTATGACTCCAGGATAACTGAAACAGCCAATTCTGGACTCCTCTTCATGCTAATATCACTTCTTTCCTGGAACTGGGACAATGCTGGCATAGAGGTGGAGCTGCAGTATTGGATCCTTCTATGAGGTCTGAGGCTTGGTCTGAGGCTTCTCACATTTCCCCAGCAATGCAGGGGAGAAGGATGCTTCAGTGCCCCGCCCCACACCTGAATAATGTAAGAATGGGAGCCTTTATTGCAGAAAGTACCTCTTCAAGAATAAGTGCTTTTGAGTTTCCAATTAAATGTCTAGTCTACTTTTTCCATGTGCTTTTGAGTTACCAGTGAAACATCTTGCAGGCTTTTACTCCTTTTTGGTCCAAGAGAAACATGAACTAGCAAATATTATTTGCTTGGTTTGTATCTCTGTGCCCATGACCTGTTAGTTAAGAACACTACAAAGCACAGAGGGCATGTGTTCTGTCCAATTATTCCTTTTGTTGCCACAGGAAAAGCATGACCCTGGAACTGGACTGAAGAATGGCTTCCTTGAGTTCTCTCTCTCTTGTCACTTCAGCTTCAATATGTCTTTTAAAAGTAGCCAAATGTTACTAAAATGGGTGATATGTTGGACACACATTCTAGGGGGAATGGACTACTTAGTTTAGGTATATAAAACGATGATTGTTCTTTTGGCTATATATATTGAACTTACTGAAAGGCAGAGAACAGAAATGCATTAATTTTGTGTGTATTTCTAAAGAATATTGAAGACTAGCTGGCCCAGGTGCAGAGAATCTGCACCTCTAGTCCTCCCTTGTTCTCGGCCCCTCATTCTCAGCCCTCACCCCTCCTCTTTCCTCTTCCCCACTCCAATGTTTTTTCTCTCTGGCTGGCTGCCTGGCCAGTCGCTTTTTCTGGCCACCCGTTGCTTTCTCCGCACAGGCCGCCACTTTCTTTTCACACACACACACACACCCCACCGCTGCTGCTTTTGCTTTCTCTCCCCTCCCCACCGCTTTTTCTCCATGCCTGCTCACCTGCCCATCCGCCCATTAGCTGGCCTGTCCATTGGCCTAATGTCACCCACCATCATTGCTGCCCTCTCCCCCTCCCCTTGCTTGCAAACTCTCATGAGAGCTGCCACACATGGGATTAGCCACGGGTATGCCTTAGAGAAATATGTAGATAGATAGGATGTGCAAGCCGGTTCAATGCAGACTATGGTTTGAGTCAAATTTGAATTCCCCTTTACAAATATATCCCCAAACTGGCCCATGAATCCGTTCAGCCTGGTTTAGTGGCCAAACTGGACCCAGAACCAGACCGGGCCAGGGCAGTTCAAATTCAGTCCAAATTCGAACTGAATTGACCAAACCGGTTCCATGTACACCCCTAATTGAAGAGTTCTCCTCCTCTCTTCCTTCTGAATTCCTGGAGCTCTTTCAGTTTCTCATGTAACATCCTACAGCTTTGTTCCTTGGTTGGTGGATTATGAGTTATAAGAGTCCCACCTTAACTTGTTCAGCTAGCAAAAACCTCTGCCTCATATTGTTGCTGTCTCCATCTATTCACATGTTTAAAACAAAAACAAACATGCTATTGTACAGCATTGAAAGTGGGGCTGGAAACTCAAACATGGCCCATCATCCCTTGCTGGTGCCACTCACACTCACTGTGTTTTGTGTTCAGAACACAGTGTGTTCTGTGTTCAGAACTTCTCTTTTCAGCCGTCTGGATTGTCCTATCTTTCATTCCTGATCTGGGAGCTGACAATGATTCAGACCCAGTCACCAACATTCCATATTCAGAACCTGAATTCATAAGGCTACTATAAGCAAACATGAGACAGGTGTGTGGTAGTATCACAAGAGAGGTGGCAGCTCTGGGGTAATAGGGCTCAAAATTAAACTATATATGAGAAAAATGATTTAGTATTATTGGCCTAAAGGTTCAGTTTAGCTTTCAGTGGAAGTGTGCATTTCTATGCATGGAAAGAGCCATGCATGGTATTCTTGGCTGGTATCACTGCCCTCCCCAGTCCCACTGTAGCACCATAAGTCCCTTGCCCTGCCCAAGTTACTTGTGAGAATTAAGGGGCCCTTCCAAATAACATGCAGTGTGGTTCAGGGGGCTAAAAAGATGAGTCTGAATGTAAATGGGCAGAAATCAATATTGTGCACAGTTAACTTTGCATCCACACTATCATGAACCTATAGCAATAATAATGAATTGATTTCTGCAGGAAGGCATTTTGTTCTGTACAAAGAAAGGAGAAAATAATTAAATGAAAGAGATCAAGGAAATGTAATGGGAGAAATGATTATGTCCTTACTTAGTAATTACTGTCATTGCTTACATGTTAGTGGGAAAGTGGCCTTACTCAATCATTGTGCTCCTGTAATGATATCGAATTATAATTACAAGATTTCCCCCCGCCTACAATTAATATTTCATTGACCTTGAAGGTGTAATGGAAATGGCTTCTTGTGTCATGAAGCACAACTTTTGCATAGGAAAAAGGAGAAAATATTGGACGTGTACGGATATGTGATGCCAGACATATTGAAAACTGCAAAATATCAGGCCTGTGCACTGGAGAAAAATTTGGATGAAATCGAACACAATTTGGATTGTGGAATTGGTATAACACATCCTCCGTGACAGTCAGATAGTCGAATCATCTCAAATTTTGGTCAGAAATATCTTACTTTTCTAGAATTTCCCAAAAGGATCATATGGGAAACTTTTTTTAAAAAATCAACAACTCCAGAATGGATGGCAGGAAGTTCTCAAATTTCTCATGGTGGTAGTATATGATTGGTCAGTAGCTTTTAAAAATTATTTTAAAAACATTTTTTTAAAAGCCAGGACTGCCTTGTCATAGGGCAAAATGTTACAAAACATGCAGGAATTGAAGCTCTCACTCTGAACATGAAGCATGCCTGTTTGGGAGGAGGCAGACAGTGGGTGCAGAGGGAGGACAGGAAACAGACAGCAGGTGCAGCTGGAAGAGGCAGGGAGACTCTAAGCCATTTGTACCCAAACTGTAATCCTGCTACTTAGGTCCAATAGCCAAGCCAACTTGGGCTGGTACTGGTTATAAGAGGTGGAGGCAGGCATGAACAGAGATAAGGTATGACAGTAGAACTCTGACACATAATTGCTTGGCACTTCATTGCAGGTATAAAAGTGTTTCCACTGCAACACAGAGCAGAGTTGAGAGACTGCACTGAAGAGTGCTAAGTTTTTTAAAAAAGTTAAGTACAATAGAATTAAATGGGAGAGAAGGGTAGCAATTCTATGAAGGAGGACTTCACTACAGACCAGCTTGAGCTCTGGAAGGTTTACCTATAGGACTAGCTATAGCTGCTCCACCAATCAGGATCAAGCAGCTGCAATGGAATATTACAACATTGCCTGTCATGTGAAATGCTCTTGCTTGGAATACTGTAGATGGTCAGGAAAGGTGTTTTTGAATAACAATGGCCAGTATCTACCCCACCTGGCTATGGTTTGCCCAGTAAATCCAGGGGTTGCAGTTCTCCTCCAAATGGCTTCCACCAGATAGTGCTGCACATGTTGCAGAGAAGTTACTTATTATCTAGAAGTAATTGTACAGGAAGCAACTTTAACTGAGAAACAAGAGTTTGATATTTATTACTAACTGAAACATAGGCGAAGAAAACCATAAAAAGACTGAGAGGGAGAACCACTCAGTTTGAATTCAGGACAGTAAATAAGAAACTTGAAAGGAGGACAGGTCTCATCAGAGTCTCCATCCCCAAACCCAAACATAGACACAAACATATACAGAAAAGCATGCCCCTAAACAAGAGCAGAGACAACACCAGGCATATGCACAAAACCAGCAAAGCTGATTGGGCTTGAATCTGAAATGGATTTGAGCCGACCCATCCCAATCTGGTTCTGTGCACCATTGAACCGGACCTGCTTCAAGGTTGAATTGAGCTGGTTTGAAGGGGCTTAGAGCTATACTGGTAAATGAGGATTCCCTTTTACCAGTAAAGGGCAAAGGGGGCAGGGGGATCTCCTAAAGGTAGATGGGGTGGGAAAAGAGTAAGAAATTATCTTAAAAGTGCCACTACCGCCAGCTGTGGTTGTGGCCATGGGGGGGGCAACAGCTCCCCCCACCTCCACTACCCTCCCTCTGAGTAGGCAGAGCCAGTTTGGGCCTGGTTTGGGTCCAGTTTGGGCCTCTTCACAGGTGTGGAGGTCATTAAAATGTCCTCCACACATGCACAGAAGCCATTTGCGTGACCACACAAAATCTACGGCCATGCAAATGGCATCTGTGGATGTGTGGAGGCCATTTTAATGACATTCACACCTGCACAGAGGCCTGAACTGGGCCCGAACAAGGCCCAAACTGGCCTTGCCTACTCAGGGGGAGGCTAGCGGGGGTGGAGGGCAGCCACCACTGCCCCCATTGCAGCCACCGCTGCCCCCATTGCAGCCACTGCTGGCAGCACTTTTAAGGTAAAAGTTCTTACTCTTTCCCTCCCCATCTACCTTTAGCCGAGCCCACCATGCTCCCCTTTACTGGTAAAGGGGAATCATCACTGGATTCCCCTTTACCAGTAGAGTTCTGAGCTGGTTTGGGTCGAACCGGGCCTAGTTCAGTTCGAATTCAGAGAGGCCAAGGTTGGTCCAGTTCAACCCCAAGCCTGTCAAGCCGAGCCAGCGCGATATCAAGGCTGGGTCTACCTGAACTATTTCACACACCCCTAGATAAAACTTAAGCAGTAAATTCCAACATTCCCCTTCTCGTTGTCTCACTCTTCAGCCCACAAGTCCCATTGCTTCCTGCAAACTCTGAAACTGGCTAGAGGCTTTGTAATAATATCTGCCACCATTTCCCCTGAGGAAATAGTGGTACTTTAAGTTTTGTTCTTTTCTTGCAGGTCTTTCACTGAGGGACTTGTCAATATGTTTGCTCCTTAGCTTTGGTCACAACCAGTTGAAGTATATGAGTTGCACAATGTATCTGGTATCATGCAGCACCTTGACTATATTGGCCCCTAACAAGTAACCACTATGCCACTGGTCAGAAGAGCCTGTCTGTGAAATCACATGTCCACTATGTGGTTCGTGGTTGACTCTTCATTTGCTGACAAATGGGCATCATCAAAAACTTCAGTGTGAAGATAGGGTCCACCTATACTCATCTTTCTGATGCCCAGTGCCTGCAGTACCAATGCCAGATGCTCCTTGTTCAATGGGTGGTGTGGGAGAATGCTAATGCTCTTTAGCCATGGCTTGTCCACATGTGCACTGCAGTCTATGGCACTGCAGTCTATGGCACTGCAGTCTATGCAGCTGCACCTCCACCTTCTCCCTGCACACCCAAATACAGGGAATAAGCACAACTTAATGTGTTGTAAAAGGGATTTGGTATTAGAGCACTACCTGGCTCATCAGGCTCATCATATGGAATTCTTTGCCCTATGGAATTCTTTGCCATGGGATGTGGTCACGGGCACCAGCTTGGATGGCTTTAAAAGGGGCTTAGGCAAATTCATGGAGGTCTATCAATGGCTACTAGTCTGGTGGCCGTGGGCCACTCCAGGCTCAGAGGCACGATGGTTCTCAATTCCAGTTTCAGGGGAGCAGGACAGAGGGCATGCCCTCACCTCTTGCCTTGGGCTCCCTAGAGGCAGCTGGTGGTGTGAAACAGGATGCTGAACTAGATAGGCCTTGGGTCTGATCCAGCAGAGTGTTCTATTGTTCTTATCAGGAGCTTGAAGCTGGCATGCTCAGCCTGTGAGAAAGGCTGTTCATCCAAAGTCAGCATCTTCCAAATTGTCTGCGTTATTTGTGTTGGATTTGGAGCACCCAGCTCTTTGCCCCACTGGTCCAGTATTACCTGCTACTGCTGTTCTGGATGCTGCTGATCTTTGGGGGCAGGAGCTTTGAGGGTGGGGGAAGACTTCTGTCCTGAGATCCTGACACTGACCTCTGACAAGGGGATGATGTTTTTGGAGGTGATACATCATCCCCAAGGTATATAGATGCCCCTTTTCATTCCCCGGCTGACCTTTGACTTGCTTATGTTGCAGCTAGCAAAGCAGGAATCTTCCACCACTACCTGGAAATGATCCCAGACAATGCTAGCAGCCCTCCTATATCCTGAAGTGGATGCCTGCGTCCCCTTAGGATCAATCAATGAGTCAGCAGGAGGAGGAATAACAGTTGCTTCCTCCTCCTCCTCTTCTGGAAAATGTCAATCTGGAGTCCACTTCAGTTGGAACACTTAAGGAAAGGGTTGCCATCTCTGATGGAAGCTGATTCCTGGAAATTTCCACGGTTATTTTCTCCAAGTATGTTTCACAATGTCAAACCACGAAGATCTCAAAGACTGCTTTCAAGAGTCACCTGGAGATTGATGCCAGTTCCTGGAGGGTTGGCAACCCTACTTCAGATCTTTCCTTCTAGTGGCTTATACAATAAAAATCAATCTATCCCCTTAATGATTACAAATGTTTTATAACATTAGCTTTCGTGGATTAGAGCTAATTTAATCATATGTAGATGTCATGGATATTATGAAGAAAGAGCAAATGTGTGAGAGTCTATTATCCCTTCTGAAGTACAGTGCAAAAGTGTATACAGGTACTGGCATGGTTACAGGAAACCGGAGGTACCTTCACCTCTGGTTTCCTAATCCGCATATCCGAATTTGGGGAAATGGCTTCTTCAGGGGAAAGCATCCCATGGTTTCCCTCACCAAACTCCACTTGGAACCTTTGGTCAGAGTGAAGTTTCGCCACGGCAAACTCCATTTCTGCAGTGCCAGCATTACATCCAGTTCGGGCCTCATGGAAACGGAGATGAGGGAGGAAGCTCCTTCCTCACTCCAGCATGATTGGCTGTGTGGGCTGTCCTTCAGGAAAGAAGGAAGCCTGTACAGCTAACTCCCCACTTTTTTGCAGTTTCTCTGATTGCAGTGAGGCACCTCTCTTGCATGTCCAAACGTGGACAGGAGAGCAGGGAGAGGGGACATATTACAGGTCTATATTACATCTGAACTGGGCCACTGTCTGTGTCTGCAGTTGCAGGGGACATTAAAAATTAGTTCCCACTATTGCACTTACCCCTAGATACATAAAAGGAAGAAGCACAACTCATACTTCCTGTTTTAAAATTTCCTCTTAATATTGGAAGCCACTCTAAGGGCCAGTTGACCTTTAATTACCTTATTGTGGCCCCATTGCAAATGCCTTGGTCTTCAAACCAGGCTAGAGTCACATAGTGGTGCTGTTTCTGTGAACCAGAAAGTCCCGTAAGGATTATTTATGTGGCTGCTGTAATTTACATGATTGCAGCAGTTCCAAGAGTAAACATATATTGATTTTTTTAAAGGAAAAAAAATCCTCAGTGATGAAAGCTAAAATGAAGAAAGATGAATACAGAGGATCAATGTAACAAAAGATGGGGAAAAAATCCTGTGCTCAGTGGAATTCATATTTAGAAACATAGTTAGTGGAATAATATCTGTTGGCTACAATTTGTAAACTCTCAGGGCCCAATCCTGAGAAAGTCAGTCACACTTAAGTTCCATTTATGTACGTCAATGAACAAATGGGACTGACTTGAGAATTCTATGTTCCTAATTCTGAAATGGGATTTAAGCATGATTTTCTTGGGACTGGATCACATATTCTATTAAACTCTTATTTAGAGCATATAGTAATGTCTGGCTCCCGGCATGGAAGTGGCTACTCATACTAAAACTTATCAATTGCTTCCCAAAGTAAAGGCAGCTTTGTGAAAGACAGCCACACATGCAGAACCTGGAGTGCATGGAACCTTGGAGTGTCCTGCACGTTGCTATAGTGTGCTAATTCCGTGTACACTGGAGCCCTCTCTGGGCCACCTCTTTATGATAAGTGGTCCACTTTCTCTGAAGGGTCTGCAGGCCAGAGCAAAAGCTGCACCCTGTCAGGGAGTTCAGAGATAAGCTGTTCCCTACTTTTTGCTACCAGAAAACATCCCTGAGGGCTGTGCAACTCAGAGACATATTTCTGGCAACAAAAAGAACTTTTGTAGGGATGGGAAAGACATGAAAATTGCTTCTCCACCCCACTCCCTGGAAACTGCATGACAAGCCTCCACCAGGGCAGCTAATTTCCTGGTTCCCTGCATGGACAGCATTCTGTCCTTCTAGCTCTGAGGAGAATGTGGGCCAATGACTACAAAGTTGAGAGCTGTTGCAAAACTTAAAGGGTATTCACACACACAGCCTAATCCTGGCTAGGGCAGCCTAGCCTGGGTTAGGCTCTGTGTGTGAAGCGCCAGGAGAAAGGTCACTTCCAGTGCTGCCCCAGTGCCAAGCACCACTTTTTAACCCAGCATTTAGCTGAGGTTAAATGAACCTGTGGTTCACTTAGCCTCGGCTGGCAATCGTCTGTATCAAGCATGGTGGCTGCTCTATGAGGGGAAGTCCTCCTGCTCCAAGTGTTTCCCTTCATCGTGCCACCACTCATGTGGGTGCACAGTGCGGCTGAGGGGAGGATGGTGGCGATTCATCTTCCACAGAAGGCAGCCAAGCTCCTGCCTTTTCTGAAGCCTGCCCTCCCTCCCCAGCGAGGTCATGTGAAAGATCTCTTATTGGTGGCACTGTAATTTCACAAGGATAACATCTGGGAATTTTCAAGGGGGTTTTTCAGTTTTCAAACAAATTGATGTAAGACAAGATAAATTTCTTACAGGGTTTCTATACTTTTCATAGACTGTTATGATGGGGGAAAGAGCCATGAATAGTCAATGTTTGAAAAGTCACTAAATAGAAGATATTCTATCTATATTTTGTTGCATCCGTCCCAGGGATGTGCACAAACCGGTTTGTGCACTCGCAGGAGATGGGGGGTGCCCTCACTTGCCTTGATTCTTGCCCCCCACCAGCACTCTCCCCAAAAGCTCTGGCACGGGGCTCCGATGTGCATCATGAGTGCCGGGGAAGGTAAGGGCACACCCCCGGCCCCTTAAAGGAACTCCCGCCGCTTCTGAACTGGCTCAAACACTGGATTTCAAACACTGGATTTCCATAAAAGGAGCACCAAACCGTTCTGTGCACATCCCTAATCCTTCCTGCATTTATATTAAATATAAACTTGTTTAGAAAATCAACTCAACTTTTGACATACTCAGGTCTCTGAATAAGTATTACTCACTTGTAGTACAAAACTTAAGAATTCTCTTTCTACTTTTAATATAAAGCACATGAATTAAAAACTTCTGCTAACCTTGAACATCCACATTAAACTTTTATAAGATAAGATGGATGCAAACAGGATGTGCTAGAATTTCAGATTCATTCTTGAATGCAAAACTTACTTCCCCATTCAATTACTCTCCCAGCAGCCTACTGTAATTTATTTTCTTCCTTTTTTCAGTCTGAAAAAGATAGGCAAATAAGCAATCTGTACATCAAAAGATTGCCAACCTATTCTTGGAGTTTGGAATGGGGAAAAATAAAAATAGAAAATGATGTAATGAAGTGGGTTCAAAGAATGGTCCTACTGTGGCTTCTAGAGGCTTCCTTTAAAGATGTCTGCCTCTGATGGAGCCTATACAGCTTTGATAGAGCTCTCTCTTGCAGTTGTGTGGAGATAGAAAAGGCTTGCTTTACAACTTACAAGCCACAGTAGGTGCTTTGGAGAAACAACAGCTCCTGTGATGTCATGTGATCATGAATGCAGTGTACTTCATACAGTTGTACTAGAATAATATCACAAAATCTAGTGATGGAGAAGCCATTTCTGTCTGCCTGTCTGTCTGCATATCTATCATTTTCTACATTTATATGCTGTTCTTCTCCCAAGGAGCCCAGAGTAGTGTACATGGTTATGTTTATTCTCACCTACCTGTGAGGTAGGTTAGGCTGAGAGATATGTGACTAGCCCAGAGTTAGTGAGTTTCATGGCTAAATGGGATTTGAATTTGAGTCTCCCCAGGAACATAGGAAGCTGCCATATACTGAGTCAGACCATTGGTCTATCTAGCTCAGTATTGTCTTCACAGACTAGCAGTGGCTTCTCCAAGGGTGCTGTCAGGAGTCTCTCTCAGCCCTATCTTGGTGAAGCCATGGAGAGAAGTTGAAACCTTCTGTTCTTCCCAGAGTGGCTCCATCTCCTGAGGGGGCTATCTTATGGTGCTCACACTTCTAGCCTCCCATTCATAAGCAACCAGGGTGTACCCTGCTTAACTAAGGGGACAAGTCATGCTTACGACCCCAAGACCAGCTCTCCTCTCCTAGTGAAACACTCTAACCATTACATCATGCTGGCTCTCAACTATTCTGGTTAAAAAATAAACAAAACTTTCTGGAAATGTTTTCCATCCTGCAATAGACATGGCTTGCCCATCCCTCGTTTTTATGATTGCATACTATATTAATAATGTTTAGCCTTTGTAAAGCACATTTGCAGTGTGCAAAGCTCTTCCCATGTATTATCTTGGTATGATCTTTAAAATAGTCCTGTAAGATAAGTAACAATTATTTTGTCCATATTTCAGATGGGGCTGAGAGAAAGGGGCTTGCCTAAGGCCCCCAGTGAGTAAATGGCAGAATTCTGATTTATAACTTGGTTTCTTAGCCACTGTGCTCCATCAACTCTCTAAGGCATACTCTGCATGCATAAGATATTTTGTCAGCTGGAAAATTCAAATAATGGTTCACAATCTGCACAGTGAGCTGTGCACCCCAGCAGGATGTGTGGGACTCACCACTGCGTTGCAGCTTCTAGCAATCACAGAAGTGACTCCGTGTGAATGATGCTGTGTGACCGCCCAACTCCACCCGACTCCCCACATTCCCAGTGGGAGTCACACAGAACTGCACCGCATCATTCGCACAGAGCTACTTCCGTGTTCCCTAGAAGCAGTGACACTGAGTGATATTCAGGCCCACTCAGCCAACAAGCTCTCTTCCTGCTTGGGTGTGCGGCTTGCTGAGCAAATTGTAAGCCATTAATAGCATTGTTGTTTTCCCACAAGCAACTAACTGGACTGCATAGAAATGAGAATGGATATATAAAAGAAGGCACCAAAAATGTTTACAAGAACACTTTCCATCAACTCTCTGCACTATGTGGAAATAGCATTTCAATTTTTGTGCTAAACATCAGCCAGACAATGTTATTTAACACATATTCTTCCTTGTCAAACATTGCACTTATTCTGCATGCTGTATATTTTGTGGACAACTTAATAAGAGGTATTTCGCACATAAAATATTCTGATGCTGTGTTATTTTCTATCTGTTTCAGGCACATTTGATGAAAGCAGATGAATAGGCATTAGATATGTAGTATATCTTCTGTACTTTTCCTGTTTGTTGATGCTGTTCTTATAATGCACAGAAATGCATACCTATGGGAGTCTAATGCTGGCTGGCTTGATGGTATTAATTGCTATGGATATATACAGTCATCATAACTGTCATGTCCTTTCTTCCACCTTTGCTAGAGAATACTAGTCTAACTGTATGAACCCTGTCAGGGATCAGGTGGTGTTGGGGCAATTGTTGACCATGTTTAGGTTTGCCCTTGTATTGTCTGTCTGCAGCTCACCTGACATGTCAGAGGCTACAAAGGAGATTGCTGGAATGGAGCTGTAGGCAAAGATCCCAGGGGTAAACAGGGTATTGGTCTAGCATAGGGATGTGCGAACTGGCTCTGAATCGAACCAGCTCACCCTCAAGACGAACTGGGGGTGGGGTGGTCTGAGAATGAGTTGAGCCAAGCCCCCGCCTCATGAGCTGGCAGCAAGGATTCCCCTTTACAAGTAAGGAGCTATATGTGGAACAGTTGTGGTGGGGGGCAGGCAGGGGAAAGGTCTCCTTCTCTCTTTTACCTTTGAAAAATCAAGCCACTGAGTGTGCAGAGAGACCTGAAATGGCCTGCAGCCAGCCTAGGCTATCATTTGGGAGACTGGCAGGACTGTGGAAGGAGCTCCCACCACCTCCACCGCCATCCCCACAGCCATCCCACTATGCAGTGGCTATATTTTGCAAAGTTAAAAGACTGAAGAAGACCTTTTCCATAACCCACTCACCACCACCACTGCCCCACATATAGCCCTTAACTTGTAGAGGGGAATTCTTGCCGGATTCACCTTTACAAGAATAACCATCAAGCCTCCCAAGCTAGCTTGATGGCAGTAATGGACCAGACCGGGTTCAATTGAGCCTGAGCCCAAGCTGTCCAGAGCGGCTCGAATTGGGTCCAGATTGGAGATGAACCAGGCAATCCAGTTCCATGCACATCCCTAGTCTAGCACAGGGCTGCTTTGCTATGCAGGATAGCTCTTGCAGGAGGATGTGATGGGAGTTCCCATGATGAGATTGTGCTGTTTGTTAGGACCTGTTTAATTCAGAAAGAGCCAATGATGCGGGGCGGATGAGTCAACATCAGGCAGAAAACAGTTAGTCCTAACAGTTCATTTCTGAAATAATTTCTGGAAGCCTACTAGAGCTTCATTTGGGCTACTGCTGTGCATGGCACAAGATGGGGACCTACGGTGCAGAGAAACCACTAAGGCCACTAGAAGTCACCTCAGGACAACTAGTGGATAACAAGTGTCCTCATCAGCACAACCAGGAGACCCCATAGAGTCATTCACATTAAATGCCTCTCCAGTTTCATTTTTATTGAAATGAAACTGGATTCTTGTAACAATTGATTCTTGTAACAATTCTTGTATTGATTCTTGCAACATTTCCCAGAACCAGACTGTTATGCAAAAATAATTTGTTAATATTTTCAGCCATGTGAAATTCTTGCTGATTATATCAGAAATAAAATGAAAACAACAAGCTTTCATTGCTATCTAAACAAAAAGATTGGGTTACATATTCTGTTACATGAACATGATGTCATGTCCTTAGACCATCAATTGACTCAAATTATGATGATGTGGTTATCAACAGAGACAGCATCATAGGATGGCCAGTTTGGGCACTGACCAGGAATCCACACCCATCCAAACAGGCCAACTCCTGAATCCTCCCATGAATGGTTGCTTTGCTTCATGTCCTCATATGTTCATCAAGGTAAAAATGATATACGGCACAATTCAATACAGTCCCCACCTGCCTTCTACACTTCCACATTTCAGACTTTTATATCTGAGTAAAGTTCAATTAATAATGAATAGAGTTAATGGTTGATATTCAGTTATGTACTAACTTCTCAGCTCAGCCTTATTTGGGGCATGTGTGCCTATCGAGAAAATAAAAATTTAAAAACCCATAAAATCCAATGACTTCTGCCTACAGCCTCAAACAAATTGAAAGAGTTGTAAATTACTTTAGCTTTATAGGTACCGTGAGACAAGCATATGGTTGAAGGTATGTGGAAAGGTTTTATGAGTTCTGTAAAAGTGCAATAATAAAGTGTCGTGCCAAGGAACCCTTTCAGTGCTGTTTATGGTTAGACCATGGTCTCACTTTGTAATAGAATGTCCTCTCTAAAATGTTATTCACCAGGGTATTTTCCTTCATTTAATCATGTTTGAAAAGAATATGTATATTGTAAACATAATCCCTTTTATTTTGTTCAGAATAAATGCAGTACAAATGAACACTAAAACTGGACATGAGATCAAATTTATAATTGATATTCATTATTTTCCAGAACAAAATGAAAAGTCAGGAATCTGAATGATTGATTTGTGAAAAGATTATTTCTTATACAGTTCACTGACTTTAGTTTAAGCAGCAAGCAAGTAAAATGGCACCTTTCAGCCAAATTGGTTTAATCAGTGTTTCCCACCCTTTTTCATTCAATGGACACTTGAATTTTAAAAAACTGGAGCACACCACCCCCAACACTCCCCACTTTTGGAGCCTACCAAACACACACACAATTCAGCAGCTGCTGCTTCTTGAAGCAGCAGTAGCTCAAAGCCACTGATTATTATTTTTTAAAGTTTGTTTATGTATTTTGAGAAGGCTCCAAAAGCACATTTATGCCTTGATCCATAATTCATTCATTCATTCATTCATTCATTCATTTGATTTCTATACTGCCCTTCCAAAAATGGCTCAGGGCGGTTTACACAGAGAAATAACAAACAAATAAATAAGATGCACTGAGAAGGATGTGTTTGTTCTGATACATAAGAGAGCAAGTCATCTCCAAAAATGGGGAGACTAAATTCCCCATTTTGGAGCTAATTTGCTCATTTATGCACTGTGAGACATGTGGCCTTACTGGAGCATTATGGGGTGATTCAGCTCAAAAATAAGAGAATGTCAACTTCCCACTTTTGAAGCAGACTCAGAGTGAGGCCAATGTCCTATGAAACACTTTTTAAAAAGTCTTTAAAATATTTTTTACTGTATTTTGTATTTGCTTTTGTTTTGTGTTGCAATTGGTTGGTTGTGCTTTATGTATTTTTATTGGATTTTTTTAACATTGGGTTGTGAGCCAGCCAGAGAACAATTTGTTATGAGGAGGCTAGCAAATAAAGTTATTATGGTTGTTGTTGTTTATTAGTGTGCCATGGTACACTGTTTGTATATGACAGATAAAGTTAATGATTGACATATTGTATAAGAGTATGTCAGCCTAGTAATGTTTTATTTGCACTAAAGCAAAATTTGCACAAATTGCATCACACAAGAACAATCCCATTATTTCCAATGGGCTTATTCTTATGTAACACAATTTATGCTAATTTTGTGTTTGTACAGCTTGTGCAAATTGGTCAGATGTGGCATTACTAAGCTGAGGTACTCTTGGGCAGTATGTCAGCTAGCAAAAATATACTCATGTCAATGTGGGTAATACTTCACTGTGTAGAGTATTACACAGTGTAAAGTATTATGAGAACAGATAGTTCACATAAAAATCACTAAGGCTGCAGTCCTATGGGACTTCTGAAAAAACAGGCAAAGGATTTTCTTTCACATTATTTTGATCGAAGTCCTCTACAGAAATAGGTTTACTCAACTGCACTAATTTCAGGCCTTAAATTTGCTTAATTACATGCTGAATTTTGACTCTATGGTGTTTGCCTTTGAATAAGGATAGGTAATAACAATCCCGGAAGAATGATTGGCTGGCGGTTATTCAGCTGACCCAAAACAATGGAACTCCATTAAAAATCTAACTGTTTCAAGGACAATAATTGTTCAAGATCCAAGCAGTCAGAATTCAGGAAAAAGAATTTAAAGTAATATCATGTGCCATCTGGGTAGTTTTAACTATAAACAATCCTGCTGTATTTATTCAAATAATTTCAAAGGTACTACAGGATTTTAGGAGCATCTGTTATAAGATTAATAAGTCAAATTTGCAGAAAATGAGAATTAACTTAGAAGGAACTATAAAGGAAGAAGAAGAAGTTCTTTTAGTATGGTGTTTTCAGAAACAATAGAAAGATTATTTCAGGATAAATATATGCTGCTGAAAAGAAAATCTGAGGAAGATTTGGTTAGATTAAGAATGTAAGAGCCAGATCAGACAAAACATTCTTTTTGAAAAAGGAATCATTTTTGTCATTTCTTTGGCTATGTATACTGCCATTAGAAATGTTGTTGTTGTTGTTGAAAAGCAGCATAAAACTATTTTTGAATAATTAAATAAAGACAATGGCCAACGTACTGCACAGCCTTTCATTGCTGGAAGGAGGACTGTGAAAGGCTGTGGGTGCACAAGCAACCTTTAGCATCCTTGCACTGAAGGTTTCTTTGCATGGTGGTCTGGGCATGGAAAGGGAGGGGGAATAATTTTTGTGTCCTTCCCTTCCTTTCCCCAAACCCATTCTTGTTGTAGAAATCTGTTCCTGGGGGTTGCACATCACTCAAAAAGAGATTTCTACAACTAGAAAAGGCTTTGGGCTGAACAGGAGAGATGCAAAATTGCTCATCCCTGCGCTCGGTCCACAGCACAAAGCAGCCTTCAGTGCAGGGATGCTGAAGGCTGCTTGCACAGCCACAGTTCTCCTTTAAGCAGTGTAGGGCTGTGCATCACATCGGCTAATAATGATGATTGATGATTCATAATAAAGACAAGCATCTCAGTTTCTGTTCTTATTTCTGAGGCTGTCAATTTCTATATCTATACTTCAATTTTTTAAAAAAAGACAGCTTTTTACCAGATAATAGCATGAGTATAGAATCACTTCTAATTATTTGGGATAAATATAGAGAAGGGTTAGGAGTGTCCACAATCTCATCAGTTTCAAGAGCATTTTTTGTTTTGTTTTGTTTTGCATAAGATCTCTACGGCAGTAAGAGAAATAGGAAACTTTGCAATATGTTTGTGTTATGGAGTGACTATGTTTAAGGACTGTTTTAAGGATAGATTGTTTTTGTCTTGTGAGGAAATAGCAGCTAAGATGGAAGGTGACAGACTAATGTTTCATCAATTTCTAAGAATTAGAGCTTTTGCTCTCTCCTAGAGAGATAAGGGTATCTTAAGGTTGTTAATAGCATTTGAAGAGATTCTTCAGGGAACATTTGAGTCAAGAATTAAGTATATCTTGACATACTCTGTACCTCTAGACTATTATTACATGGAGGCGTGATGTAAATTAAATTATTACAATGGATAGTCAACAGTGCAGAGGACCATTCTGCTCAGGAAATATTAGTGATGAACATGATGTTGACAAAACAGTGGGTTGGATGCAGAAATTCCCTTCCGCTGGACTGTTTCTGGAGGAACTGAACTTTTTAGATACGACCTAAAATACTGTATCTTATATAAAGAAAAAAAATGTGTCTGCTGTGTTAACATGGTTAGGAAGAAAGGCTTATTTAAAAAAATGCATAGTTGGCATGCAAAATCCCAACCTTGAATGCAATCTGATAACTGTTGGCTTCTATATGCTTATGTATTTGACAAACTACTGAATCATTTTCTTTAAAGTAGCTGCTACAGCAGTTTACTGCACTGAGTGTGTATGGGGGGGGGATGTGTGGCATGGATTCGAAGACCTCAAAGGTGCCCTCCAGCTCCAAAATTTTACAATTCTTTCTAAGCCTAATACTTGAAAGTTCTCTGAACTATAATCCCATTTTATTTCATTATGAGATGCTGACACAACACCAGCAGGACAGGCCATGAGCCATACTAGTACACTGGCTAAAACCTATGCCTACACTTGGCATTCTCTTGGAGATACTGTGGCTCCTATCATGCAATGTGAGTGAAACAGCATCTGGCAGCATCCAGCCCTGTAAACTCCATCTTGAGTAACAGAGATTGAGGGTAGTTTGCCACTAGCAATTTTCAAATAATTGTGTGCAAATTTTGATTTTATGTCAAAGAAAATGTGTAGTGTTATGCTTCTAGAAATACAAACATGCAAATATGTTTCGTTTTCATTGCTAATGTTTCCCCTTTCTGTCATTGTTTCAAAATACTTGTGGTGATCAGATGACAAAAAGCACACATCCAGGCTCCCCATGCCTAGAAAACAGTTGTTATCTGTTGCACTATGTCTAATCCCCAAATTTATAGAATTTATAGTAAGTAAATTAACATACGATATAGGTACAATATATACTTTTTGGAAGCCATTTTCAGGTTGGGTTTTCAAATTAGTTTTGACAAAGGTGATTGCAATTTTAAAATTAAAATATTTTAGGTACATGTGGATACAGCATTATCTCTATGATTGTAGGAGTTCTTTTAACTGCAACAAAAAATTAAGAACTCTGATGAAAGGCAATCATTGTTAATGGCTATTTAAAGTTCTCTGCTGGGTTCAGAGTATAAAACCGGTAATTCAGTAAGGATGATTTATAAATGGAGTCATGCACATTTCTATCCCTTTCCATAGACAGGACTGGCAGTGCTGAGAATAGAAAACTAACTAGATCTATCTTTCCATTGACCTGGGACTCTCTACAAATCTCAAGTCCTAGCTAGTTGTATCTGCTGTAGTATTAGGAAGGTAAATGAGCAAATCAATCTTAATTCAGTTGGAATAATTCATTAGTTAGCTCACATCCCTTGGGTCTATCAAAGGTAAATCCCAGACTAACTGGTTTTTGTACCTTTCTCCTCAGTAGGCTGAAGCTAGCCCCCTAGAGAAAGCCTATTCTAATGGAATATCAAATTGAATATTCTGTGTACAGGGCTTAGTCTAGTTTCACATTTCATTTCTTTCCCTACACTTGCTCTGCCAAAGTCAGAATATGCAGAATATAAGGGCTGCTTCTGATATAACATTTTCCTCTGTATGTGCTGGAATAATTCTGGTTGTCATAATTGTAGGTTTTTTTGGGGGAGGGGTGGTGGTGTGGCTTGCCTTCCTCATTTGTTCTTCTCCTGAATCTAGTCAAATGTTAGGGAGCTTAAGTATGATGGTTCATTTAACTCTGAATATCATGATGCTTACTCATTTTCCACAACTTTGGGCCTGAGTTTATCAGGGTGGAGGGTAAAAACGGAGGGTAAGCATAATCTGTAGACAGGCATGGGCAGATGCAAATTAGCTTAACTTGGCCATTTTGTACTCCTAAAACAAATCCTGATTCAATTGCTCAAGCCAATCTCCCCCGCTAGCTAGTAAGGTGTCAAATGTGTCCTCAGAAGTCCTCTGCCTGTGCTCAATAACACCACCAGGGAGCAGAGACTTAATGATGGAGTTACTTTTTGATTGGCTGCTCGTGAAAGTTCACTTACACCAACTGCTTTTGTCCTTGCATAAAGTTGTAGTCCTTTAAATCAAGTTTAATGCGATCTGTCTTCTTTTGCCTTGCAATCAGCCATTTTCAAATGGTGCTCCTTGGAAGCTTATTTGGAGCTGAGATAACTCAATTCTTCACTGTGAAGATAAGCAATGGGCAATTTTTTCGGTTGGCTTGCCCAGCACTAGATCCCCCTGAAAGCTTTAGGAGAGTGATAGGTATATTCTTAGTCACATTTTCAGTTCAAGTAGGGCAACAGTAAAACCCAGCAGGCCTGGATGGTGTTTTACCTGAACTGGCTGGCTGGTGTTTTACATGAACAATCCTTTATCCTCTGTAATATGCTGGACTTCTTTTGGCAGAAGTGTAAAGGTGTAAGTTTACATTTTTGTCGGATGTGTAAAGGGTTACCTGAGGGCAGGCAGTTTGAAAACCACTGATATACTTGTTGAAGATGATAGATCCACACAACAACACACTAGCAGAATAGACAAGTGTCTCACACACAGTTGTCCCCTGCCATATACATTTTCCATTCTAACATAACATCTTCATCTATGAGAGTCCCACCAAAGGCTTGTCAAGATACCACACTAAGGTCCATCACCAGTCCTGACTACCTGCTTCTTGTGGTAGCACTCCCTGGTCCTGCCTGCCATATCTACAGAGCATGTCTCTTTCCACTACTTATTTTTCATCACTTAAGTATATATTCTGATTGATAAAGTCTAACATCCTGGTGTCATAACTGAAAAGTGTGTAAATGACAATGTTGCATCAAGATATGCATTTTTAAAATGTATTTTCCTATATGAGAGTCTGGTGGATAATTTGAAAAAGATAGCAACATGGCCTTTGTAATAGTTTTTTGGTGAAGGATAAAAGAGACTATTTGAAATATATCAAACAATGTGACATTTACAATATTGAATGCCAAGAATTTTGTAAACAAATCTTCATCATGTGTTCTTGATAGACAGCCAACAGCTGTAATGTTGCATTAGAAGTAAAATACGGTCAAAACAATTTTCACTAAGAGTTTGAGAGCTGAGAATGTTATTTTACACACACACACACACACACACACACACACACACACACACACACACACACCACTATACTTCCACCCATTTAAAGATGTTAAGGTCATTCTCACAACCAAACGGGGGAGTCTGAGGGAAGGCAGAAACCTACCTTCCTGCTTACACATGACACGAACCCGATCAGATCTCTGCCACCTGCACACCCACACAAGGCACTGTGGCATGCTGAGTGGTGATCAGGGGGAGACGGAAGGCCGGTCACCAGGTATCCCACAATGCACTGCATGAACAGTGTGATGCATTGGGAAAGCTCAGGGCTGCCAGGCCACTCCTTCCCCCCTACTGTGTGACCAGAGGTGCCATAACCACTGGACTTCAGGGCATAAGTCAAGGTGGTGGCAGCTCTCATTGTCTCTCAGGGCCCCCAAATCATGCAGGACTGTGCCATGCTGCCACCACCCTGCTGCCGCCCACCTACAAGAATTTCCTACCCTGGAGGCGAGTGAATACGAATACGGCAGATATTTATATACTGCCTTACAACCAAAGTTCTCAAAGCAGTTTACATGCAGAAATACATAAATAAGTTAAATGGCTCCCTGTCCCCAAAGGGCTCACAGTCTAAAAAAGAAACATAAGAAAGACACCAGCAACAGCCAATGGAGGGATGCTGTGCTGGGGTTGGATAGGGCCAGTTGCTCTCCCCCTGCTAAATAAAGAGAATCACCACTTTAAGAAGGTGCCTCTTTGCTCAGTTAGTGCTGTGACTGCTGCTCTCTACCTCCCAAGGCAGGTCAGCCAGGTGGGCCAGCTGCAGCCAATCCTCCTACTGTCATAGCCGGGAGGTGCCAGCATTGGAAATCACCTCCCTGAGCCACCAGCAACACTAGCTAATAGGAGAGACTAAGAGAGGCTCTTTCCCTGTGCTGGTGGTGCAGGCTGCAGCTGCTGCTCCCTTCCTCCGCACCCAATGATCAGCTATTCGGTGGGTGGGTGGGTGGGGCTTGTGGAGGCCTGCCTGCCTGCCTCCATGAAGCTCTTCAGCATGGGAGAACTCTTATGCCTGCCACATGCATGCAGAGAGGGAAGGAGGGAGTCAGAGAGCCAGTGTAATGCCTAGCCTACAGATGCCCTGCCTGCCACTGCCTCCTTAGAGAAGTCTGTGCCTGCCTCACCCTCAGTGGAAAGCATGAGGCTTGTGTGAATTACCCCCTCTTCGATATTTCCAGGTTGATTTGGCATAGAGCTTTGACATCAGGCACAGATGTGGGGCAGGGTGCAGGGACTCCATATACTTAATTTAAAGCATATTGGTCGATCTGTTGAACTCTAATGAACAGTTTTTAAGAATTTAAAAAATTCTTTTAAAAATTACCAAAAAAATCCTATAACTGGCTTATTTCATGGCAGAAAATGACCAAAAAACCCAACACAACCTTCTGTAATTGAAGCCAACACCACCCCCGCCCTATGGACCATCATTCCACCCCCATATGGAGGAATCTACCCTCAGCCTTCATAAAAAAGAGTAAAGCACCCCACTTTTCTACTCAACTCTTTAGATCTCCTGGAATGGCTTGGCATAGGGCTTTGATATCTCAGTGAGATTGCGGAGAGGAAGCTCTCCATTTTGTCTGAATGTGGATGGGAGAATGGGGGGAGAGGGCACAGAACTGTGGGTCCATTTGACCTGCAGTTCCATGTTTCATCTGAAGATGGTCAATGGCAGATAAATTTCAGTTCCATTCTGATGTGATTCTGACAGTTTTGAGGGGCCATATTGGTCCTCTTGACAATTTCCGTTGTATCAGATCAGAATAGATTCGACATTTTCTTTGGCGGGGGAGGTGGTGGATGTGCACAGGCCTACTCAGGCCTGACTACTCAGTTTCCAAAATAAGTCAGGAAACCAAAGACACCAACAACACAATAATATTTCACAATTTTGTCTTTAAAAGTTTTAGAGTTGAAAAAAGAATGGGTCTTAGTGCATTTAGTATGTTAAAGCTCTCCATTATGGCCAGTGACTGCTTGATTTTGATCCTCAACAATGTAATCACTGAGGGCCTTGAAAAACTAAAGTCAGTTTCTCATCGATAAAATGGGTGGGGGGAAATAAAAACTTTCTTAGTAGACCTTTCCTCCTTGGAAGGACAAATCATTCTGAATAGGTTGCCATCTGCTCCTAAACCTTAGTTAGTAAGGAAAGAATAACCAAATGTACAAACCCACTTAGCTCTTTGGGTGGTTTAGCAGGATGCAAGTCAAAATGAAATGGGACACATGTTTCTTGCACCTAATATGAAAACTTGATGTGAATAATGGAGAAGGGAGGCTTCAGAATCCATTGCAAAACTTCCTGTGGTGTCCATTTCACTTGCTGTGAACAAAGAGAAGAGTTTGGCCTTAAAATCAGAAGTGTAGTTCTGTTATTCCATGAATTCTATTAAAATTACATGTCCAAAGCTTTATTCAGCCAGCCTAGGTCTTGCCCATTTCATTTCTCTAAGTGATTAGATGATCCATCATGCTCGAGAAGATTCAGGCATTTAAACTTGACGGCTCATTATTGAGAGGTTATGTAGAGTGTTAAATTGTTAAAAATTGGATTTAGGATCCATCACAGATATTCTTTTATGGCCACTTAGAATGACAGCAGATACGAACATAAACATTTGATCATTTTATATGGGATAGAGCTTAGCTCGAAACCAAAACAGAACTGGTAGCCCAGTTCTCTTTTTTCAGTTATTCAGACTAACTCAACCCAAGCATTCCACAAAAAGTACAGAATAGCAAGTATAGTTACAGAACTCCCAGAAGGCTTTTCAGTTAAAGTGACAAGCACTACTCAAAGAAATGTAGTGCTTCTTCTCTACCATCTGTTTCTGGGTGAGTGTAAAACATGATTTGTGAACAGCTAACTCACAGATCAGACTAGCTAGCAGTCTCTTGCAATCTGGAGTTCCATAATCTACTTGAAACTTGTTCTGAAGCAAGCAAAATCTGTTATGAGTTTACAAATTTCCCCCAGATCTATTAAGGCTATTGTAATTTGGGCTGCAACATATCACGACTCTGTAGCCCTATTCAGATATTATATGTGTGCAGGTTTCTGTATGCAGGTACAAGTTTTTGTGTGAATGACTGCATGTGTTCATTTTAAAAGTAAACCAGGATAGAGGCCCCCTCAAGTGCAGGGTACATATAGGAAGTGTCTGCTGTGTGTGCATTCAAATGGAGATTTTAGTTTTAGGAAAGCTATGTAAACAAAAAGGATCATGCATGAAGGGCATTATCAGAAACTGAAAACAATGAGGCAGTCTTGCTTGCATGTTAGGTGTGTGCACAGAACTGGTTCAAGGGGGTTGGTTCAAATTTGAACCAAATATGAATTGAACTGCCAGTGCACGAGCCGGTTTGATTGAACCCCAGCTGGCAGTCTAGTCCATTTGGTCAAACCGGGTCGGCCCGGTTCGACCTGGTTCGAGGGTTGTGCTTGGAAAGGGTAATCCACTGAGGGTTCCCCTTTACAAGCAAAAGAGTGAGGAAATCCTTTAAAAATGTTTTAAGGGCAGCTGAAGGGGGAGCAGAGAGGAAACCTTACTGGCTTGAGCAGTAGCAGTGGCGCAGCAGCAGCGGCTCCTCTAATCTCCACAGCCCAGTAGCATGGGCTAGTGGCTATTGGTGTGACCTCCACGCATGCATGGAGGTCACTCAAACAGTCTCTGTGCATCCTCACCAGATTCCCCTTTGCAAGCATAGCTCTCAAGCAGGGTTGAACTGGTCTGTATTGGACTGGGCCCAGTCTAGTTCAAACCCGGACCAGCCACCATTTTGGGGGGTTGCTCTGGTTCAAGTTCAAACCGGTCAAACTGGGCCAGTTTGAATTGAACCTGGTTCAATTCGAACCAGTTTGGCATACCTTTATTGCATGTACAAATACATACAAGTTTACATTGTGAGAAAAACTCAAGTAACTTCTCCTGTGGAAGTAACTTGAGGGAATCTCGGAATGTTGTGGCTATTTTAGCTCTCGCATCCTTATCCATGAATTGCTCGTATTCTAATTAAAGAGGAGTGGAAGGAGGAATTTTGTTTTCTGTTTTGACTTGTGATAATGACAGATTTCGGGATAGATGGGATCTGGAAATCAACTCTTCCAGGGGTTCCCCCCCCCCACCAGGTGAGCCCATTGTGAAACACTCCCAAACTCCTTCCAAAGTTCAGCTGGCTCATAACCAGCCAGTTCTCCTGCAAGTCACCCTCCTTTTTCCCAAGCAAATGTACATTGTGAGGGCAGGGGAGTGGAGTAAGGAGGTTTGGTCTGTAACAGCACATGTCTTCTAGGCCTCATTCTAAAGGCTTAGATATTCCTAAGCATGTTTAGAAGCATCTATTTCTGTTAGGATACTTAGGCTTTGTAGTTTCCAGTGCTTCCTGGCGATTGGCTCAGCTTCCAGTTGAACTGGAAACAACAGTTCTCATGCATCACAGAAGAAAAGGATATTTCTGAGTATGCTCAGGAGTTTCCCAGCCTAAAGAATGAGTCCTGCAAGGGCTTTGCGGTTGCCAAGTTCATATTCATATATATATATATGAGATTCTCTGTATTTAGCAGGGGGAGAATAACTGGCCCTATCCACCCCCAGCACAGTACTTCCAGCGACTATTGCTGGTGTCTGTCTTATGTTTCTTTTAGATTGTGAGCCCTTTGGGGACAGGGATCCATCTTATTTATTTATTATTTCTCTGTGTAAACTGCCCTGAGCCATTTTTGGAAAGGCGGTATAGAAATCGAATTAATAATAATAATAATAATAATAATAATAATAATAATAATAATAATAATAATACTTTGGGGTGGAAGGCTCTGATTTCCATTAATTTCAATTGAAAATCCATTCTAATAAGATCTTTTGGAGTCATTTAAAAAAACAACAACAGTGTAACAGCCCGAGATTCACTCCTATATCTGTGCCATCAGGGTGTTGAAAGGTGAGAGTGAAACCATGATCAATACACCTCTCCCCACAGTGCCTCCTCCTTCATCCCTGTGGTGGTGCAGATGCTACCATCCTCCATCTATCGGCAGGGCTCTTGGCCAATGGGAGGAGGAGGCTTAGAGCCTGGCTGGCCACTGAAGGAGATGGCTGGCAGCAGATGGGCCACATGCATGCCCTTCTTCCATTGGCCAGGAGCCCAGCTGATGGAAGGAGGTGGTGCAGAGCTGGGCAAGCCACAGAGGGAGGTGCTGTGGTAGGAGCAGGAGCGCTGGTGGCGGAGCTTGGTGCTGCCCCACACCATGAGCACCATGGCTCCCTGACACAGGGCATGATGGATTGTTTGAACTTGTCTGTTCTATTACAGCTGCATCCTGTATGGCACAATTGGAAGCAGTCTTTCTTGGTTCTATACAAAGCTGGATCTGGCTCCCTGTCTGTTAGGTTAACAGGCCATACTCCATCCCTTGGCTTGTATTACAAGATTTGATGGTCACTGGCTATATGTTCAAGACATGAAGTCTCTTCAGGTACATTAGCCTTCAATGTAAGTTTTTTACCCACTTACCTTGCACTGTAGTTCCAATCACTTTAAGGTAAGGCTTAAGAGGTCCAGAAGTAATGAAGAATGAATTGGGTTGTACATACATTTAAATGTGGCCCCTTGCTGCTTGAAATCAGTTTGGTTTCAAAACTTCATTTTTCTTTCTGAGAAGAATCAAGTGCAGTTCTAAGAGCCTGATGCAGTTTGGAGGTTCAGGAAGCGCTCCGAAATCCAACTGCCTACTTCAAGTTTATTGGTGTGACTATGGTGATCAAGTACATTCAAAACAGATCATATTAATTAATAAAGCTGTAGCCACTAGTTAGTACAAGTTATCCCTTATCTTATCTGGATCCATCAGCAATAGGCAGCCAATGAGCATCAATGAAAACAATTCCTTGCATTTTAATTGAGACATTGTGTTGATAATTAAATGCACTTCTTTTGCAGCACATTTACCAATCCTATTGATAACGGTATTTTGTTTGAATTTTTGCACAAAGGCAAGGGATGGGGAAACAAACTTCTCACACTGTTCTAACCTTAGACCTGCAGAAATATGAAAGATCTTTTTTGTACGTTCTTGAAACAAAAATTCTTTTATTTTTCATGCCTGCCACCTCTCTGTTTCTTAATCTTTGAAGTTTCAATCTGAAGGAAAGTCACAGTAACCCAATTATATATTAAAACAACCAGTATTGTAAATGATTGTGATATAGAGGCAGGCAGTTATTGAAAATATTAAACATCACAAACAAAAGAACACAGCAACTTCTCTTTGGCAAAAGAAAGCAAAGCCTTACTATAGAATTCATTATCCATCACCTTGGTCTAGATTTTCTAATGTGCCTACCTGTCAATCAAGTTAAAGCTTGTGACCACTGCATGATCTTCTGGGCTACTTTTAAATATATGTGAAAGTACATCACTTTGCCCCATCCAATTTAAAGAAGCCTTCTAAGTACTAGGACTTCCTAAGATTATTTAGCAAATCAGAAAAAGCTTCATAAAGCTGGCCCAAGGTAATTCAGATTGGTATAGATCCATGAACAAAACATAATCTTATAGCTTCATAACAGATTATCTTAATGAACTAAACAAACATTACATTTCTCAAATGAATTGCTGGCCATGCTGGGAGACCCTGATTCTTTCTCTTGCTCCTCTCACCGCCCCTGACAGCCCATCCCCCTTCCTGGGCTTAATGCTCCACTTTTCCCCGCTGTGCTAGCCTCAGCCTGCCCTCTGCCCAGTCACCCCATGGCCGCCTCTAGTTCAGGCAGGGAGCGAGGGAGGAAGGGGGGGGGCAACCACAACAACACCAACACCAGCAACCAAAAAGAGTTGACACCAACTTGATGGCACTTAATCAATCAATCAATCAATCAATCACCTGTCAGTTCTCTTTCAGTTCTCCTGTCTGTATCATCAAACCTGGTTTGATTCAAACCGGTTCCGCAGACCCCTGCTGGGATTATTTAATTGCATTTTATTGGAATAAATAAGTACATACATACATAAAGGCAGGTATAATTATCCTTTTGTGGCTTTCTGCTAAAGTGTTTTAGTACAATACCACCACCATAGTTTTCTTTGATCATGATCTCTTTTTTGAGCCTTTTCCAGCTGCCAATAAATTGGTCCTATTCTGCTTCTTCATTTTACAAATATAGCTTGATACAATATAATTTTATTGGCCACTCAAGCTTTACAATTGTGTTCCAGTCTATTTGATGGCTCTTAAGATTAGAAGGGCTATGAAGTTGCCTCTTCAAGGGTCTAATCCAAAATGCATTGAAACCACTGACAATCATTCCACTAACACTAACTTAAAGGGGCTTTGGGTCAGGCTTTTCAATAGAGCAGAGTTTTGTTTTTTTCCTGCTTTTCTGTTTTATTTTATTGGCTGTATGGCAGGGATGGGCACATTTTCCATCCTTAATTGTGCCCATGTATTTGAGCATCTAATTGTTAAGGAGGTATAACAACCTTTTAAATAACTCTGTTTAGCAGTGCAGGGATAGGAACGTCCACTCTTTCTGCTGTCAAACTGCTTCCTGTAAGAACTGCAATGTCACTTTGACAATCTTGTTGCTCAGAGATGGGAGCCGGAGGTCTTGCCATGAGTGCTGCATCTTTAAAAGACCCAAGTAAGAGTATAATTTAGAAGAAAATCTTTTCAAAGCCACAATACATGAAGCATTCTGATCTCTCAACCCTAATGTACACAGTGTTATCCCTTCATATGTTATCATAGTAGATTCTTGACTGAGCAGTGAGTTAGAACAAAGAGATCTGCCTGACTTTCTCTTTTGAATTGTTCTGTATGTTTCTTATGAACTCTAAGTAGGAGTGCCTAAGGAATCCTAAAGCACAGCTGTTATCTACTGACTTGGTACAAATACTTGGAAAATCAATGGGCAAGGTCTATTATTCTTGTGAGTTTGAACAAATCTAGAATTAGACTGCCAACTTCATTGATTGACCCCCACCCTCCCAATATAGGCAGAAGGTATCCTTTACAAGTCTTCTGCAGATATTATTGCCACATTCTTCATCCTATATGTGGAGGGAAAAGGAGCAGAAGCATGCTGACAAGCCAAGTCCCCTGCAGTGATGTGTGGCCCAGACCATCGGAAAAGGCAAATGCAAAAAACCGGGGAAGTTTCTCCTTGTGATTTCAAGTGCTATCAGCCCAAGTCTCCCAATCAGGATCAAAACTGTCCGAACATTCAGGACTTGCCTCTTCAGACACGTGCTCAATGAAGGCACAACTGGGTTATATGGCAAGGAAGTGCATTAGCACAGGGGGTGTGGGAAGCTGATGCTCTCCAATTCTCTTCCCACATGTCCAAACAGTTGAGCAGGGTTAGGGCCAGCCTAGATTCACATTTGTCATGGTTTATCCTTAATAGATCTTTGATATTTTCTATATGCATGTGTGCGCGGATGTTTTAGTATGTGTATGTGTTTATCGTTTTATTGTTTATATATTTTTCTTGAAAATATATATTGAAATGTGTTGAAATAAAACTTTTCTTCAGCAGTTGTTTTTATCCTTCCCTCAGCTGCTAAACTATTGACAGTGCATAGGTCGGCATGGTTTCAGAAGCAGTGTGCTAAGTCTTCAGGGAGGCTCAAGGAGTGCTATTCCTCAAAGTGAAGCTGGTCTCCCCACCTCACTAGCTCCCCCTCCTTGCATCCGCCGGTCCATGATGCTGCCTCCCCACCCCACATCACTGGCCATGGCCCAGCCACTGGACTCACCACCTGAGTGGAAGCTCTGTCCTGATCACTGCTCTCCCCAGTGGTTCTCCATCCAGCATTAAGAATTGCCAGGTGGTCTGTCTCTCTGTCCTTTAGCAAACCTTGGGGCTTTGCCTCCTCCATTTCAGAAGCAGACAAAGCTCAGAAGTTAGTTGCTTGAGGGAAGAGAGAGCACACACACATGTAAGGAAGACTATGAAACCCTCTGCCTTCCTCCAGCTGGCACGTCACTGCTTGCAATGGAAATCCATGACTGGTGGCAGCAGTCACTCTGGATGTACTAGATGGATGACTTTCTCTCATAAATGCACATTCATGTTTTTCAGAGCACATGCATTCAGGCTGTGCTAGCTGGTCAAAGAGATCGAATGGCTAAAAGAAAAATAGCACATACCAGACAAGAGATTCAGCATATAGGTGCAGAGTTGGGTGGGCAGAGGTGCATAGTAGGTGCATAGGTGCATAGTAGGTGGGCAGAGTTGGGGTCTATGGGGCACTCTGGGGAATGTAAGGCAGGAGGTGTGTGTGTGTGGGGGGGTGGTTACATAGGAAGTGGCCATAAACTGAGTCAGACCCTTAGTCTATCTAGCTCAGTATTGTCTACACAGGCTGACAGAGGCTTCTCCCAGGTTGCGGGCAGGAGTTTCTCTCAGCCCTATCTGGAGATGCTGCCAGGGAGGGAACTTGGGACCTTCTGCATTTCCCAGAGTGGCTCCATCCCCTGAGGAGAATATTTTACAGTGCTCACATGTAGACCACCTCCAGCCTCAGGGGCAGGATGCCTCTGAGTACCAGTTGCAGGGGAGTCACAGCAGGAGGGAGGACACGCCCTCAACTCCTGCCTGTGGATTCCAGCAGCATCTGGTGGGCCACTGTGTGAAACGGGATGCTGGACTAGATGGGCCTCCCTGGGCCTGATCCAGCAGGGCTGTTCTTATATTCTTATATGCCAATGCCAGAAGCCTCCAAGCCAAGGTAGGTGAGTGCTTGGTTGCTAAGGAAAACATAGATATAGTGGGCATAACAGAAACATGGTGGAACATGAGAACCAGTAGGACACAGTTATTCCTGAATATAAACTCTATAGAAAGGACAGGAGAGCTCTGCCACCAGTCCTGGATGTTGAGCTTATTTGCCTTAGTTTGAAGCCTACTCTCTACATGAGAGGCAGCGGCCAGGAAGCTTAGTGTACAGGAATTAGCAAAGAGGGTCATAGGAGTTTTGAGTGGAATTTAACGGAGAAGTGTGCGGAGGAATTTGAAAGGAGAAGAGGTTTTATAATGATGCCTGGGGGATAGCTGTCATGAGCTGGGTGGTATCCAGTTCAGCAAATTCCATCTCTTAAAGTGTGAGGGTGTAAATGCTTCAGATAAAACAGAAGGGGACAGAGTAGAACCAGATAAAGAGCAGCTAGAAGGCTGTGCTAGCTATTCAAAGAGATCAAGTGACCAAAAGAAAGATAGCACACACCAGGCAAGAGATTCAGAATATAGGTGCTTATATGCCAATTCCAGAAGCCTCTGAGCCAAGGTAGGTGAGCTGGAGTACTTCATTGCTAATGAAAACATAGATATAGTGGTCATAACGGAAACATGGTGGAACAGTGATAACTAGTGGGACACGGTTATTCCAGAATATAAACTCTATAGAAAGTAGGGTTGTGCATTTTGTGGGGGCTTTTTTCTGTTTTGTTTTTGGCCCGAATCTAAAACACCCCCATTTTGGTCTTTGTTTGAAATTGCAAAATCTGAATCTGAAATGTTTTGGATTTAAAAAACCAGAGCCAGGGCAAAACTAGTGGGTGGGGGTGGTAGTGCCCAATGGGTGGAAGCTACCACCCAAATTTCAGAGGAATTGGGCAAAGGGCTGATTTTTGGTGAATTTTTGAAGTTTAAGATTTTTCCCATAGGGAATAATAGAGGTTTCAGCAAAAGTATAGCTCCATGTTGGGGGGGGGGGACGGGTGGCCCAGAACAAAGTAGGGTGGGTGGTAGTGCCCAGTGGGGCAAGGAAGCTGCCAGAATTATTTCAAAGGAGTTGGGCAAAGGGCTGATTTTTAAAGATTTAATCGAGTTTACGCGTCTTTAAGGTTCTTCTCCATAGGGAATGATGGAGGTTTCAGCAATCCCATAACTGCACTTGGTGGGCACCGGGGTGGCCCAGAGCGAGTGGTGGTGTAGAACACATAGGGTGCCAACCACTCCCATAGGTTGCTAGCCCATGGGGTACTGGGTTCTGTTATTTCTGAGATGTTTTGAGTGTAGATTCTCTGGTAGCATATGAGAGTGGATTCATGGCTTCTCATTGAAAATCTCATATGCTACCAGAGAATCTACACTCAGAACATCTCAGAAACAAAAGAACCCAGCACCCCATGGGTTAGCAACCCATGGCGGTGGTTGGTACCCTATGTGCACTACACCACCACTTGCTCCCGGCCACCCCAGGGCCTCCCAGGTGGAGTTATGGGTCTGCTGAAACCTCCATTATTCTGGTGGGGGGGACTTAAAGACACGTAAACTTCAACAATTCCTAAGAAATCAGCTCTTTGCCCTATTCCTTTGGAATCTGGGTTGTCACAGGCACTCCTTGGGGCACTGCCACCCAACCCACTGTTTTGCCCCTGCAGCCCCCTTTCTGCCCCCTTTCTGCCCCAAAGACACACAAACTTCAACAATTCCTAAAAAATCAGCCCTTTGCCAAATTCCTTTGGAATCTGGGTTGTGGCAGGCACCCCACTGGGGCACTACCACCCATCCCACTCTTCTGCCCCAAAGCCTGCTTTCTGTCCAGAGTCTGCCCCAAAGAACATAACAGCACACATCAACAACAGCAGAGCTTTGCAAAGAACCAAGTTTGCAAAGCAATCATGATATCACACAGATGCAGCAGACTAGGCCCTAGGGCCAACAACAGTGCCCTCCCCGCCCTTCCCCAAGCAAAGTAATGGTCCTGACATTTTTTTGGTGCATTTTTTGACATTTCTGCAACAAATTGGAGCCTGTGGCACCACACAACTTATGCAAGCAATCTAGTTTGAATAAAAATGATGAAGATGCTAGAAGTTACAATATGACCCTATCTTCATTGCAGAGAAGTCCAGAGAGAGAGAGAGAGAGAGAGAGAGAGAGAGAGAGAGAGAGAGAGAGAGAGAGAACCAGGATGCCCATCCCTGAGGCCCCCAAAATACAGAACAGCAACAACCATCCAAGGCATTTGAATTGCATAATATATATACATTGTAACTAGGAAACAGATACAAGGGAACAGATAGGGAGCAGTAAGGGAACAGAGACACAAGCAAATACAAACAATATAACTAGTTCCCAGAATAGATACAATTAGCTAATACAACAATAGTGACTAGGGAAGATCATACAATAGGCTGCTGAGCAGAGAATATCAATTATGGGGCAGAGAGCAGGCTTCTGTTTTTTAAAAGTGCCCCCCCACCTTTGGAATGAAAAAAAAGACAGAATGGTTTTTTTAAAACCACAAGGCTACACTACCCTTAACCACCTACTAGTATGGGGGATCCCTCCCACACAGAACCCCTGTTTAAACTTCTTCTAAACAAAACAAAACACACAACTTTTTAAATTCACTTGCAACCCAAAACCTCCCTCCAAACAGAAAAAACCTTCCAAGAATACAGAATTCCAGAGTGAGGTGTGTGTGTGTGTGTGTGTGTGTGTGTGTGTGTGTGTGTGTGTGAAAATGGGAGTACACTCACTCAGTCTATGTGTGTCCAGTTGTCTATGGTCTGGTCTCTGAGTCTACTCTTCTTCAATCTTCTTCTCAGTCTTCAGGTTTGTGGGCACTAGGGCAAAAGCCTTGAAAATCGGGGGGGAGGGGCTGTCTGGCCAGGTGACCACTGACCAGTGGCCACAGGGGCTGGGGCTGGTGGCACTGGTGTCTGGCACAGACAGACACAACAGGCACAGGCAGGCAGCGATTCTCTCAAGGGGGTTAAAAAAACACTTCTGGAGCAAAAAGCAAAGCAGCACATAAATCCATTCCAAAGCTGGCAAGCAGTAGCCATGGCAGGCTGGGCTCAGGCTGGCAACAAGGCAGGCAGGCACAGGCAATGGCATGGCATCATCATGGCGACTTGAGGCATGTCATGCAATGCAAACTAGTTCTCTCTCTCTCTCTCTCTCTCTCTCTCTCTCTCTCTCTCTCTCTCTCTCTCTTCAATGAGGCAGAAAGGCAGAAAGGCAAATGAGTAACTAACTTGCTGAAAGAATTGAAAACCCCTCCTTGAACTCCCCCATCCTTGCCCCTTTTTCGACCCTTCCCCTGGTCAATGTGGGGTCAGTAAAGAGTGGCAAGAGGCAAAAGAGCCAATGGGGAACAAGGAGGGAATCATCAGCAAGTCAGCCCATGCTTTAGGTCACCAATTGGAAAGCTGGAAGGGCGGGAAATTCAAAGAGATGTCAAACATAAAATGGAGACTGACTCAGAGATAGCCACAAAATGGAGGTCCAAAACAACAAACAGTTTTGTAGCCAAAACAGGAACGTTTTGTTTTGAGTACAGAACTTTTGTATTTGGAAAATGGGCATTTTGTTTTATCTACAAAACACCCGAAATGGCCTATTTCGAGTACAAAACATTTTGTACCCGAAACGTTTCACACATCCCTAATAGAAAGGACAGGGAGGGGCGAATTGGGGGGTGGAGTAGCACTGTATATTAAAGAAGGAATAGAATAGAATATCACAAGCTAGAAAACCTAGGAAGACCAGAGTCCTCCATAGAAACTCTGTGGGTGACAATATCACCCCCCACCCCCGGACCAAAATGCTGAAAGTGACTGGAAATTGCAGAAGGATATCAAGGAGGTGTCAAAGAGAGACAGAGCTGTAATAATGGGTGACTTTAACTACCCACACATAGACTGGGTAAATTCACATTCAGGTAATGACACAGAGGCCAAATTTCTACATATGCTGAATAACTTTGCCCTAGAACAGTTGGTCATGGAACCAATCAGAGAGAGGGTGAACTTGGACTTTATCCTGAGTGGTGCCCAGGACCTGGTGTGAGATGTCAGTGCCATGGAACCTTTAGGGAACAACGACCATAGTGTAATCAAATTCATCATAAATGCAAGGAGAGAATTGCCAAGGAAGTCTAACAAAAAGACTTTGAATTTCAGAAGAGTGAACTTCTCTAAAATGAGATTGGTGAAAATAAAACTGAAAGGGAAAATCAGGAGAGTAACTTCACTCCTGAATGAATGGAGTTTATTTAAAACCACCACAATAATCAAAGCTCAGAATGTTTACCAAAAATGAGGAAAGGTACCACCAAGTCCAGGAAGATGCCAGCATGGCTAACAAGTAAAATCAGGGAAATTATAAAGGGGAAGAAGAGTTCTTTCAGAAATTGGAGATTACAGAGAAGCTAAACAAGTTCTTTGCATCTGTCTTCACAACAGAGGATACTGAGCCTATACCTGAACTGGGCTTCTCAGGAACAGAGGCTAAACTGAGAACTGAGTCAGTCAGAGGTGATGAGAGATGGTGTTCTAAACTGTATGGAAAAATTAAAAATTAACAAATCGCCAGGGCCAGATGGCATCAACCTAAGAGTCCTCAAATTTGAAACTGAAATTGTGAAAGAGACTCAAATGTGAAATTGCCAACCTCATTGCAAAAATATTGGAAAGTAGCCAATGTAACACCAATCAAAAAGGGATCCGGGGAATCCAAGAAATTACAGGCCAGTTAGCTTAATCTCTGTTGCAGGCAAATTGATAGAAAGTATTCTCAAGAATAAAATGTCTCACTAACACTTTGGAGTTCTTTGAGAGTGTCAACAGGTATGATCCAGTTAACATAGTATACCTGGACTTTCAAAAAGATTTCAACAAAGTTCTTCAATAATGACCCTTGAGTAAACTTAGCAGTCATGGGATAAGGGGACAGGTTCATGTGTGGATTGGTACCTGGTTGAAGGACAAGAAACGGAGGGTAGATATAAATGGACAGTTCTCTAAATGAAGGGAAGTAATATGTGGGGTCCACAAGAGATCTGTACTGGGGCTGGTGCTCTTTGATTTATTTATAAATTATCTAGAAGTTGGAGTAAGCAGCGAGGTGGCCAGATTTGCAGGTGACATTAAACTATTTAGGGTAATGAAATCCAAAAGAGATTGCAAGAAGCTCCAAAAGAATATCTCCAAACTGGGGGAGTGGACAACAAAATGGCAAATGCGGTCCAATGTTAGCAAGTGTAAAGTGATGTGTATTGGGGCAAAACCCACAACTTCACATATAAACTGATGGAATCTAATGGAATCTGAGCGGTCAGTGACTCACCGGCAGGGGCGGATTAACCCTTTTGCCACCCTTAGGTGGCCAAGGATTTTCCGCCCCCACTGCTAGTGAGAATGGTTGGGGTGGTGATTATGAAGGCACCCCCTTTACTTCTAAATGCCACCGTAGTGGTGGGATGGGGGGGCAGCCAGTGATGGCCACACAGCAGCTGCTGAGGCAAGAGGGGACAAGAGGCAAGTCCCCCCTTTTACATTAACATGCCACCAGGAATGGAGAGAACTGGCCTGGGAGGGTTGTGGTAGGGGAGGAAGTTCCCCCATGCCATTTTACCTTCAGCAGCTACTTACAATTACATTCCAGTGTAATGATATCGTGGGCTGTTTCAGGTGGAACATGGATCCTTGGTGGATTTTGGGGAGCCCCTCTGTGCTTCTCTATCTGAATGCACCTCTCAAATTCTTTCAAGGTTCCATTTAGCTAAACAAACCAAGCTTTGAAAGCAAGGTGTGTAGTTGGCTTGTTTGTTTTAAAAGTGGCTGAATTTGCCATCACATTGCATCAGAATTGGCCCCCAGGCTTTATTTTCAACTTTTTGTAAGAGGCTCGGCACAGAGCAGCTGAGAAACAGCAGGGGATTGGGTGAATGGCAGAAAGTGGGGCCCCAAATCACCAGCAGCAAAACAGACCACGCTTCTGTCAGGCCATCTGCATAGGGGACTCTTTGCTCCCTTTCAGAAGTTTAGTCAGAAGCTTCCATGGCTCTGTGTTTTGTCTGCCAGGGTCAAATGCCTTACAATTGCTCATATCCAGGGCAGGACTGCTGTGTTCTTCAAAGACAGTGTCAGGGCTGTGGAAAACTGGCAGCTGAGCAAGCAGCACCTCTGCAGATTTCCCCATTCAGGACAATGGAGAAATCTGTAGAAATGTTGCTTGTACCACTACCCATTTTTTACAGTCCAGTGTTTCCAGTGTTCTCTCTAACAGGGATTCCCAGATGTTGTTGACTACAACTCCCAGAATCCCCACCTGAAATGGCTTTTGCTTGGGGTTTATGGGAGTTGTAGTCCACAACTCTGGGAATCCCTGTTAGAAGGAACACTGGTCCCAATGTTGCCTTGGAAGAGCACAGCAACCCCGCAATACAGTGTTACTATGCTGGATGTCAGCCAATATCTTCTTCACATTGATTGGGTCTTTGTGCAATTTTTAAAACCCAATGTTTATTTCCAATAGCAACATTTTGTTTATTTTTATGTTTACTCTCAGTTTAGACTGTGTTGGAACCAAAGCATATAAGTTCATTTCACTGAAAAGCAGGCCACATGTAAGTCTGTTCTGCTTATGAGGGTTTTGTTTTTCTCACTCTTGTTGCCCTCCTATTATGGAATGTGCAATATTCTGTGGATGTATTTTGTAACATATGCAGGTGCAAAGTGGAAGTGTCTGTTTGCTAGATAAGATTTTCCCATTTCTGACCAACAGATGGGAAGTGCTGATTAAAATGGAGTTACATTTCAATGTTAATTGGGCTGAGATCACACTGTATAATAAACTTCACTCTTTTGAATAAGCCTACACATGAAGTGTTTTGGACACTGAATTTTTCATTAGCACATAATTGAATCTGCCACACAACATTGTCCAAAAGAACATCACAATGAGCCTTAGTCTTGCTACATCTGAGGACAAAAGAAGAAGCTACAGCTATTTATCATATTTTTCAAAACAGCTTTGATTCCTTTTTTCGTCTTTCTTCCCAGGTATAGTGCAGAGAAAGGCTGTAAAGACTGTAAAGTTTGAATGTCATTGTATATCTGTGTTGCCACAGAATGAGCCAGTTATTTTCTTCTTCAACAACAAAACAACATTCGTACATTCATCCTCCATTATGGTTCCTGCTGGAAACTTTTCTCCTGAGTTATAGATTACAAGAATACTGAATTGTGGAAACTAAGAAGATGAGAGACTCACAATATAATAGTCTGTTGAATTTTCAAAACCTCATGGTAACCACAAAATCATAGCTGGCTTGCCCTAAACGAGTGTTTCCCACATTTTTGATACCCTGCTGCACAATTCTGTATCTGAACATTTCACGAACAATAAAAATCTCTCTATGTCTCTCTAACCAGTTAGTTTCCAGAACAATAGGTAAGCATCCTCCTAGTAACTGCAAGATAGCACAATTAATATTGCTTCCCAATATCTCACCATGCCCAGTCACTCAGAGATTTTTTTTAAAAAAATTATTGTTAGATCTATATATCACCCAGAGGCATAACTAGGGGAGAGGGGGCCCATGTCCACCCATCTCCCTGGAAGCCCCCCAGAGTGAGGTAGATAATGAAGAAAATAGGGAGGGGTGGAGCTAGAGAGCTCTCAGGAGTTGGGGGCCCCAGGTTCTTTGAACCCATCCGCTCAATTATAGCTACACCCCTGATATCATCTTTCTTAAAATTCTCCCAAGGTTGGATCAGGAAGTACTGGCTGACATCCTACTAATCCGATGTGCATGCTTCAAAATCAGCAAGCACAGAGTGCTACTGTGGGCATTCTTGCACAACCTCACAATCATGTCAGAGCTCTTCCCACACTCTGGAAGATCTACGTTAGAATGGAACATATCCCTGACCTTCAGAGATGTGTTTCTGCTCTACCAGAGCAGTTTGGGAGCATGTGGGATAGTTCTAAAATAATTGTGCTCTGGCGTAAGAGTTCCTGCACACAATGGTGGAGAGAGGTCAGCGGTGGAATGGGTTCAGCCTGCCACTATGGCCCCAAGGCCCACCCTGCATCAAACATCAGTGCCTGATGTCAGGTGCAGGGGGTGTAGTTTAGCTCATAAACTGGGCTGTGTGGCCCCGTTTGCGAGTAACATCAGCCAGCGCCATGTTCACAGCATGGCCGGAGCGGCTCTCCCTGCCTTTAAAATGCACTGGATGGATTTAGCTCGCAAACAGGGGCCTCAATTGCGAGCAAGATCGGCCAGTGCTGCATTCGCAGTGTGGCCAGGAGTAGGGTTGTGCATTTTGTATTTTTTCTGTTTCGATTGGTACCAAATCCAAATCAACCCCATTTTGTATTTAGTCCAAAATTAAGCCTTCCAAATCATCCCAGTTTTGTTTTGTATCCAAATTAATCCAAATCCAAATTAATTCAGATTTTAAAAATGGGTCAGGTGGTCAAAAGAGTGGGTGGGGGTTATAGTGCCCAATGAGTAAAAGCTACCACAAAAATTTCAAAAGAATTGGGCAAACTACAGATTTTTGGTGAATTTTTGAAGTTTGCGCATCTTTCAGATTTTTCCCATAGGGTATGATGGAGGTTTCAGGAAAAGTATAGCTTCATGTGGTGTGTGTGTGTGTGTGTGTGTGTGTGTGTGTGTGTGTGTCCCAGACTGGAGTGTGGTTGGTGGTAGTGCCCAGTTGGTACAAGGAAGCTACCACATTTTTTTTCAGAGGAATTTGGCAAAGGGCTGATTTCTTAGGAATTTTTGAGGTTTACGCGTCTTTCAGATTTTCCTCGTGGGGTATAATGGAGGTTCCTGCAGTCCCATAACTCCATTTGAGGGCACTGGGGTGGCCCAGAGCAAGTGGTGGTGTAGTGCACATAGGGTGCCAACCATCCACATGGGTTGCCAACCCATGAAGTACAGGGTTGTGTTGTTCTAGAGGTGTTCTGAGACTAGATTCCCTAGTAGCATATAAGAGTGGATTCATGGTTTTTCATTAAAAATCTCATTTGCTACCAGAGAATCTAAACTCAACACCTCAGAAACAACAAAGCCCAGTACCCCAATGGGTTAGCAATCCAGGGGGGTGGTTGGCACCCTCTGTGCACTACACCACCACTCACTTCGGGCCATCCCAGTATCCCCCAGGTGGAGTTATGGGGCTGTTGAAACCTCCATTATTCCCTATGGGGAAAAATCTTAAAGACACGTAAACCTCAAAAATTCCTAAGAAATCAGCCCTTTGCCCTTTTTGTAATCTGGGTGCACCACCCTTGGGGCACTGCTACCCAACCCACTGTTTTGTCCCTGAAGCCCCACATAAACAAGTTGAAAGAGTGAAGAGAATGATGAACAACAATGAAACCTATTTTTTGGGCTCAATTATTTGAGAATTTTTCAGCGGGCGGGAGCTTGTCCCTGTGGCACTGGCACAGCAGCACAACCCATTTGTGGATTCAAGCAATCTTTCAATAAAAACACTCCCTCCATGGAACAGTGACCAGAGGTCATTTGAGATAGCAAGATAGACCAATTAACTGCCTTGGTACTATGGAACAGCTTCAAATGTTTATTTAACTGAAGTGGAGTGAGCCGTAGCCCAAACAAATCAGCCTACTGTTCAGAATTGTTGAGATTTATCATCACTGCATTTAAGAAAGTGCAAAACCATGGCTCATGGTTACATGAAACAGAGAAGCAACTAAGATTCCTGGGGATGTCAATAGATTGACAGGGGTATTCCCTACCCCCCTCCTTTTGTCTCCTGTAATCCCATGTGGATGACCTGTCCCTGCAATGGCAAAAGTTGTGAACCACTGGCTTAGACATCATGTCCCACCAAATTACATTGTGGCCTAAATTACATTTGACTGCTCAACTTGGGCAACAAAACTTAGTCACCACTATAACTCATACAAATCAGAAGAAAAACAAAATAGCTCTTCAAAAGACCCCTGAACAAGTCAAGAGATTCTTTCTAAACCTTTGGAAAGAAAAACCTGTGTAATTTCGGAACTTTCCTAACCAGCTTCTCAAAAAGCTTCTCCACACAATTTATACCATGACTTTTAGCAAGAGCTTTGGAATTGCATTGAGCTCCCAAAGATATCTGGGTATTTCTGTCTCAAAATGCTGTCTTCCAAATCCGTTTGCAAGGTCAATTTGCATTTCAATCACACTGAATACAACACATACTTAACTAAACCATTCATGCGCAACAGCTTTTTGCATATCTTATCTTCTGCTAATCACTCAGTGCCTCAGCTGGAGTGGAGAAAGTCAGAGAAGTCAGTTTCAACTGCAACGCTTTTCCGAAGAACAAATCATTCTGTCCGAAACACAGTCATTTCGATTTGGAAACAAAAATATTTGTTTTTTAATTCTTGATTTTGTTTTGGTTTCAAAACCTCCGAAATTGCCATTTTCGGGAACAAAACCTTTTGTACCCAAATCGAAATGCACAAGCCTAGCCGGGAGTGGCTCTCCTTGCCTTTTAAAGCATGGCACTGGTTGATTTCCCCCCGCAAATGGGGCTGCATTGCTCCATTTGTGAGCTAAACCATACCCCCCCCATCCAGCATCAGATATAGGGGGCATGGCTGGGGCATGAGGCATGGCCCCTGAGGGGCGGTGGCCCAGGTTCATTGCAAAATGGTGGCTCCGCCCCATCCTGCACTTCAGAAACTTGGGAACTAGTGAAGGGGGTTGATGTTCTATTTGCACAGTTATATGCAGCACTCCCTTTGAAAGTGTGGAGCCTAGCACTGCATGTACACTGATATAACGCAGACTCAGGATGTTAGCTGTAGGGATGAGAATTGCTTTTGTGCCTAAGGAGAGAAGGATCAGAGAGAGACTGCAGCAGCACTGAAAGCAGAGTGATGGTGGTGATGGTCTGGGCTGGCCTGCCTGGCCCCCAGTGAGGCTGGTTTGAATTTGAACGGAACCACCCAAACTGGTTTTGTGTACACCCCTAGTAAGAAGCGGACAGAGGCAGCTCAGAGCTCTCCCTCTCTCCATCCCTTTCTCTCACCTTGCCCCGTGTCTCTGTAATATTTTCTTAGTGGTTCCTTTGAGATGAGTTCCATGTCTGCCCTTGAGAGTAACTTGTGCTTCACTTACTGCTCTGGTCTGCTCTGCAATCTGCATTCTGCATTGCAAGGATTACTCACTCAGTCAAATGTGGCTGGAGAGGTTACTGTAGTTGAGCTTATGGCTATGCTTGCTGGTTGCTAAGGATGCTGCTGTGGCAACTGTTGCAAGTAAGGATTGAGTCATAATTGTGTGTGAGAGAGCAAGGTGAAGTTCAGAAGGTGAAGTTCAAGGTATTTCTGCACAGTTCTGTCAAGGTAAAGCATCTTGAGGACTTTTGAGGGAGGTTAATAGTATTTCAACAAGTAAATTGGTCAGAGGGCAAGAGGGGATTCCACATATATATAATGATTTACATAGATTCAGAGGTGCACCTAGGTAATTTTGGAGCCTGGACCTAAAGGCCTTGCCTCCCACCTCAACCCCCATGCCCCACCACTGCTGCAAGATAAGGTGCAATGCACTATTTTTTACACCAAAACATACTCAGGGAAAATACTTTTTTTGTATTTTTAAAATAAATTATGAATAAGACACTTCCCACTGATCTGCATATACCACATTTTGCATGGATGGTCCTGCCACTAAAATTAGCTGAATGCACTATTATTTATTTATTTTTAACAACAAAATATGCTCAAGGAAAGCTGGAAATGTTTTTTAAAATAGAATAAATTCTGAATAAGATGGTTCCCACTGACCTGCACATTTTGCATGGAGACAATCTTATGTCGTCACCCCCCACCCACACAATGGAGCTCTGAGCAGGATGGCCAGGAGATAGACAGTCAGAAAGTAAGTGACTTTCTCAATGGATGCTGTGCTGTGGTTGCCTGCCTCTGTTCCTGGCTAGTGCTCCCTCACAGAGTCACTGCATTCTCAGTGCCACTGGCACGCTTCCTCTGTTTGGCCCACCCTGGGAGTGGGGGACCAGATTTCTGACTGGAAGTCCTATCCAAACTACAACTCTGCTTATATTATAAATGTCTTCTTTATTTTATTGAAGTTGTAACAGAAATCTGTTAACAGAAGGATGTTTTCTAGGCCTAAGAAATAATCTACTTATTTCAAAACAAGCATTTCACTTTGGAAAACAGGTGGAAATTTCAAAAGGAATTACTATAGTAATCTTGAATAATTTTAGATGTAGTGTTCTATGTCAGGAAAATAATGTCATCTGGTGAGCAAGTTAGCTGGAAAAATTGTAAAGCTGAATGGTTTTTAAGGCCCACACTGAAAAGGAGATGAGCCCCTTATCAGATAAGACACCTGTAGCTTTACTTGCACCTCATTTTCAGGTGTTTAAGTTTATAAAATGAGAAGAGAGATTTTTGTCATGGAACAGATTGGTACCTACATAGAAAAATATAGCCGTCTAAAATCTCTGTACTTAAGACGAACCAAATGCTTATCCTCCTTCCTGACTAATTCCTGACTAACACTAAAATAGCAGTAATATCATGAATTTCTATAAGTGTGTGTGTGTGTGTGTGTGTGTGCGCGCGCTCTCCCCACAGACGATCAAGCTGGCAGCCCTGGGCTGCCGGATCAGCCGCCCACATGACTGCCAGCTCCGCCACAGAGCCGGTGGGGGCTCCAGGGATCGGGGGCCACATGGCCCCCTGAAATTCCAGGATGCCCCCTGCAAGTGTGTGGGGCATTCTGGAGAGCCCCTGAGCCCTGTCAGGGGTCTACTCATGTGTTGCCATGTGCCACGGCAACACATGAGCAAAAAGAGGAAGTTAAGGGAGCGCTCGCTCCGTTAAACTCGTCTTAGGGGAGGGGTATTTAGGACGGTTAGCTGCCGGGAGCCACACAACTCCCATTGCAGCACACGATTGCCCAAAAGCGGGCTAGGTTCCCTTAGCCTGCTTTTGGGCAATCGTGAGAATCGCCTCAGTGAATAACTAACAATAAAGCCCAATAATTGCTATCAGTGGTGCCAACGTATGTGCAGAGTACCTTTTTCTTTCTCCCACCATTAACTGCAGAACTAGGTTTTTGCTTTGCTGTTAACTTCAGAGTGTCCTCCCTCCACATACCCAGGATTAAAGAGCAGGCAGGCAGAATCTTTCTTGGCAGGGGTGGTGGGTAGTAGTAGTAGGTGTGGGGTAGTATCCCTGCCTTAATTAATTAAATGGTGCCACAGATCTGCCTGATATCTCTAGAGCTGAAGTACCATAAGATCAGGACCCCCCCCACACACAAAAGTAAAAGGCACTTTACTCTCCACACACTAGTTATCCAGCCCCCTCCTGCTCTGCTCCTATCTTCATCTTCTTTGCTCTCCCAACTCAGGGTACTTTCTCTTCATGAACATGGGAGAGACTCATGAAATACAGCTTCCATGCTGCTCCCCCACACTCTACCCCAGCCAGGCTCACTAGAGATGGTGGTAGATAAAGAGTTCCTCATTCCCTTCCAGTATCCCCCCAAATCCAAACTGCAGCTGCCTCATACACCAAAGGCCTGCAGTACTGGAGGAAGAGAGAGCTCCCCTGCCTCAACTAAGGTTCCCCTGCCCCACCCAAACTGAGCTGCAACCACCTCATTAGTTAGCAAAGTTGGAAGAATCCCTCACCTTCCTTCACTCCCACTCCATGTAGTTTTCTCACCGTAATAATTTGGGACCCTGTTAGTTGGCTGGCTAGTTAGTTAATTGGCTGATTAGAGTAAATCTAGGCAGAAAAATCAGCTACAACAGTGGTTCCCAATCTGGGGTCCTTCAGATGTTGCTGAACTACAACTCCCAGCATCCTTAGCTACAATTTATTGTATTGTTCAGCAACATTCAGAGGACCTCAGGCTGGGAACCACTGCCCCAGGAAAGTGACTTCATAATTGTATCAGCCAAGGAAGTGATCTGGGAAGTGATCAGCCAAAGAGGTGATCAGCCTCTTTCCAGGATTGCAGTTTTCAGCTATAGGAAAACTGTAACAACTAGAACACTGATTCTTTTTTCTATAGGTCTTATATGAGTAACAGTTGACAGCACACTGAATTCTGAAATGTAGGGGAAATCCCCATTGCCTAGACAGAATGTTGTTGGGGTTTTTTTGTGGTGGGTGGAGGTGAAGTCGGGAGGCGGGATTGCCTTTTGTTCTGGTCTCTTTCATGCTCACCTGGGCATCTCTTATGTCTATAGACTACTTCATCTAATTCAGCTGACCTGCACACCACACCTGCAGAGCTCTGAATTGCCATTTCTGAGGCTGTTCTCACGAGCCTGTGGGAACTGCTGGGGTCTGCACAGATCCCAGTGGTGCATGGCACCAAACTCAGCACCAAAGCCTGGCTCTTAGACAAGGTTAAGGATGCAAACATGCCCTTTAACCCCGGTTCCAGGATCATATGTCAGCACGAGCTGCTTGCAGCTCACACCAACAAAAGATGAGTACCTAGAGCACCCACCCTCTGAGGAAATCCCCCAGTGCACTGCGCTTGATGCACAGTGCATTGCGGCATTAATGGAGGCCAGGCCAATGAGTCCTGGCCTTTGTTTACCTGCACTGCTGGTAGCAGTGTGGAGAACCATCTGTGCAGCTCCCAGGAGTGCTGGTCATGTGGGTGCGTGGCTTGTGCACTGCAGGTGCTTCAAAGGGTCATCTGGGGGAAGGTAGGCTGAACCCTGTCTTTCCCCTCACCTGCCCAGCCACACATGCATGCGCGGCCTTGTGAATAGCCCCATTGAGTTTCAGAAATAGCTTGACAAAAAAGTAAGAAGATGGAACAACAGTTAAGTTAGAATAAATGGGGAAAGACATTTATTATGCATGAGTCTGCTCTGTGTGCATCTCAGGGTCATGGCATTTGACTTCTGCACCCTTTTCTTGACTTCAAGGATCAGTCAATGAATGAATTGTGCTACTTTAGAAGCAACTAACACAGGCATAAATGAGAGTTCTACTGTGTCACTAAAGAGGAGAAAATTGAAATAAATTAGTGTTTATCACAAGTCATAATGATATCATACAGAAAGACAGAACAGTCTCCTTTTCTGGAAGAAATAATAAAGAACACATTTTTTTTCGATTGCATAAATCCACTGAACTGTATTAAAACTAGGGGGGAAATTACCATTACTTGTAGACCAAGGGTCAATGTTGACTTTGTAAAATTGAAATTAATTCCGGCTGCAGTGGCAGACAGTGGAATCATCTGTATGTATGAAAATCAATCTTAAACTCTATGGCTGGGATCCAAAAGGCTGCCTTGGGAATGTCTGTATCGACAGCAAGGACATGTATTGTCCCTTTCCAAGCAGCCTCTTGGATCACCTCAAAAAGCCCCTTCTGTTGTGGCATGGAGGTTCTCTCTCTCTCTCTCTCTCTCTCTCTCTCTCTCTCTCTCTCTCCTTAGAGGAAAATTATTTCCTGCTTTGTAAATGATGGTTCTGGAGATGATACAATCCCACCCCCCACAAGTCACTTCAAATTTATTATTTGTCTCAGCACATTAAGCCATTATGCCACTCAGAGGCGTCATATTGTAGTGTGCGGTAATATGACATGCCACAAAGTAAACTAATGTGACACAATGCAATGCCATGGGACAACTTCAAATGAGTCCCATTTTTATATCAGGAAGCAGTTGTCAAAGAGGATAGATCTTCATGGGAGACATTGCTGACCCACAGTAGATGTCCACTGTCATGATCTTTTCACATTTAGCTTATTTGAGACTAAAAAGCTACAGGGACTAACTAGGACACAAAAACATCCTGAGGGCCTATGTATCCCATTTTCCTGCATTTCATCTCCTTCCCTCATCTGTTTTGGCTTTGTTGCTGTTCAAAAGTGCTCTTCTGTGGCTCAAAGAGCAGCACAGAGCTCAGCCAGTTTTTCATGAGCAAGGAAGTGGGAAGTCAGGAACTGTTTGTGCAGTAGAGTGTGTTCTGAAATTATTTTGAGATAAATGTCTATTGATTGATCCATTCTAATCATGATCAGGTACCTTTGCATAACCTTTCATGGATGTACTGATGGGGAAAAAATAAAATGAATAAACTGTAGTTAATTTCATCTTTCTGAAATGGTTTATCTTAACATCATTTTAGCATCATTTTGTTTAGCCAAGCTGAACATGTATAACTTTATTGAATTTACACCCTGTTCTTCACCCCTCTATGGGAGATTCTGAGTGATTAAAATACAAGTTTAAGATTTTGTAAAAATATATAGAGCGCAGAGGGAAGCAATAGTCCCAAAACAGGAAGCCAGAAACAGGTAGAAGGTAAATCAGGATCTACTAGTCAATCTCTCGCTGATTTCTGATTCTCAATTGTTTAACAATCACAAGAACAAAAGTTTCCCTCTCCTCTCAATTAGACTCCTGAAATAAAGAAAAGCTTTATAAGGACTGAAATTCTGGGGTTTAGGGACCGTGATGTCAGTTCTCAGAAATTCCTTGACTGAGCATGTTCTTAAGGGCACCTTGTTTCTTCATGTGTCTCTTCATCTCCCTAACCAAGTACCATTTACCTGGCTCTGGACTTTAGGTCTCAGAGTCGCAGTAAAGAAATAGCGCTGACTCAAAATCACCATTTGCTGTGGCCGTGAAAATGGGGAGCTTTTGCTAGCTTCAAGACAGGGAGACAAAAACATTTTGGAAACTTTCAGAGATTGGAGAGGCTTTCTTTTACAGAAAATGCTGCAGTGCTGTGGGAAGAAGTACTTCAAGCCTGCTGCTCTTTATAGTAGCCAGCTCCTGATGGGCACTATTTCTCCCCAACCCACCCCCCAGAATGCACCAAGCAATGACCTGATGTTGTGTCATTCCATGGTGCATTCTAGAGGTGGGGGTGGGGTGGGGTGACAGCTGGCACAAGCTGGCCACTGTGAAACATAGCTGATGCTACTGCCCTCAGGCACACACTATTTTTCTGCAACTACTACTGTGACTGCTACTGCTACTACAATTATTGGTATACTGCTTTTCAACAAAAGTTCTCATAGCTCTTTACATAGAAAAATCAATAATAAATTAAATGGTTCCCTATCCCAAAGGGGCCCACAATCTGAAAAGAAACATAAGGTAGACACCAAAAACAACTACTGGAGGGATGCTGTGCTGGGGTTGGATTGGGTCAGCTGCTCCCCCATACCTTGCAAAATATAAGAGAATTTCCATTTTACAAGCACATCTTGGCTCAGTTAGCAGAAAGGGAAGCTGCCCCCAAAAGTATGTAAGGTAAGCTTCTCCTCCCTCAAGTCTTTCCAACAATTTATACCCCTACATTTCCCCAAAGTTGTCCTGCCTTCAGACCTCAAAATTGCCATGCCATATATTTCATCCCATCAGTAATAACTGGTGACTGCTATAAGCCACGGCATTTATCCAAGCTTGCTGTTTTCCTTTAGAAAGTTTCATACCCCTTCCTCCAAAATGGATTGGTTGTGAGGTGAACTGCTCTTCTGCAGTAGCTCTCCTCTGATGGAAAAGCCCGGATAAAGCATATCAGATAAAGCAAACATTCAAACATTGCTTCTGGGTGAGTTGATTCCAAATGCAGGGATTTCCGAAATTGTCATTCTCCTACCATATGCTTTGTGGGTGGTATTTCCCCACATTTTTGGCAATAGATTCAATAGACATTGCTGTCACTACCATGTGATGTCCCCTGATACCTTAACAAAAAAACATCCAAGCATTCCCCCTGTCAAATATTAGGAAGTGGCTTTTGCATGCAATGTGGAACAGATTTCTAGAAAAAGATCATCATTTTTTCCTTTGTGGTAACTTCTATTTCAATCATACTTTTATTTTAAAACCTTGGCTTTTCAACTCAAACCTCACCTCGCAATGACCGTGAGCTATATCATTATGGCTGCCATTATATAGATGGATAACTGAAATCAAGATATGATGTGATGTGCCTAAACTGGCAGGAGCTTGACAACTTCAGAATTTACAGTGAAGCCGTTTGAAAACAAGCATAATTGCCTCTGTTCCTTTCCCCTGCCAATATCCTGTGTGACTAAACAGGAGCCCCTGGTCTTAATTCAGAGAATACTGCTCCTTCCCTTGTACTATAACTAGTGGGGGATGGGCATAGGCATCGTCTTTATTTTGGTCTTTGACCAGCATAGTGGTGGATGGGTTGGATTGAGTAGCAGTGTGTCCTTCCTGGCAGGAAATGCAGGATCTGAGGGCAGGCCAATAGCTGACTGACCTATCAGGAGCAAGCTTGGAAGTGGGGATGGGGTGGGTGGGGGCAACACTACCAGGTATTTATCTCTAACAGCACATTGCCAGCAATTTTGCATCTGCACAGATCTGTTTGCTTCTGCAGGGTATGGAGTTTTTCTTTCACTTGCATTGGCAAATGGCTGAGAGTTTTATTTATCCACATGGCACCATTTCTTTCTCCAGAGAAGGTTAGCAATACTTGAAAGGAACCATGCCTATTAATAGGGCCAAACCTTAAACACAATTGCACAAAGGTGCAAAGGGAATATGAAACATAGGAACATAGGAAACTGCCATATACTGAGGCAGACCATTGGTCTATCTAGCTCAGTATTGTCTTCACAGACTGGCAGTGGCTTCTCCAAGGTTGCAGGCAGGAATCTCTCTCAGCCCTATCTTGGAGAAGCCAGGGAAGGAACTTGAAACCTTCTGCTCTTCCCAGAGCGGCTTCATCCCCTGAGGGGAATATCTTGCAGTGCTCATGCATCAAGTCTCCCATTCATATGCAACCAGGGCAGACCCTACTTAGCTATGGGGACAAGTCATGCTTGCTACCACAAGACCAGCTCTCCTCTCCTCTCCTCTCGCAGTTATTGGCGAGAACCCTGAAGCAGTAAGTAGAATGAAGGAGGGTTTCCATGAATCAACTTCTCAGGGCTTTGGGGTCTGTAGGCTGGAAAGAAATCCTTGGAGGTTTGCCTGCCTCACTCACACAAAGCCCTGGGGCTTGGGGAGTGACTTAGACAATCCTCCCTGAACCCTGCTGGCTGTGCAGCAGTGAAAAGAGAGGCACAATTAAGTGACTGCTATGGCACAGCGGGGAAGTGACTTGCCTAGGGAGCAAGAGGTTGCTGGTTCGAATCCCCGCTGATGAAACACCTATATTGGGCAGCGGTGATATAGGAAGATGCTGAAATGCATCATCTCATACTGCATGGGAGATGACAATGGTAAAACCCTCCTGTATTCTACCAAAGAGAACCACATGGCTCCGTGGTCTCCAGGAACCGACACCAACTCGAGGACACAACAACAACAATGGGTCTTATAGCCAGTGTAAAATTGCCCCAAGGAGATGTAGCGTCTGTGAGGCAAGCATTGCTTCATGCCAACCAGCATTACACAGACATAGCTGAGTTTGTAGGTTGTAGATCTCTGTCTAAATACTGTATTTAATACAGATGTGACCTGCCTTCAACCCAACTGAATGTGCATCTCATCTCTTAATGATTTCTGGTGGTGGCACATCTTTGCACAATTGTTTTTGTATGCCAGTATCTCTCCTGCAGATAGCCATTCACTGGCAGTGCTGATCAACACAGATGGAAGGAAGGAAGCAGTGTAAAGGAAGGAAAGGCTTTCCCAGGTATCAGGCTTCCCTCCTCAAACAGTTGACAAGTTAATGGTCCCCACCAGGGATCCCTCATCAAGCCATCTTTGTATGAATGACACAGACTGCATCCAAGAGGGCAAGGAGCACTTACTGATTGCCCCCACTGTATGAAGGCATCCATTTGACACTGTTTCCACAGGTATAAAATTATGTGGAACTGGAGGAAACTTTACAGGAGAACTAGATGATGCCTAAGCCATACCACATTTTGTTTCAAGGCATCCACTTTATTTTTTCAGGAGGTTTTACAGACAGGGCTTTCCCCTCTGAATCCACTCCTGATTGCAATGTGCCAGTCCACATATTTGCTGGATTTAACCCAACCTCCCTGAGGGCTATCAAGGACCAGGGCAGACGGGGCTTTGTTTTTCTCCGAAGGGAGGCTGTGAATTCTGGCTTAGCCTGAGTTATGTCCGGGGTAATAAAAATCCTCTATTTCTAGCAGCTTTTGAAAAAAACTCCGGGGCTTCTGCTTTCTCCGAAGGTGTTGATGGAGGTGCTGATGGCTATGCGAATGGTCCATCTAATCCCTCAAATTAAAATGCCTCGAATCTGCTGCAAAGCAGATTCCCTCTTCAGATACCCCAGGCATAGAGCCATGTGTGAAAAACCTCCAGGTGGTTTGTAAAAAACTCTGGTGTAAAATAATCTCTTTCCTAGTTGGTCAGCTTGTTAGTTTGGCTAATAGGATCATTAGTATGAAGAGTATTGTATTAGTTTAGATTTTCCTAATGTAATGTCTTTTGTTAACAGGCATATAAGGAATATGTGGTAAAAATGAGTGCAGTGCTGAGGTGACATGAGATCATTAGTAAGCAAAAAGAACTTCATTTCAGCTTGTGCTAAATGGGATTTTTGTGTTTCCTTCTTCAGTTGAAAAGGCAAAGTCATGTGGGTTCCCAGGTTGGAGACATGTCAGATTATGACCAGAGTTCCACTCTGAAATCTCAAGAAAAATAAAGCCCAATGAAAAAGCTTAGCGTTATGGAAAGTGACACTTAGGGCATGGTTACTCAAAATGGTAAAGCTCCTGTCAGAAAAGGCAGCATCAGTTGCCACCTGATCTAATCACTTCTGACACCAGCGGAGAGCTACCCACAAAAAGCCCAGCATCTGTAATAGGCTGATCAAATTTCATTAACAAAGCATGAATGCTAACAAGATTATAAAGTACAGTTCACTTGAATGCTTAGCCTATACATGAAAGCATGATTTTCATTTAATAGGCGAAAGGGCAGGTAAAGGGAAGTTACAGAAGACAACAGCTGTCTCCTCTAGGCACTGAAAGGTTAATCACAACAAATTTGCTATTAAAACATTGTCATAATACTGTACAATCATCCATTTTAATATTTTTATTTCACATTTTCAGAATACAAAGCATCCTGGAATTGTGTGTCCTTATCCTTGCAGCAGCCGTGTGATGTCATTTCAGCTGGGAGATACAGATATGCCAGCTATTGTACTTCATCACTGGAAAAAGAATCTAGCTCAGTGTCTGGCATCAAACACAACACTCTCTACAAGATCAGGTCTGTTCCTGTGGTGGATGTTGTGAAGGTCAGCCACATTTGGCAGTTTTTGAATTTTGAGTTCTAGTGATGTATTTCAATTCAGATTGAGGCCTCATATTAACTTTATTTTTAATGGAATTATTAGAACTATCTATTATCCTATCTCTTAATCAAAGAGATTGTAACCAAGTGGCTTCCAAGAGTATGAATAACATGACAAAAATAAAATCTTTAAAACACGGTGTAGCATTATAAAAACCTAATCAATAAAGAGGTAAATAAAATAATAAGGAAACAGCTGATTAAAACAGCAGCAGCTAACATAACAATATTTAAAAGGACCACATGAATTAAACCATTTTAACCTTTTTTTTTGGCAAAGTAGCTGTCTCCCAGGGGTTTGTGGTGGTGGGGGAGGCAGAATTACACAACTGGGAGGAGGGGGCCACAGTAAAGGGTCTGACCTGGCTGCATATAAATGGAAGATGTGTGAGCACTGTAAGATATTCCCCTTAGGGAATGGAGCTGCTCTGGGAAGAGCATCTAGATTCCAAGTTCCCTCCCTGGCATCTCCAAAATAGGACACAGAGAGATTCCTGCTTGCAGCCTTGGAGAAGCCGCTGCTAGTCTGTGTAGGCAATACTGAGCTAGATGGACCTATGGTCTGTCTCAGTAATATGGCAGCTTCCTGTGTTCCTATGAGTTGTAGTTCAGCAGCATCTGGAGTGCCACAGGTTGGAAACCACTCTTCTCAAAGAACAAGCAGGTTGCTGGGAGAGCAAGCAATCCATTAGTGCCAGGAGTTCTCAAACTTGGGCCCCTAGATGTTTCTAGACTACAAATCCCATCATCCACAACCAAAGCCCATTGTATTACAACAAGAACAGGAACCCAGGTTGGAGAGCCTATGCATTAATGTATTGTGCATAGAATGTGGACTTAGTTAATGATTTGCAGTCATGGTCAAGTTCCTGAGGATTCTAACAATAATGCTGGTATAGGCAAAGGGGAAAATGAATTGACAGGATTATGTAGAAAGGTTTATGCAGTGCCTGCTTCAAGCATGCCTGCTGCTAGCCTGGTCCATTAATCTTCCACTCTTTGGAGCAGTAAAAGTACTGCTACCTTTTGAGTGAGATTAAATAAATAAATAAATAGTGATTAAATAAATAAATAAAATCTGGTTCCTTGTAAATCCTTAAAATTATAGCCCTGAAAAAGTGCTTCTGCCATGTATAATAAATGATGAATAGTCTAGGCAAAGATATTTATTGGCTTTACTGGCAATGTGATAAAATCTAAAATACACTCCTAGATCCTAGCAAACTTCTAACAGAAAGTTGACATCATATACATTATACCTATCAAATATATGATAGACAGGCAACTAAGTCTTTTGAAAAACTTGCTTGTCTTTTTTGAGGGTGTTGCCTGGTGTTGGTCCATATAACATGCATACCTGTTTGTGTACACACACACACACACCACAAGATGTCAATTATAAATTGAGAATATGCTATATCAAGTGATTGAATGTGCTCCACTTCAAAGTTCTGATGCGTATTTATTTATTTATTTTGTTTGTTTGTTTGTTAGTTTTCAATTGAATGGTGTCTCTGACTTATGACATGCAATAGAATGTGTAGTGTGAATGTGTAGTGTACTCATAGTGTATTGTGAGCAATGTAAGTTTACTCCTTATCCTGCCAACTCCTCCAATAAATTTTCTGTTTTATACAATAGAAAAGCATGCATTGTGGAAGCAGAAGCAACATTGCTAAGGATGCAATCCAAAGCACACTCATTAGAAAGTAAATTGTTAATTTGTGAAACAATTAGAAGAGTCAGATGGATTCAGGTGTGCAATTCAAAAGAGTTAGATGGATTCAGGTGTGTAGTTACAGAATCAAAGCAGAATTATTCACTATAGAATGATTTCTGTATGTGTACTATTCCATAATACTTTGTTTGTTTGTTTGTGTTTGTTTGTTTAACATATTTGTATACCACCCAAAATGCAAGTCTCTGGGCAGTTTACAACAAAAAAGTAAGCTTTAGGATATATGCACTATACAGTAGATTCTATCACCAGATAGAAGTCAGAGATATGATGGTAATACGAAACAAAAACAAGAGCTTTTTGTGAGGATAACAATTACTCAGCCTTCAAGGATTTCTCTTTGACAGGCAGAGATATCCTATATGGATTTCTGAAAATTAATTCATGGCCAGGAATTAGTTTGTTTGTTTTATTCTAATGTGATTTTTAAAAATATCCTCTCAAACATCTTCTGTGGGACTCATTTCTGAGTCCATAACATAACTGTGCCCCAAATGGTACTCGTATCTAAGAAGTCAGCTCACTACAGGTTTTAGAGGATTTACACTTATTTTAACCCCTGGACTTAGGAAGTAACATTAAAATTGTGTGGAATGCAAATCTCCGCATGAATGGCTACATTCAACCCAGTTCCATCCACTGAGGTATGAACATACTGAATTGGTACAAACTGGGGTTTATTTTCAGGATGCTGCTGCTTTCTAGTGGGAATATGGGTTTAAAAATGGTGGCTGCACTTTGGAACGCCTGCTGCCAATGACACAAATAGCAGCAAAGCAGGAGTTGCCTCCAAAGCAAGTTCTGGAACTGACTGCTGGGTGTCCTGATGGCATAGTCTTCCTTCCACACATGTTTACTTATCAAAAGGGTGGTTGTTAGCAAGCTGACTGTGTTGGGATTCTTTCAGATCCCTGACCTGGCCTCCATCCAAGAGGATGAGCAGGAGCCTTCCTCAACTGGGATCCTCAATTCCAGCAGCAACAGCTTTCAAAGCCCTCAGCCAGACGCAGTTGCCTCCTCATAAAAGAGCCCCGTAGAACTGGGGACCTGGTGCCACCCCAGTAAGGCTCTTATCCCATCCTCAAGTTCCCGGGAGTGGAGGCAACTCTGCTCCAGGCCTAAGTTCCAATTCCAAGGCCTAAGTACCAAGGTAGAGTACTCACCTGACTGCTTCTTCCTAGTTTGAAGAGGGGGGAGGTCAACTTAAGTGCCTCCACTTCAGCAGGGCTGGCCTGAAGATCCAGTAATAAGGGTGTGCACAGAGCCGCTCCAGGCAGTTCATTTCTAATTTAAATTGAATTTTAACCCACAAGCCGGTTCATTAAAACTGGCCATTGGTTCAGTTGGTGCACTAGAACCAAATCAAAGTGATTCAGCCCGGTTTGACCCAGTTTGGCATGCTTGCAAAGGGGAATCTGGTAATATTTCCCCCTTTACAAGCAAAAGAGGAAGCCTATGGGGTTTTAAAAGAGAGGGTGTGGGAGTGGACAGGAGGTCACCTTAAATGCCATGTGGTGGCGGTGGGCCAGCGGCAGTTTCCCTAGGCCCTGCCAGCATTGCCCAGTACCCACTGGTGCCCCTCTGGCAGGGCCTAGTTCAGGCCTCCATGCATGTGCAGAGGCCATTTCTATCACTATGCAAATTTACATGCTCCATGCATGTAAATGCACAAATGGCCTCTGCGTTAGTATAGAGACCCGAACCAGGACCCCGCCATATCGCACTGATGTGGGGGAGTGCTGGTGCTGTCTAGGGGAGCCGCTGTCGCCACCCCACCACTGAAGAGCCTTGTTACCACAACACGTAAGTTGACTTCATGCCCTGTTCAACCCCCATAGGTTCCCCCTTTGCTTGTAAAGGGGAATCCTTACCGGATTTCCCTTTGCAAGCATGCTGAACCAGACTAACCGGGCTGAACCAGTTCAATCCAAACCAGGCCTGGTTCATCTAGAACTTGAACCCCCCTCCCCTTTTGGGAGGGGGCTGGTCTGGTTCGGGTTCAAAATGGGCTGGATAGAAAGGGGTTATTCCATACTATGCATGCCTGACCGAGACAAGCCCTCCAGCTGTGTGTGGGAAATACCCTTGTGGAGAAAAGTTGTTAGAGCAGTTGGAATCTTGCAAATGACAGTTGGCAGGAGGAGTGTGTACTGTGAAGACATAGAGAGACTTTGGGGCTATTCTCACGACCAACAAAAATCAGGCTAGATTTTTGTTGGTCGTCAGAACCACCGGGCTCGCAGCCGAGCCTGGTGGTTCTGGAGCAGCTAACCCACTTGAGAACCCCTGGCAAAAAGCAGGATTGCGGAGCAAGCACTCCTGCAAACCTGCTTTTTGCGATTATGAGTAGCCGCGCCTTCGCGCTGTGCCTACTCATGAGTAGACCCCCAGCCAGGAGGCTTAAAAGCAGCCTCCCGGCTCAGGGGTCTCCCCAGTATGCCCTGCGCACTTGCGCAGGGCATACTGGGCCCCCGCTCCCCCAACCTCCCACTGGCACCGTCTCGGAGCCGGACATCGTGTGGGTGGCCGATCCAGCCACCCAGGGCTCCCTTCCCACTCACCGGACAAAAACTGATCGTGAGACCCGGTCCATAGTGTTTGTCTGAGATATAGCCTGGGAGAAGGCTGGGTTTAGGAGAAACAGGAAAGGTTCTGTAAAAATAAACATACATATAATTCTAATGTACTATATGAGCTCTGGGAAGACAGTGGGTATAAAACCAGACTCATAGAAGTGTTTCTATCAGAAGTAACAAAGTAAACTGTGAAGTCATTCCCATGACCAGTTCTACTTGGGCTAGCACAGCCCTACCTGGGTAGAGCTGGCTGTAAGAAGTGCCAGGATCAGTCCCGATCCTGGTGCTCCCCAGCTGGGTAGCCCAGGTTTGAAACCTGGGCTAAAAGTGAGAGAGGAGGGTATGCCTGCACCCTCCTCCCTCACCATCGGGTCATGTAGATGCTCGGGCTGCCCACAGTCCATAGAGCCAGGTGAAAGGAGCACTTGGCAGTGAGAAAATTCCCCAATTCACTGCACTTCTTGCATGTTGCATTGAGGGATGTAGCAAGACCCAGCCTGCTTTCACCCTCCCTCACCACTTCGGGAGCGCTTCCACACCAGTTGTGAGGGCATGCGGTACTGAAGAGCCCAGGAGTGGCTCTGATCATGTGAGGGAAGGCAGGCAGGCTCCTGCCTTCCTCCCAGCCCTCCCTGCCCCCAGTCCTTTTGGTCGTGTGAATGTCCTTGTGTGACCTCATCCAAGAAACTGTTCTGTAACTAAGCAAGAGAACTACCCTACTTATTAAGTAAAGAAACAAGCAAACCTCAGCTAAGGGTGTGCACGGAACGAGCTGGTCCAGTTCGGTTTGAGTCCAGACTAGACCTGAACTGGACTGAGCCAGTTCAGTCTGGCACCCCCTCGAACACCCCTCCCCCAAGTTTCAGTCAGGAGGGGGGTTCACGAAAAAGTATTTACTTACCCCCTTCGGGGGAGTTGTTGGAGGCGGCAGGGATGGTGGTGGTCCATGGAGGTTCCCCCTCTTCCCACCAGCCTTCCTTCATGCCCATACTGGCTGCTCAGCTGGCTCTTCAGCCCATTTGGACCTTTCCCCTCCAGCACGGTGGCCATTTTGGAGACTGCCGTGCCTGTGCAATTGACCTCTGCATGAACCAGGCCAGTATAGGCATGAAGGGAGGCCGGTGAGGAGAGGGGGAACCTCTGCAGGCCCCCCCATCTCCAACTCCCCCAAAGGGGGTAAGTCAATTTTTAAAAATTATCTTTTTTTTTTTAAATGTCCGTGAACCCCTCTTCACCTTGGAGGGGTGTTCAGTCCAGGGTTGGACCGAACAGGAGATGGTTCGGTTCAACCCCAAACAGTCGAACCGAACTGGTTCGATGTTGAACCTTTTTGCACATCCCTAATCTCAGCAACTGTAAATTAATTAATCATTGTTTTGTGAAATGAATGAGACAAATGTCTCTGTCTGTAACCTCATGCTTACATTACTGTGTCACCAAACCTGAGGACTCCTATAAAGAGAGTTCCTGATTATTAAGAGGGTATATATGGCAGCGAAACAAGATCTTCTTGACAAGATTAGAAAGTAAAAACTTTAAAGAAACCTTTGTAAATACACACAAAATCTTTCCTCTCTCACCACACTTGGCATCAGACCTTTGCTGGTTCAACAGCTCCCTTCCCCTCTCCTCCTCTCCCTTTCCCTCTCCCCTTGTGCTGTCTTGCCTGACCTGGGTATGGACAGGTTCACATTCTGGTGAGAACATTTTGGTTTTTGTGTCTTCTAGGCTTGAATGTGTCCTGAGATAAGTTTACATCATGCACCTATTCTGCTGTCATGGTGTGTGGCAAAAGTAATGGGCTGTGCTGTGATTGGTAGATTGTGGCAGTATAGACATAGCTGGTGGCAGAGTGTCAGCCAGAGCTGCCACATTCTTTGTAGTTTATTAATGTGATATCATTTTGTTCTTGACCTTATTGTTGAGAGTATATAAGGACCTGATCACATCATGCCAATGTTAGTGCCCATAAGGGCAAGAAAATAATAGGATTGCCTTGCTAGTCTTAAATATTTTACTAGTGACCATAGGTAGCATGACCTCAGTGCTCTGAGATATGAATACAGAAGGGCAAATGTGCAGTACCACTTCCCATCAACCATTTAGTCCTGGCCAGTTAGTCACCTAAATCTCATTTGGTGCTGCAGTTTGGGTCTGCAGTTAATTGATCGCATAAATTAACTGGTGCAAATGGATTGCACTATGCGGCCTAATTAGAATTTAAGATGTGATGCTAATTATTCTTTCGCACAAACGTAGATTCTTCATAATATTTTACTTGGTGATGCAAGGTCAGCAAGTTGCAACCAAAACATAAAATACTTTGGTATCTTGTTCTCAATCCATCTTGCTTGTGGCAAACTTTTTTTTTAATTTGGCTGCACTAATTTAGATATTTAAAAAAGGAAAAAAAGAAATTCTGTGATTATAATTGCTAATCTCCCTGATGAATACAGTGATAATTTGTTACTGAGAACTATCAGCCACAAGTGATAATCTGAATTTATTGAATTTTGTGACATTGCAGCCTCCGGCATTTGACTAATAATATTTTAAAATAAAGGCTATGACTGCACTACAATGTGAATTTTAAATGGGAGAGTAGGATATGGGGCCAGAAGAGAAATATAGGCCTTAGCCCGAGTCAGCAACATTCGCATATTTTGAAGATAACATAATTTACTGAAACAGAACAAAGCATCAGACCTTTCCTTTTTTTTATTTTCCCAGACAAATACTTTATTTCAAAAACTTCTACATCTCATTCCCTGAAATAGAAGCATCCAAAATGATATAAAAGGTCATAAAAACAAAAATCATACAAAACTATTAGAGAACATCAACCATAAACCAGAGCAAAAATTGAAAATAAAATGTGTGAGGCCCACAATTAAGAAGTGCAGACAAGGTTTGTATGCGAATTGAGGGTTAGTCAGCCCTTTCCTCCAGCAGTTCTTGCCACCCTTGTACTAACAGTGGTAGTCTTTTGAGTAATCACAGAACTTGGTGGTTGCTCAAATGACCAAAATGGCAACCCCTTGGAAGTCACTGTTTGAATTGTTTTCCAAGCCAAATCTTCTATTTAATTTATTTTTTTAAACTTTTTGGGACAGAGGGGAGAATTGCTAAACAGTGCTGTACACTGTATTTGCTACTGCTTTACATATCTTCTTTGTTGGGCTACGTCACTTGGCTATTTGCCATTTTTCTTCTATGAATGTGAATTTAGTTGTTGTGAATCATTGTTATCCAAAGTCAATAATGAACATACCCACTAAAAATGCATTTTGTTCTTCAGCCAATACATTATCAAGAATATCTTTAGTCTCACTAGTCTGCTGTATTCAGACGTCAACAAAATTGGTTTCAATGTCTTAGCTACCTGAACATTATACCCCAGTCCTGTGCTCTCCAACAAATGAGTCCAATATTCCATATTTCACTCACAGATTATTTATCTATTTATTTAGCACATTTATATACATCCCTATTAAAAAAAAAAATCCCTGGGCACTTCACAGAATCAAAACCATTAAAACATTAACATGATTAAAACAATTTGGAATACAATAAAAACTCTAAAAATCGAAACTTTAAAATTATAAACTAAAAGCCTGCTGAAACAGGTATGTTTTCAGGTCCTTCTTAAAAACATTCAGAGAAGGGAAAACTCTAATTTTGTTTGGAAGTCTGTTCCAGAGCCCCAAGGCAACTCTAGAAAAGGCTCAATTTCAAGACATCACCAACTGAGCCGGTGGCAACTGCAACCGGACCTCCCCAGAGGATCTTAACAGGTGGTGAATTTGATGAAGAAGATTTATTTTACATTTTTTTATCCCACTCTTCCTCCAAGGAGCCCAGAGTGCTGTACTACATACAGTGGTCCCTCTACTTACGAAATTAATCCGTTCCGAATGCACATTTGTAAGTCGAAAAGTTCGTAAGTCGAAAAGCGGTTTCCCATAGGAATGCATTGGGAATGGATTAATGCGTTCCGGAGCCTAGAAAAAAGAACCAGACCCCCAGTAAGGCTTGCAAACTGCACAGGAACATTTCTTTTCAAGAATAAACAGGCAGTAAACAGGCAGGCAAGTCAAGGAAACCGCATGTAAAATTCGTAAGTCGAGGAAACCCCATCTAAAAATTTGTAAGTCGAAAAAACCGCATCTAAAACTGGATCTAAAACTGCCGTTTGTAACTCGGAAAATACTTATGTCGAGTAGTTCGTAAGTCGAGGGACCACTGTACTTAGGTTTCTCCTCACAACAACCCTGTGAAGTAGGTTAGGCTGAGAGAGAAGTGACTGGCCCAGAGTCACTCAGCAAGTCTCATGGCTGAATGGGGATTTGAACTTAGGTTTCCCCAGTCCTAGTCCAGCACTCTAGCCACTACACCACGCTGGCTCCCCAGCGTGGTGTAATTACGCAAATTAACTTAGTGATGGATTCATCTCTTGTACAGAAGGACCTGGAAGCAGTATTGGGGTATATCTCAACCAACTGGGGGACTAAAATCAAGTTATAAACAATAGCTATGGAGGAGCTTTCTGGTAGCCAAGAGATGAATATTGCAGCAATGGAAATCTCCCAGTCCCCCTAGGAGTGAGGATTGGGTGCTTGAGTTAGCGGCGCATGAAAAATGGGCCCTCATAAAAGTAAATAAATCAGATAAATGGTCAGAAATCTGGGACAACTTCTTTGAACTATTCTTCGAATAAAACCCCTTCTGATCTACCCACATCTACTGGTGCAACGGTATGTATCCCTTCTCCTCTTCCCTCCCTCCCCTTCTGCTCGACTTCTCCCTCTTTCTCTTTCCCTCTATCTCTCATTTCTTTTCTCATCTCCCCCCAGCCAGCACTGACTCAGGGAGGAAAGGTCAGGCTCAGGGGCAGGGCAGCGGGGGAGAAACTGGGAAAGACATTTGTAAAATACAAAATGTCAAAAAAAAATAATGTTTTTTAAAAGGCATTCTCTTAAATACCTTGGACCCAAGCCATTTGGGGCTTTATAGGTAATGATCAGCACATTGTATTCGGCCTGGAAACTTATTGGGAGCCAGTGTAGTTCTTTTTAAATGGGTGGAATATGAGCTCTTCAGGCAATCCCAGAGACCAACCTGGCTGCTGCATTCTGTACTAACTGCAGTTTCCAAACTACGTGCAAAGGCAGTCCAACATAGAGCACATTGCAGTAGTCACACCAGGATGTTAGCAGCATATGCAAACAAACAAACACTCCTGTTTTAAGGTTGTTTATCTCCAGAAATGGACATAGCTGGCAAATCAGCTGAAGCTTACTAGTAAACCTTGTGAACTTCCATAGCTCCCTGTTTCACTGTGATACATATACATGTTAGTCTCTAGTCCTGTGTATTCTAATTTCAATTATTTACTAAAGTAGCATCTTGCTCTTCTTCCGTTAGCTCAGGGTGACATACGTGGTACATCTTTTAAAATATAGCACATTTCTTTTCCTGTGTGCCTTGATGAATGAAGGTATTTTCATGAGAAAGCCTCTCTGCCCAAAACAGGAATTCCATCTTGGCTTTGAATACAAGGATTATGAAAGGAATCTATCTACTTACTTGGCCTCAAGAGATCTGCAGGCCAAAGTATGGGTGACCGTAAACATTTGTGTTCATCACTTAATGGCTGCAATAACAACCTTAACATGCATGGGTAGAAGAGCCATCATGAATCAACTATTTATATCACCCCAAACACAATACCTTACAATAATGGAGGAGGAGGAGGAGAGTGGCTTGCATATCACACACACCACTTCCCAGCTTTAGCAGAGGTAAGGATTTATCATCTACCCCAGGCCTGCTCAACTCAGGCCCCCCAGCTGTTTTTGGACCTCAACTCCCATAATCCCCAGCCACAGTGGCCAATAGCCAGGGATTATGGGAGTTGTAGGCCAACATCTGCAGGAGGGCCAAAGTTTAGCAGGCCTGATTTACCCTGTGTCACCCTGCCCTGGAAGACGGTGCATCGAGCTTGTGGTAAGTACCAGCAGCTATCTCTCTGTTGTCCTGAGGCTCTCTTTCCTTGGGAGCAACATTGCTGCAGGCCTCTGTTAGTGGCAGAGCTGCAGCTCCCTGAATGCAGACTCAGCAGTCTCTGCTGGGTCCTGTTATCATTTCCTGGGCTGGCAGTATAAAAGAGAAGGCTGCCCAATCCCCTTCAGGAACCATGAGGGCAAAGGTGAGACTCTGCTTGCTGGGAGTAGCTTTAGCTGTTTAATTATGTGCCTGAGTAAGGATGTGAACCTGAGGAGAGCTGGGGGTGCTTCAATTACAGTGGTTACAGGTAGGGGAAGGTATGGAGTAGGGCCTCATTTACATCAGAAGAGGGGAAGAATAGTTCAACACCTCATTGCTATCTCTTCTTCTGACTGTTCCTATAATAGGAGGGTTCCTGACTGCCTTACTAGCTTGTCCTTTGACCTGTTGGTGCTGCTGTTTAATGCCAGGTTGGTCCAGAATAAAATCTCTAACATCCATGAAAACTGTGGAAGAAGGGGCCAACCTGGTTTGTATTATGGAGACCTGGGTGTGGGAGCTGGGACAGATTAGTCTTTCCCAACTGTGTCCACCTGGGCATTTAGTGCAGCATCAGCATAGGATGCAGGCCTGGGGAGGGGGGTTGCTGCAATTTATAAAAGCTCTATTTTCCTCTTTAGGCCCCCTGTCCAATTGAGTGCTGGTTCAGAGTGTTTGTACCTGATGTTGGGCTCTCGGGACAGAATAGGGATTCTGTCAGCATAACACCCACCCCGCTGCCCCGCTGCCTCTATGCCTGAGCTCACAGAGGTGTTGAGAACCCCCAGAATGATTTGGTGTGGAAAACTCGCAAGAATGATTATTCTGGGTGACTTCAACATCCATGCTGAGGCTCAGGGGTGGAGCCACCATTGAATGGACAGGTTCAAAGAAGCCGCCACCAATCAGGGGCCGTGCCTGGCACTCCAGCCACACCCCCTGAATCTGATGTCAGATGCAGTAGCATCTGATGTCAGACACATGGGTTGTGGCATGGGGGCCACCGGTGAGAGGAACACGGGCTGCCAGATGGCTTCCTCCACCAGTGCTGAGGCTGCCTTATCTGGGGTGGCTTGGGACTTCATGGCCACCATGACAAACATAGAGCTGTCTCAACATATTTTCAGCCCAGCATTAATTGGGGCACACTCTTGATCTCATTTTTTCAACGGGGCAGGAGTATGGTGATTTGAAAGTGGGGTGTGTGACGTCTTTCCTCTTGTCATGGCCAGATCACTTCCTTCTGAGGTTTAGAGATTCAGCGGCTACATCACTCTGCGAGGGTGGGAGCAGGGGTGTGCATGGCACCGCCACACTGCGGTCCGGCACTGGGGAAGGGGGTAGCTTTAAGAGCGGCGGGAGGCTTTACTTACCCCTCCTGCCGCTTTCCCTCTCTGGCGCCGTAAAGTTCAGAGTAATTGGGGCGGCAGGATACCTCCCTGCTGCCCCTTCCTCGCTGCTCCTCTGCAAACTTCCCAATAGTCCTTTGCACGCACGCACCTTGTGCACGCGCTTCAAGTCTCTGACGTGCGCACGTGCAAAAGACTATTGGGAAGTTTGCAGAGGAGCAGCGGGGAAGGGGCGGCAGGGAGGTATCCTGCCACCCCAATTACTCTGAACTTTACGGCGCCAGAGAGGGAAAGTGGCGGGAGGGGTAAGTAAACCCTCCCGCCGCTCTTAAAGCTACCCCCACCCCCGAACCGAACCACCAAGGTCCGGACCAGTCCGGACCGGTCCGGAGGCCTTTTCAATGGCCTCTGGACCAGTGCAGGCCCATCCCTAGGTGGGAGACCTATTTAAATGGTCCACCCCTGGAGACTGATGGACTTCAAAGGATTCCGGAGGTCTCAGGAGAACTTTCCATTTGTTATGGCAGGCGCTCCTGTCAAAGCTCTAGTTGCTCTCTGGAACTGAGAGATAGCTCAGGCAGTTGACACAATTGCTCCCAAGTGCCGTCTCATACAAAGCAGAGGCCATGCAGGGCCTCAGTATACATTTGAGCTGAGGGCGATGAAACAAGCTGGGAGATGGCTGGAACATAAGCGGAAGAAAACTCATGGTGAGTCTGAGTGAACACAGATTAGAGCTCTATATTGAGTTTATTCTGTGACACTGATGGAACAAAAGAATCTTTCCTCCCTTCACCATTGCATTTTCTCACTGTTGTCCAGTGGGGCTTTTCTGGGTGGTGTGGGGCTTCTTGAAATATGGCCCCAAGAAAGATGTGTACTCTTGGTAGCATGCTCTGATGCATTTGCACAGCTCTCTGAGGGTAAACTCACTTACATTCACCATTAGTTGGACTCTACAGTTGATGCAGTGTCATTGGGAGAGGTGTCCAGAGTACCACCTGGTCAAGTTTTGCTGGAAGAGTTTCCATTATTGATTCCCAAGGATGTGGACAAGGTGTTCAGTTGAGTTCGGCCAACCATGTGCATGCTTAACATTTGCCCTTCATAGCTTATTAAACCTAGTAGACAGGGAATTTTTATCTGGGTCCAGCAGGTTCTAACTGCCTCCTTGAGAGAGAGACTGGTCCCAGCTTCACTGAAGGACACTATTATTTAGCCACTCCTTAAAAAACCTAGTCTGGACCCAGAAGATGTAAACTACTACAGGTCTGTGGCCAATATTCCCTTCCTGGGCAAGGTGCTTGAGCATGTCATGGCTGATCAACTCAAGACACTCTTGGAGGAAACAGATTATCTAGATCCATTTCAATCAGGCTTCAGGCATGGCTTTGGAACAGAAACTGCTTTGGTCACCCTGTGGGATGACCGGTGCAGTGAGGGGGTGGGGAGCGCAACCCTGTTAATTCTCATGGACCTCTCAGCAGCTTTTGATACCATTGACCATGGTATCCTTTTGGATAGGCTAAGCAAGTTGGGTATGGGAGGCATAGCATGGAGGTGGTTGTGTTCCTACCTTGGGGCCTGTTTTCAAAAGGTGGTGCTGGAGGATTACTGTTAACCTCTTGGCAGTTGTACTTTGGAGTTCTGTTGTGTTCCATTCTTTCCCCTATGCTGTTTAACATGTATATGAAACTGCTGGGAGATGTCATCTGGCGATTTGGCTTGAGGTGTCATCAGTATGCGGATGACATTCAGTTGTATCGCTCTTTTTTTATCAGATGCAGGTGAAGTGGTGATGGTCCTGAATCAGAGCCTGGATGCAGTAATGGATTGGATTAGGGTGAATAAGCTGAGACTCAGTCCAGACAAGACAGAACTACTGTTGGTTGGTGGTTCCTCTGCCCAGGTTAATGATGTTCTAGATGGGCTTACACTCCCCATGAAGAACCGGGTTAGCAGTCTGGAGGTGTTCATCGATCCAGCACTGACACTAGAGATTCAAATGGCCTTTTTGCTCAGAGAGCATTTTATGAGCTCTGGCTGATATGCCAACTGTGACTATACCTAGACAGAGATAGCTTGGCCACAGTTATTCATGCTTTGGTAACTCTCACTTAGATTGTTACAATGGGTTGTACATGGGGCTGCCTTTGAAAATGATTCAAAAACTGTAGCTGGTACGAAATAGGGCTGCAAGATTATTAACTGGGACTGGGTATTTTGATCAAAGCCAGTGCTTTGTCAGCTGTACTTGCTCTCAGTCCATTTCCAGGCCCAATTCAAAGTTCTGGTTTTAACCTTTAAAGCCCTAAATGGCTTGGGTCCTGGTTACCTGAGAGAGCGCCTTTCCCCCATATGTCCCGACTCGTACCTTAATACCTTCTTCAGAGGGCCTGCTCTGAGTGCTCTTGCCAAATGAGGTGAGGCAGATGGCTACTAGGGAGAGGGCCTTTTTGGTGGTTGCACCCCATTTAAGGAATAGCCTCCCCAATGAGTTTCACCTAGCTTCATCACTTTGTTCTTTTAGATGCCCGGTAAAGGCCTTTCTGCTCATTCAGGCAGAATTTTAAATTTGATTTTTAAAACTGACTTTTAAAAAGTTTAAAAAACATTTTGTACTATATTTTGTAGGGGGGGGGTGTTTGATGTTATTTCATGTGTTTTGTGTGTTTGTTTTTCATGTTTTAATGTTGTGTTGTGAGCTGCCCAGAGAACAATTTGTTATGGGTTGGCTAACGAATAAAGTGTACTTATTATTATGTATGTCTTTGTTGTTTCTTGTTTACACAGTCAGACAGGTGTTATTGACTGGTTTGTTTTATCCAGACATTGAGTCCTTCCCAAGGACCTGGGATGGCTGGATTTTATGATCAGTACTGTTGGTTATTATAGATATCATCGCAAAATATAGACTGTTCCCAGTAAAGTCGCTTTTTGTAACTGATGGTGATTTCTGTGGCCCCTATGGTGTTGAGGTGCTCTTCAAGTTGTTTTGGAATTGCACCCAGGGCGCCAATTACAACTGGGATAATTTTGGTCTTTTTCTGCCACAGCCTTTCAGTTTCAATTTGTAGATCTTTGTATTTGGTGATTTTTTCTATTGCTTTTTCTTCTATTCTGCCAGCCCCTGGTATTGCTATGTCGATTATTTTAACTTGTTTTGCTTTCTTCTCAACTACAGTTATATCTGGTGTATTGTGTGGCAGACGTTTGTCTGTTTTTAGTCGGAAGTCCCATAATATTTTTGCATCTTCATTTTCTACAACCTTTTCAATGTTATGGTCCCACCAATCTTTGGCTACAGGTAGCTTGTATTTTTTGCAGATGTTCCAGTGTATCATCCCTGCTACCTTGTCATGCCTTTGTTTGTAGTCAGTCGGTATGATCTTTTTATAACAGTTGATTAGGTGGTCCACGGTTTCATCTGCTTCTTTACAAAGGCGGCACTTACTGTTTGGTGTTGACTTTTCTACTTTTGCTCTTATTGCATTTGTTCTTAGTGCCTGTTCTTGTGCAGCCAGAATTAAACCCTCTGTTTCTTTCTTCAAGTTGCCATTCTTAAGCCATTGCCAGGTCTTGATGATGTCTGATTTTCCACTTATATTGTGCAAATATTGACCATGCAGGGGCTTATTTTTCCATTTTTCTGCTTGGTTCTTGACTTGTTCTTTTTTGTAGGCCTGCTTTCTTTCATTGGTGTTGAATAGTTTCGTGTTATTGACCATTTGAAGTGCATCTTCTTCACTGTACTTGATATATTCTTCCTCTTTTCTCCTCCTCTCCTGTTTGATGGACTTGCAGCATTCCTTTTCCACCTGATATGCGAGGGAGGTATAGCCTATCTACATCACTTTGGGGGTGCAGAGCATGATTGATGGTCATGATTTTCCTGGTCTTACGATCTAGCGTCTCTAGCTCTGCCTGGGTCCAGTCTATTATTCCTGCAGTGTATCTGATTACAGGTATAGCCCAGGTGTTTATGGCTTGTATGGTGTTCTTGCCATTGAGTTAGGACTTTAGGATTTTTCTAACTCTCCTGATGATGATGTTGTTATTGTTGTCATCATTATTAAATTTCTTGTTATTGTTATAGAACTGTAGATCCAAGAGAAAGGTGCATTTCTCTATAAAGGCACTCTCTCTCAAGGCACTCTAAAGCATACCAGTGCTGCTGCAGAGGTGGGGCTGCACCTTGCCTACTAAGCATTGAATAATTGCAGTTGTGATGCTACTTCCATCATTCCCAAGCTTAGTAGACCTGGATCAGTTCCAGGAATGCTTTAGTAGGCATGGAGTAGTGAAGGTATGCTTTAAAATGCTTCACAAGCAGCATGCATGCCTCTCTTTCAGTGTTCCCTGTAAGAGGGATTCCCAGGTGTTGTTGACAACAGCTTCCATAATCCCCAGTTGTAATGGCCTTTGGCTGGTGAATATGGGATTAGTCAAAAACATCTGTGAATCCCTCTTACAGGAAACACTACTCTCTTCTGGATTTATGGTATTGATACAAACCCCCAGCCTTCCTGGTACTTCTGCCATTCTGTTAGTTGTTCCCCTGCTTCTAAGGGCCTTATCTATTATAATTTCTTGGCTAACTACTCTTGCAGCTCTTTTCTATTCATGTTAAAAATATCAGAGTACTGTATTAGCAGCAACCACAGAAAAGAAAACCACATCAAGGTCGTAGACACTGAACATGCTGTAGGTTTACGAATGACCTCGTTGGGTCAAACTACAAAGAGAGTGTTAGACTGGCAGAGTCCGAGATATCTTGTTAGCTATTTTTATGTCACTCATAAGCTAGGAAATAATGAGCTTTTATTCTGTAAGGAATAAAGAGCTTTTAATTCTGCAACTCTGTACTTATGATATATGCATTACTGTATTTCATTCAAAACATCTGGCATATATCTATATTCTACCTTGGAAATCAGCTTAATTGTAATCTTTCCCCTATCTCTTCCTTCTTCAAATTCCCTTATTTCAAAGGCTGATAAAGACTTTGTGACCAAAGGACCAGAAAGGAAAAGTGATTACTGTTGAACAATTAGTATCTAACCACAACAAGGCCAAAGATGTGAATGAAAGAGAAAATGTAAACAACTTGTTTTGAATATCTGGGGATGCAGAAGATAGGATGTGTATGCTGAGAGGATGAAGGGGAAACATCTAAAGAATATCTGCAAACCCAAGCCCGGACAGGTGGCTTGGAGTTGTCATTACTATACGCTTTGATGGATTTGAGGGGCTAACCTCAGGAGCAATCAAAAAGTAAGGAGGTTATAAAACCAAAAGACTTCCAATCCAACTTTCAGAGGGCAGCTCCAGAAGATGCAACTTCTCTCTCTATTGCTGCAGTGTCCCCTCATCATGCACCCCATCCTCTTATTGAACCTTAGCATCTGCAATCGTTGGGAGAGACTTTGAACTGGCCACTCAAGGTCTCTCTGCACCTTTGGTAATGAATTTTATCTATTCCTCCTCCCCTCCTCCCTTTCCTTTCATCCCTTCCATTGCTAGGTAAACTGTTTGTATTAGAGTTAGGCAAATTAGCTTTGCTTGCCAAGATCTTATATCTATTGTACTTCTCTAAATCTATTTCCTTCAGTAAAATTATAAAAGACAATCCTGGTTTGATTGCTTGTGTCCTCACACATCCACAAATTGAACATATGCTGGTGGTGGGGATGTTAGGTAACAACTGAGAGTATATAAGATTCAGGTACATTGGTACACTAGTCTGACAACGCACTGGTACATTGGTATACTGACTCATAAGCTCCATATCGATCTGTAGAAATGGAAGATAAAGTAGAACCCCTTTTGTGCATAACAGTATGTAAGATAATAATAATAAGAAGAAGAAGAAGAAGAAGAAGAAGAAATAACAAAATACAAAGATCTACAAACTGAAATTGAAAGGCTGTGGCAGAAAAAGACCAAAATAATCCCAGTGGTAATTGGCGCCCTAGGTGCAATCCCAAAACAACTTGAAGAGCACCTCAACACCATAGGGGCCACAGAAATCACCATCAGCCAATTACAAAAAGCAACTTTACTGGGAACAGCCTATATTCTGCTACGATATCTATAATAATAACAGCAACAATATTGATAATAAAATTCAGCCATCCCAGGTCCTTGGGAAGGACTCGATGTCTGGATAAAACAAATCGGTCAAGAACACCTGTCTGACTGTGTAAACAATAAAAATAATAATAGTAATATTTATTATAATCTTTTGGAATGTTCAATAATTTCCCCCAGAATTGCACTGTTTCTTCTTTATTTGGTGTTTCTACGTTTCTTGCCGTTTCTCCAAAGCATAGAAGGAGAAACTGTAAGAAGCTTAGAAACACCAAATAAAGAAGAAACAGTGCAATTCTGGGGGAAATTATGGGACAATCCAATAGATTATAATAAAAAAGCAGGCTGGATGAAAGAGGTCGAAAAATGTAACCAACAAATTCAAGATCTAATAATAACACCAGAATTAATAAGTGAAAGAGCAAAGAGAATTAAAAATTGGACTGCACCAGGCAACAATGAACTGCATGGCTTTTGGCTTAAACACCTAACAAGCCTTCATAAACAACTATCAAAACAGTTCAATCACATTTTGCAAGGAGGTGGCTAACAACTGGGAAAACTCATCTCATAATGAAAGACCCAGCAAAAGGTGCAGTTCCAAGTAATTATAGACCGATAACCTGCCTGCCTGCCAACCATGTTCAAATTATTAACTGGAATAATAGTAGATGAAGTAATGAAACACTTATTAACTAACAAACAGCTTCCAGTTGAACAGAAAGGAAATTGCCCGAACACCAGAGGCACAAAAGACCAGCTGCTGATTGACAAAATGATTTTAGAAAACTGCAAGAGAAGAAAAACAAATCTAAGTGTTGCATGGATTGACTACAAGAAAGCCTTTGACTCATTGCCTCACACATGGATACTAAAATGTTTAGAAACAACTGGTGTCAGCAAAAACATTCAGATATTTATAAAAAAAAGCAATGAGCATGTGGAGTACACAGTTAACAATCAATGGTGAGTCACTTGGACAGGTTAGCATTAGAAGAAGCATTTTCCAAGGGGACTCACTATCCCCTCTGTTGTTTGTAATTGCCATGACCCCACTTTCACAAATAATAAACAAAACAGGCCTTGGATACCAAACATCTAAAACATCAAGTAAAATAAACCATCTGCTCTGCATGGACGATCTGACGATGTGTGGAAAGTCCCAGTCAGAAATCGAATCACTGCTAAACACTGTCTGTATATTCAGTAGCGATATAGCAATGGAGTTTGGACTAGACAAGTGTGTTGCATTAATAATGAACTGAGGGAAAATAAGAAAAACAGAAGGAATAGAACTGCCCAATGGAAGCATCATCAAGAACCTGGAAGAGAAAGAACCTTATAAATACTTGGGCATTCTCCAGGCTGATAACATTGCACACACTGAAGTTAAAAGAAAAATTGGAAGTGAATACATCAGGAGAATTAGAGAAATCCTCAAGTCCAAACTCAATGGCAAGAACACCATACAAGCCATAAACACCTGGGCTATACCTGTTATCAGATACACTGCAGGAATAATAGACTGGGCCCAGGCAGAGCTAGAGACGCTAGATCGTAAGAAGAGGAAAATAATGACCATCAATCATGCTTTGCACCCCCGCAGTGATGTTGATAGGCTATACCTCCCTCACAGCTCAGGTGGAAGAGGAATGCTGCAAGTCCATCAAACAGGAGAGGAGGAGAAAAGAGGCCTTGAGGAATATATCAAGTACAGTGAAGAAGATGCACTTCAAATGGTCAATAACGAGAATCTATTCAACATCAATGAAACAAAGCAGGCCTACAAGAAAGAACAAGTCAAGAACCGAGCAGAAAAATGGAAAAATAAGCCCCTGCATGGTCAATATTTGCACAATATAAGTGGAAAATCAGACATCATCAAGACCTGGCAATGGCTTAAGAATGGCAACTTGAAGAAAGAAACAGAGGGTTTAATACTGGCTGCACAAGAACAGGCACTAAGAACAAATGCAATAAGAGCAAAAGTAGAAAAGTCAACACCAAACAGTAAGTGCCACCTTTGTAAAGAAGCAGATGAAACCGTGGACCACCTAATCAGCTGTTGCAAAAGATCACACAGACTGACTACAAACAAAGGCATGACAAGGTAGCAGGGATGATACACTGGAACATCTGCAAAAAATAAAAGCTACCTGTAGCCAAAAATTGGTGGGACCATAAAATTGAGAAAAGTTGTAGAAAATGAAGATGCAAAAATATTATGGGACTTCCGATTACAAACAGACAAACATCTGCCACACAATATACCAGATATAACTGTAGTCAAGAAGAAAGAAAAACAAGTCAAAATAATCGACATAGCAAAACCAGAGGATAGCAGAATAGAAGAAAAAGAAATAGAAAAAATCACAAAATACAAAGATCCACAAATTGGAATTGGACAGCTATGGCAGAAAAAGACCAAAATAATCCCAGTGGTAATTGGCGCCCTAGGTGCAATCCCAAAACAACTTGAAGAGCACCTCAACACCATAGGGGCCACAGAAATCACCATCAGCCAATTACAAAAAGCAACTTTACTGGGAACAGCCTATATTCTGCTACGATATCTATAATAACAGCAACAACACTGATAATAAAATTCAGCCATCCCAGGTCCTTGGGAAGGACTCAATGTCTGGATAAAACAAACCAGTCAAGAACACTTGTCTGACTGTGTAAACAAGGATAATAATAATAATAAAAATAATAATAAACAACCCTTAATCTGCTTCTGGATGTGTTCATGGATTTTTTTTCTTAAAGTACATTTCTTCTAATTTTTAAAAGATATGAATGGTCAGAAACATCAGCTTACAGTGTTAAATTCTTACCTATCAAGAAGGCCTTTTCATCTTACTATTTAGAGGACAATACTAAGCACAATCCAGTCCATGTCTGCACTGCTACTATCTGCATGTGCATAATTCACAGTTAGCTATATTTCAGTCATTACCTGATCGTGTTTTGTAATAGCTGTTTGTTTACACATTATTATCACATCCCACATCTTTCTACACTGTTGATTTACAGGTGTTTGTTTTTTTTAAAATCACTTCCTTCCCTTTTTTTAAAAAATGCACCAAATAATACATTAATGACTAATATTCTGTAAAGAATTAGTGGTACAAGAATGCTTATTGCAACAAAACGAACAAACAAACAAAATCCTAGATGTGATTTTAAAACATTTCTGCAGAAGAATCCTGTGGAAAGCCTAACTGAGACCCAAGCTACATGCATAGGCATTGCCACTTGACATCTTGTTTGGTTTATCTGTAACATTTAATCAGTCAGTCAGTCTTTATTATGGTCTTTGACCTATAACACAACATCTAAAACAATATAAAATTTTAAACATAGCCATATTAATAACATAACTGTACATTGGATCTAACCATTAGTGAGCAGAGTATGACAAATTCGTATTGCAGAACAACAGAATTTGTGTGTGTGTGATACACCAATTCACACTTATAAGCAAATATCTGATGTAGAATTCGTCCAGTCGACCTGGCAGTTTGTTTGTTTGTTTGTTTGTTTGTTTGATTTCGATACCGCCCTTCCCAAAAGGCTCAGGGTGGTTTACAGTTAAAACAAACCACTAAAACAGTAAAGAGCTAAAACAAATTAAAAACAATATAACAACTAACAATTTAAAAACATTTTAAAACAATGATCAAACCATTACAGTAATTAAAAACCCCGAAATCAGGTTTTAAATTTTAAAATAAACCAGATTTTAAAACCCGCAAAATTTAGGATGCTGAGTAAGCTTGGGTGAAGAGATGGGTTTTCAGGTGTCTTTTGAAAATTGCCAGAGATGGGGAAGATCGTATCTCAGCAGGGAGCGCATTCCACAATCTCGGGGCAGCAACCGAGAAGGCCCTCTTTTTATGTAAAAGAGGGTCAGTTAATCTTCGCTTACGGACTATATAACAGACACATCGCAAGAGCACATGTGCAACTGACTCAGTCTCATCAGAGTTACAGAAGCAATATCTCTGCTCAATTGGAATTCTCCTGTATCTACCAGCTAAAAATTCCGAAGGGAAGGCATTCATACGGGCCCTTGAAAAGGCCCATCTATGCTTGGGGAAAGTAAAGAGAAATAGATAATCTGCTGGGCATTTTGTCAGGGGTGCTCTTACCCCTGGACTTTGGGGTCTAAGTCCAAACCATCCACAGTTCCTGGGGCCCCCCAAATCATCTTTAGTCTGTCCTGGGTGGTGTGGTCACCTGGCCAAGCATGATGATGCTTAATTTGCAAGGGTGGGGGCCTCCAAAGGCCTTTAAGTCTACACTCCAAAATACCTAGGTGTACCCCTGCATTTAGTTACAGCAGATGCATGACGTGACACCATCATATTCAGTGTCCATTCATTAAATGCTGTGAGTGAGGATATCAAATCATGAGTTTACTTATTAAACATCACTGTTGTGGGAAAGAAGCAAAGGTCATATATTGATGATTAAGGGATAAAGGCCATGAAACATGCTGTGTACTAGTATGAAAGACTCAAGCAGAGGCCATACTTAGAAGAAAGGGGCCTTCAACAAGAGACAAGCATGGCTCAATACCATTTAGCCAGAGAGTCCTTGAAGATAAGGCAGCTAATAAATAATTGGGTTTACAGGTCTTTGAATGGATGTGAGGAGGAGACTGGGAGACACATTTTCATTGACACCTTATAAATTGGTAGCTTAACAAGGGATGAAGTGGAAGAATTACAAGGTCTGATGGTAGCAGTTAATTGGGGGAGTAAACAAGCCCTGCCAAAAGTAGGGATTGGGTTTTTGATAGGAACCAGGTTGCCATGATCAACACAGAATATTAGATTTCTAATAACTATGGAGATGAGGAATCCAAAGCACCAATGAGAATTTGGAATGCAACAGGTGGAAACCCACCAAGAGTTGGGGCGGGGAACAGACAAAGAAGAGAAGTGTGACTTTTGGGGTGTAAAATGTCATCAGTAGGAAAACAACAGATTTTCTCTTTCTTACTACATATATATTTTACTTTCCCTTCTTGCACATCTTCTTTGTTTTGTTTCCTCTTGAACCTTCTCTTTTTTCCATCGAAGATGCTTAATCTCTCAAAACCTATTTCTCTCTCTTCCTTTTTCTCCTTAATAATAATAGTCTTGAGTATTCTATCTTCTTCTAAGTATGCAAACTTCATCTGCACAACTTATTATATTCCCATAGACTTATGTATTCACTGAATAACGAATTATTTATTTAGTTATTTTAAGTTTTTAAAAAAATCCTTTTTGGAGAAGCCTGAAAATAACTCAAGCTGCCAGAAGGGTGAATATAACTTTTACTTTAGGGGTATAGGTTAAGGGATTTAGATCCATTTAGAATATAGATGAATTAGGGGACATTGGGGGCAAACTTTATTAACAATATCACTCTTAATAGTAGCTTCAAATGCCATACATGTTATGCTCCTTAGAATGTTAGTTTTATTATGTTTATATTTTGATTTACATTTTGCCACACATTTACCATTTTATGTGTCTTTTGCTATATATTTTCCATTCAAAATTTGGGATGTGCGAACTGGTTTGGAGGTTTTGGGGGTTTAGGGGTTTGGTTTGAAGATTTGGGGTTCATGGTTGAACTGAGTCCCCCGCCCCCGTTCTGTCCAGACCGGGACCGAATGTCCCCACCAGTTCGTGAATTTTTTCTCTTTAAATTAATTTTTCTTTTTTACCTCTAGCCCCTTTGGGGGGCTTCCTAAAGGCCACGGGGTGTGGTGGTCCACAAAGGTTAACCCTCCCCCCGCCGGCTTCAGTAATTACCACCACAGCCTGTTTTAGAGTTTATCTCAGCCTGTTTGTGCCTCTGTATTTTTGCACAGTGGCCATTTTGACCACTGCCACACATGCACAAATGGCTTCTGCAAGGTCTGGCATGGCTCAGAGCCTTGCAGAGGCCATATGTGCATGTGTGGCAGCCATTTTTCAATTTTTTTAAAAAAAAATGGCTGCCGCACATTCACAAGTGGCCTCTGCAAGGCCCTGGACCTTGCCAGGCCTCGCAGAGGCCATTTGTGCATGTGTGGCAGTGGTCAAAATGGCCACTGCACAAAATTACAGAGGCCTGAACAGGCTGAAATAAGCTCTAAAATAGGACGTGGAGGTGATGATCAGAACCAGCGGAGGGAGGGAGAATCTTCATGGACCCCCCCATGTCCCATAGGAAGCCCCCCAAAGGGGCTATTCCCCCCCCAAAAGACCCCCAAACTTTGTGACTCACCCCTCCCGACTGGACCAGACCGGGGGGTTCTAAGGGGTGCCAGACTGAACTGGCCCAGTTCGGTTCAAGGATGGTATGTCCTCAAATTGAACTGGGCCAGCTGGTTCCATGCACATCCCTATTCTACATGCCTCAGGTCTTTGAATAAAACTTTTAAGTTTTGGAAGGTGTGATCACTGGGTTTTGGATTTGATCATATGAAAAGCCTACTGAGGCAAATAAAGGACTGATCTTTGGGTATATATTTCTGACAACATGTCCCTATTTTCCCATTTAGGTGAATGGAGAAATAGGGACATGTTGGCAGGACTGGGTATGTATATTGCAAGCATGAATCAGTCCTTGGGCTGACTGGAATTTCATATTTTAAAATATTTTGAGACTGCTGTTATTCATGACTCATCTTCCTGAAAACTAACATGATTGTAGGGATCAGACATATCACAGCTGAAAAATTGTTCTTTGGAAGTTCTTTATTTTATTAAACACAGGCATTGGTCTATGTCTACACTGACTTATAGTGGCTCTCAAGTGTGTCCAATGGGGAGGGGTCTCCCAGTCCTTCCTGGAGGTGCTAGGTATCGAGCCCTGTACTTTCTGCATGCAAAACAGGTGTATTAGTACACAGCGACTGTCCTTCCATCTGATTAAAATAGCACCTAAGGAAAAAGTCATAAACGTAATTAAGACCAGATAGATAGATAGATCCTTTATTACAGTCATCAACCAGATAGACAATCATCATACAGTTTGCAGCAGACAATAAGAACCTACATCAAAGTAAGCCTCTCTTTACGAATTTTGCATACTATACAGCAAAATTTAGCCACATTTAGAGAAATGAAATCATCATGATCAGACAAAAGGTGCTGCAGATAAAACATATCAATATGGTCAGGATAATTTACGGAAAAAGGTGAGATAAAACTATTCCGCATATCCTTATAAAATTAGCAATAAAGCAAAATGTGCAATTGTTTCAATAGCACTTGTGCCACAAGTACATAGCCGAGTGGTATAAGGTATTTTCTTACATTTCCCTTCGAGTATTGCAGTAGGGAGTGCATTAAAGAGAGCAAGGGTCAGTGCTCTCCTGAATTTTGATGTTGTTAGATGGTTTAAATAATTTGCAGGTCTCAGGGGGATGAGTTTATTGGACAGAAATACACCACTGAAGACTGGTGAGATCTAATTGCCCTTCGACATCCAATACTCTCTGCTTAAGTGATCTTTTGGCCTGATCAGGGCCCCAGAATTAAGACGATTCACTGATGACCTGATTCATATGTAAAACCCTAGCAATAAATCCCAAGGTTAGCAACTGAAATCTCTATATTTTAATGCAAAAACTCTACAGCAGATGTACAGAAAACCAAAATCAACATATGTACAAAGCTTTAAGGGAATATTAAAGTTTGACCTGCTTCAGCCCCTTTCAGCCCAAAGTGAAGCACCATCTGGAGGGCACCAAAGTGGAATCAAGCACAGCAAATCTGACTGAATCCTTCACCCTTGAAGCTTTGCTTCAGCACCCCTACCCCTCAAACTACTTACCAGGACTAGCAGAGGGCAAGAGAAAAAGCCTCTACACTTCCTCATCATTCCCTGCTGTGAAGGTGCACACAGCCACCTCCCTTGGCTTAACTTGAAATGAAAAGTCTCAGGAATAGTGTGGCTGTTCCTGGGATTTGTAGTATTTTCTGAGGCCATGACCATTGCTGCAGCCTCAGAAAAGACAACAAATCCTAGAAGCACCCACACTTCTCCCTGGATTCTATTGAACAAGTTAAAAAGCATGTCCTTTTAAAAGTCAAGCCATGGAAGCAGACCTCTTCCTTCCTTATGACAGGGAGCTAAAGGAAAGTATAGAGGCATTTCTCCTGCCCCCTGCCAGTTCTGGTGAGTAGTTTGAAGGGCATGGAGGAGGGAGGCCAAATGATTCAGCTTGAAGAAAAGTGAGCACCCTCAGAATAAGGCTGAAGTGGGGTGAGAGAAATAGGTCACCCTATGGAAACGCCAAAGTCGTCTCTGAAGTTAAGCAGATCTGTTTTGAGCAGGCCTCATATGCACTATATTCAACTTGGTATTAATCATGGCATCATTCTAAATAATTTGCAAATATTATGACAACTGTCAGCTTGTTTAAAATTTAAAAAATGATGGCTTTTAAAAATAATTTCATAAGAGAAATGCATTATTTTCTAGGCATCTTCATTTTGCTGAAAAATGTCAGCAAGTGAAAATATTGAGTGATCCTAAAAATAACAGTTGCTATAATAACAACTTGATCCTGGGCACCAGTTTTTATCATTTTTGGTAGCCTCATATCAGAAAATGGGGGAAATATGATACAAGCCATTGTCCAGAGAGGGAAGAGGCACACTTCAGGAGAAGAATCAGGATGCTCTTACTTCTCCAACAGGAGGCTACTCTGGGTGGTTATGGGTTTCAATGAATCAGCCATCAGCATTAATATGTTTCTAGCTGGGGTGAGCTGATTTCCCCAGTCATTTCTTGTTAATTGTCCCAAGGTTTTCTCTGCCATTCTATTGATCCTTAATTCCTATTTCACTAGAAGCATTCTAAAATTAATTCCAGAAGCGGGATATGAACACTGCATACATTTTCAGTTTCTTTAGTTGCATTTGCAACTTCCCCATCTACAATACATATGTTGCATCTATATTCTTTGTTGAGCAGCATCTCATGGGTGTTCAAATGCAGACCATGCAAAAGAATTACAATTAGGGGTGTGCACGAACCAAATTCGGACAAAATTTGAACAAACTGCTTATCTGCGAACCGGTTCAGTTGAAAAAAAAAGAGTGGTATGGTCTGTTCAACAGAACCAGTTTGGCAGTTTGAGCGGCTATGCTTATAAAGGTGAACCTAGTGATGATTCCCCTTAACAAGCAAAGGGGTGGAGGAATCCTTGAAAAGTATTTTAAAGGGGGATGGCAAGAGGGGGGATGGCAAGAGGGCACCTTTAAAAGTAGATAGAGGTTCTTACTGGCCCAGCTGTGGCCACCACTGCTCCTCAAAGCCCCCTGATGCAGCCCAAGTACACGGTGTTGCCCATGCAGTGGTGGCATGGTTCTGGCCTCTGTTGCGCGGAAGCCAGAACCGCACCACCGCCACACAGGCAGGTTGCTGGAGGAAGCACTGCGCACTTGGGCTGCACCAGGGGGGCTTTGAGGGGCAGTGGCAGTCACCACTGCTTGGTTGGTAAGAATCTTAATCTACTTTTAAAGGTGCCCTCTTGCCATCATGCGGCTGCCCTTTAGAGGACTACTCAAGGATTCCCCCACCCCTTTTCTTGTAAAGAGAAATCCTCACTGGATTCCCCCTTACAAGAATAGCCCCTTGAACAGCCAAACCGGTCCAACAACGGACCAGGCTTGGTTCAGTTCCATTGCAAACTGGACCACCTCTGTTTCAGTTCACAATCAAACCATTGAGCCAACCCGGTTTGAGGTGAACCAGCTCACTATCGAGCAGTTCATGCACACACTTAATTACAATACAATTAGATATGCAGGCACATCAAAATTGTTCTGGAGCAGTATTGGATCAGCCTGCACATGCCGTTTTTTTCAGCAGAAAGAAGCCCAAATGCACAAAAGGAACTGAAACAAGTATCTTTTGAAGCCAAACTGTACACACATAGAGTACTCTGTATCTATTTAGAAACTGAATGGAACAATGGAGGGTTCCTAATGCATTGGTTCCACTTCAGAAACAAGACCAAGTAATTTGAAACTCTGAAATCTAAGGAAGGATTTGGATGAAGAGAATTTCAGAAGTATCCCTAGCTTTTAGCCTTTTCTGATGTAGTGTGAAGAGTTGTAGAGGAATAACAAATCAAAGTATCACACAACATCTGGCAAATACAGTATTTTTTTACTTGGGTTTTGCATCTATTTTAGAACAAATGAAAAACTGAATAGGGTCCATTTGCTTCATTCTTCATTCATTCCTAAAAGAATGACTAGAGCTCCAAATGAATAATGAATGTTTTACGCATTTGTAACCAATTTCTTGTTTAGCGGCTTATTTGTGTTTGGGATTTAAAGACCAATCAGAGATCCCAGGCAATCAGGGATCATGTGCTCAGTGTAATGTCACAACATCACATAGTCAAATGGCTATATGACTATATCATGGAAGACAATTCACGAAGAGGACAACACTTGCTTTCCTTACTCTTCATGGACAAACCTATTCACAGGCCAGAAGTGTTTTTCTAAGAGGAACACTTCCTATAGGAGGAGACTTTTGCAAAAAGTGCAATTATCATTGGATTAATCCTGCAGTTTAGATGCAGCTGATCACCACTGCATATTTTGCAGAATGATCATCCAGAAAAAGTCTGTACAAGAATGGGTAGTGCAGATGCAGCCTGGTCCCATTTGTCAGCAAATATATATATACAGAAAAGAGAGTGGGTGTAGATGGTTCTAGACTAAAGTGTAAGTACTGTAAGCACTGTAGACCTCCTGGAAAGAGAGAAAAAGGTAGAATGTCCACTTCAAAAGCAGAATATAGCTAATCTTTACCCTCTTTCTCATCATGTGGGCAGAGATAAGTGAACAGTAGTTCAACTGCTGGTTTAAGTGGCAGTGCAAACCATACAGAAATGAAGAAATGAGAGCTGGTCTTGTGATCGCAAGCACGACTTGTCCCCTTAGCTAAGCAGTGTCTGCCCTTGTTGCATATGAACAGGAGACTAGAAGTGTGCGCACTGTAAGATATTCCCCTCAGGGGATGGAGCCACTCTGGGAAGAGCAGAAGGTTCCAAGTTCCCTCCCTGGCTTCTCCAAGATAGGGCTGAGAGAGATTCCTGGCTGCAACCTTGGAGAAGTCGCTGCCAGTCTGTGAAGACAATACTGAGCTAGATAGACCAATGGTCTGACTCAGTATATGGCAGTGTCCTATGTTCCTATGTACTTCATTAATGCAATTAATGCGGGGATACATTCCTGCTGTTTGGACAGGTAGGTACATAACCACAAATGCTCAACTGCTAAAGTGAAATTTTCACTAACGTCCCCTAATGCAAACAGTCATCAAATCTGTATAAGTGCGGGGGGGGGGGGGCGGAGCCCTGGAGGCTTGTCTTTTTAAAAAATCTCCATATTACATTTTATTTAGATATTCCATGTACCCTGTTCTGGAATATATAAAGCAACCATAAAAAATGCATAACCACCTATAAACTTTGCATGCCTTGCAACTAAATGCCATTTTGCTGTGTAAATAGATCATACATTGGGAAAATTTAAGAAATGTAGTAAAAATAGATGAGGTGCACCATAATAATACAAACAGAATCTCTTTCAGATACTTAGAATCATCAGTGTGAGCCAGTCAAACCAAGGGAAAATTTCATAGACCTCTGGTGTCTCTCATTGCCCGACACCCAAGAAGACACGAGACACAAAGTATTGGTGCAAAATTGGGCCACAATTTATTTAAATCCAACAAGAACTTAAAGAGCAGGGATGGCCTCTCAACCGGCAGTGCGGTACTATAGGCATGCGCCACCAGGGCATGCCTAACTTATAGCATAGGGCGATACACCTTGGCTCCAGGCAACCACAAATGCTGTCAATCCAGGGCTGCCTATCCTAGCCGGCCTAATGCCGGGTCCCTGGCTAGCCTCACCCCAAGGTAGCCGTTCAGCGATTCCTTGGGGGTTAGCCTGCCAGAGTAGGTCGACCAAGGGGAGATATCCCTGAGCCGTGCAGTCTCTAGGGAGTTGCCCCTTCCCGACCCATAGCCAAACGCATACCCAAAGGTGTTCACCAGCCTGATAATATTTTTTCCAACCACACTGCACCTGCCACTGCGCGGGTTAGCCTAGCTTAACCCTCGCCGCCCCACCAGGTACGCAGATATACGGCCAATCCCTGCTCTAAATCCCTCAAAAACAAACTGGTCCCACTAGGTGACAGGTGAACCCCATCCCCTCTAAACAAACTGGGTACCGAAAAGAGAATGTCTGGATGGTCTATGGTGCCCCCCCAATGGCAGCCACAAAATGTGCCATCTGGGCATTAACCTTCCTGTGAGCCCTGTCTACCCTGTAGGGGTCCCCAGCACCCCTCGATACCCTACGCTGCAGCAACGCAGACCAAAAGAGGACAATTCCCGGGCACCATTCAAGAACCTGTAGAATGTCCTTTTGCAAATCATGGATAATGGATAACCCTGACTGAGACGTCAAGTCGTTTTCCCCTAAGTGGAGGACCAAAATGTCAGGCGGCAAATTTGCCGCCAAATATTCCTGCAGCATAGGTAAAAATTGGGCGATGACCATCCCGCGACGACCGATCCAGGAGATCGATGCCCACCGCCCAAGCCCCAGCTGCGTTCCAGGCTGCACCATACGTGCCGCCTTATGTGCCCAGAAAACTATGGAGTGGCCCATAACGAGTACTCGAGCCCTCGCCGCCCGTCGCGCAGGGCCTGTAAAGAGAAAAACAATCAGCGGCCGTCACCCGGGCGCTAGTGCACGTACCTCTTGTAAGTGGCAGACCGCCAACGCCCAATGCGCTGGATGGTCTCGCCCGAAAGACCCAGTTCGGAAGCTGTGGAAGCCGCACCGAGGAATGAATGAAGGGAAAGCTGCCCCGTGTCGACCCCCGCCGCTGTCAGCACACGACAAGCAACAGTCCAAAACTGGAACTGTGAGAGGGGGCATCCGTCCTGGTGAACGAAAAGGCACCCGGGTGCGGATCCCCGCAGGGCTGTGTACTGACTTAAGGCCCGCACCGGGCATAGAACAATATTGGTGGCCCTGTGCAGTGATACCAGTTGCCCCCTGCCCCTCTGGTTGGTCTTGGAAAAACGGAGGCGCAGTTGCACCACGTCTTGTCCAATGACCACGTCACCAAGTTGCATAACCTTGCAGGCAGGGCTATTCCGGCCCCTAGGCAGCAACTCACCAGCTCGGAAGGCCCCGAAAAACAAGACTAGCGTGGCCGCATGGAAGAACGCAGCCTCATAGGGAGAGCGGCAGACCACTGCAAACTGCTCCACAGCCCCCTGAACAGCAGAGGGGGAAAGGGGCCTCCGGCTGTCTGCCATAACCGGGCGTTCCCGGGACCAGCCCTCAAGCATCCTCCGAACCCTGAAATCCCCAGTGGTGTCAGCCAGGCCCTGGGACTTTGAAGAGAAAGCCAAAGCTGCCAGGTAACCTGCCATAGCACTCGGGGACAACCCCTTATCCTTAAGGTGGACCAAGAATTGCATCAGTTCCTCCGCGGGGGGTGGGGTGGGGGCGGGGGCAATCCTGGCCCAATCCTACCTGAGTCCTAAACTCCTGGAAGACCCTGCACTGCCTAGTGTATGCTGCCCTCGTGCTGGATGCCAGAGAGGCCCAAACAGCCCTCTGCGCTTCTATGCGCCAAGGCTCCATAGCCATGAAGGCATCTGCTCGGGCCACTGTTCCGCCTCTGGAGCCAGCTGGCGAAAGCGCTGCACCTGGAAACGAGACAGCGCATCCGCCAAGCTATTCTGGACGCCCAGCACATGGCATGCTAGGAACTGTATATTATTGTGCAGGCAAGCCAAAACAAAAGCCCTAACTAGAATCATCACCCTTGGAGACCGAGATGTCTGCCTATTGATCACCTGCACAGTGGCCTGGTTGTCGCACCAGAAACGCACTGTCTTGTCCCGAAAAAGATCCACCCAGAGATGTAAGGCCACTACTATAGGAAAGAATTCCAAAAAGGTAAGGTCCTTGGTGACCCCACTAGCTACCCAGGCCGCAGGCCACCGCTCAGCACACCAGCGGCCACGAAAATAGACACCAAAGCCCAAGCCACCTGCTGCATCTGACTGAACCTGAAGCTCTGCTCCAAAAGGAGGGTATCCTGCCAGAATGACGCCCCATTATAAGACTCCAAGAAGGTGGCCCACAGCTGCATGTCAGCTCGCATAGGAGCCGTGACCCTGACCCTATGGTGGCTACACCTAACGCCCTTAACGGCGTCACAAAGCCATCGTAGAAAAGGACGACCGGGCACCACCACCCTGCAAGCGAAATTTAAATGCCCAATAAGCTGTTGGAGTTGCCTAAGGGTAACTTTGCAGTCCTGTATGCAGGACACCAGCAAGGTCTTCAAAATGTCAATTTTTGCCCACGGGAGCCTGGAACAGCCAGCAATGGTGTCCAGTTCGATACCCAAAAAGGTAAGGACGGGTGACGGGCCTTCAGTCTTCTCCTGAGCCAGTGGCACAACCAGGTCAGCACACAGATTCTGAAAAACAGCCAGAAGATGACTACATTGCTCGGTTCCAGGCCGGCCAACCAGGAGATAATCATCTAGGTAATGGGCCGTGGACCCGAGGCCAGCCACCCGCCGAAGGGCCCATTCAAGCATGGAGCTGAATGCCTCAAAGGCCGCACAAGAAATCGAGCAGCCCATGGGCAGGGCTCGATCGATGTAAAAACAACCCTGAAACGCAAACCCTAGGAGGCTAAAATCTGCCGGGTGAACCGGAAGGAGGCGAAATGCAGATTCAATATCGCATTTCGCCAGAAGGGCGCCCTATCCACAAGATCGAACTACCTGGACCGCTTGATCAAATGAAGTGTACTTCACGGAACAAAGCCCATCCAGGATCCCGTCATTAACAGATGAACCATGGGGGAAGGAGAGGTGGTGAATAAGGCGATATTCGCCCGGTGCCTTTTTGGGCACCACCCCCAAAGGGGAAATGCACAAATCTGGCAAGGGCAGCTCACGGAACGGGCCGAGAACTCGTCCCAAGGCTATTTCTTTATTAATCTTGTGAAGAACCGCCTCCTCCATCCCAACCACGGACCTAAGGTTTGGGGCCATACTGTGTATTCTCGGGCCCACATAAGGAATGCGGAAACCATACTGAAAGCCTTCCCTCAAATAGCGTGCCTGCGCCTTCAATGGGTATTCCCGCAGAAAATGCTCCAAAACCCTGATCCTAATTGGGCTGGGACCCTTTTCCAGGAGTGGAACCTTGCATGGGGCCACCACTTTTCCTGCCGCCTGCAGGTGGCTCGCGTGCTCCCCCCTGGGGGGCCCTAACGTGCTGGCAGTGAATGCTGGCATGCTTTCCGCCACAGAAACCGCACTCGTGCATGAATCTGCAAGGAGACCTGTTGCAGCTCCCACTGGTATTAAAGGCCCAGCATGGCAGGGGACTTTGAACACCCTGCGCAGCGACAGACCCAGAAGATTGCGCTGCGGGAGTCCTAGAGATTAAGTGGCCGCTGTCTGCACGTTCACCTTGAATGGGCCAGGAGGGCGTCATAATAAGAAGCCAGAGCTCCTGGTGTTGCCTGTCCCACGGAATAGCCGGGTTCAGGGATGCTCGAAGCCAAAAAGAGCGGTCATAGCGCTCCCAAGCGTTACCCATGAAATCCATGTAACCCCTATGTATTATATCCAGGTACTTCACTAAAGCCGGGCCTTTTGAGGTGTGGACCTGAAGCATAACACCCATGTAGACAGTATAGCCAGACAGCCAATTGGCCCAATTATGTTCTACTGGCTTCCGCTTTGATTTCACTTCCTCTCTTTTTTGTTCCCCTTCCGTTAGGACGGGTTTGGGCTCCCTGAAAAGCAGTTGAAATATGTCCACGAACTCACCACGCCAGATGCGCTCCCTAACGCGGGCAACAAATGGTCACCCAGAGGCAAAGAGGTGTCACATGGCGGGTATGGGACCTGTGCTACCGATGCTTCACCCATGAGACTAGGAACTGCAGGCGGTGCTGTGGGTGTGGGGGAAGCCACCCCCTGCCAAACCTGAGAACACGCCCCATATGGAGGTGTGGAGCCAAAGGAGGCCGGGTGCCAGCTGTATGTGTTAAAAGGCTGAGCCCAGGGGGAGATACCCCAAGGCCAAGTGTTGTGCAGAAACTCACCAGGCCCCTGCTTGTCCCAAGAACGTGCGTCTCCTCCTGCAGAGTCCTGAACACTCTGAGAGCCAGCCGCATCCGAAGTCAGATCCACCGCTGGGGTAGCAGGAGGAGGATCACGCGCTTCCAACGCATCAAGTCTAGACGAGAGTGATTGTATTAGCTTCGCCCGTTTTGCCCCCCTAGTAACCCGTTTGGGACCAGAAGGAATGCCCGATGGCCCACCCTTCTCTGTAGGAAGCACCCCACCCCGTTTCTCTTTCTCAAGCGCTTCCAGTCGAGCAATGAGCGCCCTCACTGTGCCCAAATCGCCATCATCATCAGAGGAGGAATCAGAGACTGGTGCCGGACGGGGGGGGGGGGCCCGTTTTGCACCAGACTTCGCCTTGGCTTTCTTAGGACCCATGCCAACGACCGTCCAGAGCAGCTAATAAGGCTATAGGCCTAAAGAAACCGAACAAAACACCCCCGAAAAAGCCAGCAAGCCCCAGTGGGAAGACTCCCGAAGAAAGAAAAAGGCCCTTCGTATGCACCCTGGAGTCAACAGGCCCCAAAACACGAGCCCTGGAATAGGACAACACACCACCCAAGGAAAAGAAGGGGGGGGGCAAAAGCCCAAAAGGTGTGTTGAAGAGGGCTGACTGAAGGCCGGGGGGATCCAGCCTCTGCCCACAAATGGGGGGGGGGGCTTCCAGCAACAGACTGGGGACGCTACTACCCCCCAGGGAAGGCCTTAAAAGGCCGACCCTCCTACCCGCCCGAACCCATGAGTGCCGGCCCTGATGGTCTCACGCCGGGCCGTGGAGGGGGGGGAGAACCACCACCCGCCCTATGGGCAGCTGCCGAGACAACCGGCGGGCGGGAAATGCCGTCCGTAATGGGCTGAGAAGCCCTTCAAACCTTGGGGGGGGGCCTTAAAAAGCCACTCCCCGAACCGATGCCACCGCTTGGGTGGTTTCCGCTCCCTAAAATCTCGCGCCGAGCCAAGAAGTAGCCAAAATTGCAGGAGCCTTAAAAGGCGTCCTGTTCCGGTGCCTGCTGAGAGTGAACTGAGCTCTCCCGGGCCCGGAGCAGGACGCGGAGCGTAAGCTCTGCCCCCGCACGGGCCCCTCAACCAATCAGGGGGCAGAGAAGCCTCGTGCTTCTCCAGGGGGCCAGGCAAGAGCGCTGCGCCACTAATTAAGCAGCTGGCAGCGTGATTCTCAATGTTGCCTTAATGTTGCAGACCTCATATTCAATATTGCCTTAATGTTGCCGAGAGGGGCTGTAGTACTACTGTACTTCAGTGGCAGATCACATGCTTTTGAACTGTGATTATTTCCAAATAGCACTGGCAGGAATGGGGAATGAGTTGAAAAGTGCCATCTTCAAGGTGCACATCTCCCCACTTGAATTACCTGTCCCAGCCTATTAACTTACGGGTGTAACTCTGCCAATTTCCTTTCCCTCTGTTTTCCCCTTTAACCCACAATAGATGTTCGACTGCTGTGCCTCCCAGAAGGCAATGGGCATTCTCAGTCTTGTTGGGGCATTTTTTTTGTTTATTTTACAAACTAATAATTTTCTACATAACTAAGGACTCTTCCAAGTAGACAGAATGTTGACATTTACCCATGCCCATTGTGGATGCAGTAGATTTGCCTCATCCAGCCTTCATGAAGGATGTAAACATGTGATTGGTTGCAGGACCTGGATAGGCACGGCCTGTGAACCATTGGAGCGCACACTCATCCTGACCCTCACTCTGCTCTTGTGGCATTTGAAATAGCTTTTCTAATCCTTGCCTGGGATGTGAGTTTTATTGCCATTTTTATTTCCATCCTATTGTTTGTTGCATTTTTAAAATTTTTATAGCAGTTTGGGTGTTTGAGAAATGGCCTTGAATGTCAATTAATTAATTGATGGATGGATGGATGGTTATTCATTCATTCATTCATTTAATTTGTATACTGCCTGCCTCTGAGGCTCTAGGCAGTTCACAAAAGTAAATACAATAAAAGCAAAATAAAACAACCATTAAAACAACAATTTAAAACATTCACAGATTACTAAAAGCCGGGCTAAAAAGATGTGTCTTAAGGGCTCTTTTAAAGGCAGGTAAAGATGTTGAATCACAAACGGCTTTAAGGAGTACATTCCAGAGCCCAGGAGTGACTACAGAGAAGGCCCACACCTGAATTCCCACCAGAGAAGCTGGCAGCATCTGGAGATGAACCTCTCTTGATTACCTTAATGTGAGGTGGTGGGGATCATGCAGAAGAAGGCTGTCTCCCAGGTAACTTGGTCCTAAGCCATTTAGGGCTTAAAAGGTAACTACCAGCACTTTGTATTTTATAAAAAACCTATTGGTAAGCAATGCAATTGCTTTAAAACAGATATAATATGGTTTACAAGAAACCCCGGAGACCAATCTAGCTGCCACATTTTGGACCAACTGAAGTTTCCAAACCACATACAAAGGCAGCCCCATGTAGAATGCATTGCAGAAGTCAAGCCCTGAGGTTACCAGAGAGTGCACCACAGTTCTGAGATCATTGTCTTTGAGGGATGGACACAGCTGTCATATCAACTGAAGTTAATAGAAAGCACTCCTGGACATAGCCTCAACCTGAGAAACTGGAGTGAGGCCTGGGTCCAGAAGCACTCCCAACCTACACATACCTCCTCTCTTGTGGGGAGTGCAACCCCATTCAGAACAGGAAGATCTATCACATCCCTCAAAGTATGACCCCTTACTGTGAGTACCTCATCCTGTTTGGATTCAGTTTCAATTTATTATCCCTCATCCAGTCCATTACTGCCTGCAGGCAGGCATTTAGGGGAGTTTTTCCATTTCCTGATGATAATGTCTTGGAGAAATAGATTTGGGTGTCATCAGGGTATTGATAACACCCTGCTCCAAATCCCCTGAAGATCTCACCCAATGGTTTCATGTAGATGTTAAAAAGCATCGGAGATAGGATGGAGCCCTGAGGGACGCCATACAAAAGCTCTCGTTTCAGAGGGCAACTATCTCCTAGTGACACCATCCGGAATCTACCTGAGAGATAGGAATGGAACCACTGCAGAACAGTACCACCTAGTCTCAAATCCCCTAAGCGATCCAGAAGGCTACTATGGTCGATAGTATGGAAAACCGCAGAGAGGTTCAAACGTCCCAACAGAGTCACACTCCCTCAGTCCATTCCTTGGTAGAGATAATCCATCAGGCCAACCAAGGCTGTCTCCACCCCATAGCCTGCTCTAAAACCAGTTTGAAATGGATCTAGATAATCAGTGTCTTCCAAAGCTGCCTCAAGTTGATCAGCCACCACCCTCTGAATTACCTTGCCAACCCAAGGGAGGTTGGAGACTGATTACATTAGAAAACAGGTTATAAGAATATAATTGGTTTATCTCACTATAGTTTTTTTGTCTGAGTGTGTGTGTGTGTGTGTTATTCACACACACACACACACACACACACACACACACACACACACACACACACACGTTGACAGTTCTCTCACATAAGAATGTTGCAAAAAACACCCTTCAATTATACGTGTAATAAAAACCACAATTGAGATATCGATACCAAATAATGTGAGATACATTGAAAACCTTTGTAAAAAATACAAAAGATGCACAAGAAATCTCTTTCAGGCTGTGGACAGATTAGCTTTGACTTTTTAGAGCTCAGAATTATCATGACAATCTTTAAGAATCCATTCTTAAGCTTTGCTGTCAAGAGAAATAATGATACTGTAACATTCCTCAAAGTGAGGGCAACAAGAGGAATGAAAATCCTCCAGGAAATCAAGAGAAATAGGCAACAGTCATGGGGAGATCGCCAAGCTGTTTCTGATAAAATCATGTGTTTTAGAAGCATACATCAATTCCTTCTTTGACTAAGTGCTTTGTTTAATGTTTTAATAGGCTTCCTATCTGGGATATGTATTAACTCATCATCTTTCATCAACTCTTTCATGTGTAGGAAAAATAATAAAAGGAAATCTGTAAACAGTGGCTGTCATCCTGACAAATAATGCAGATATGTAAGTACAGCCCAGTATTCCCTCTAGCAGGGATTCCCAGATGTTGTTGACTACAATTCCCATAATCCCCAGCCAAAGGCCATTGCAGCTGGGGATTCTGGGAGTTGTAGTGAATAACATCTGGGAATCGCTGTTAGAGGGAACACTGTTAGGGTCTGGAGGTATGCAGCAACGCCCCTTGCACAATTACCATTGTTCGCCTGGGCTTGCACTGTTGCTCCAGAGGTGCTGACTGCACTCCAGAAATACTTAATCGGATCAGAAGCATGTTCCTGGCCTTCTGCAATATGTTTCTGATCTTACTAAGCTCTTCTGGAATGTAGAAAATGCTTTAGATTCTTAGTTCAGTTGCAGTGGTGGCTGGTGATTCCTGGGACTGGGTGGGCACCAGGGATTGGGACTGCAGGGCAGGTGGAGGGGGGAGCCAAAGTGGGCAGTGCAAAGGCAGAGCCAAAGTGGACACTGTCAAGATTGGTGGGTGCAAGTTGAGCATTGCTAAAAATCTTTGTTCCTAAAAAAAAAAAAAAAAGGAAAGAAAGAAAAGCAACATAAGCACTGAAGTGTTTCTTACTGTGGTTCCTAAAGCTCTGCTCTTGTTCTAGTCCAAATGGTCCACAGTCAAAGCACAGTCAAAACAAGCAGGAACACAGCTGGGTAGCTCAACAAAACACGACGGTGCTACCAGCAATGCGGCTGAGGCAAAGCCGTCTTAAATAGGCTGAAGCCATGTACTTTCAATCATGGGTCCCTGACTCAGCAGCTCTTCTTGTTAGTCAAGCCGTTCTGCACATGCATCTCCTTATCTCCTCCTGTCTCTTCGACTGACACCTCTCTACAGCTGAGATCGGCTGTGCTTCCTCCACAAGCGCTGTCGTACTAGGCTCTGTTTCTTTTTCAACAGCCCATGAGTTGGTCCCACTTGCCTCTGCAACTTCTTGCCTTTGAGGTTGCTGCACTCCCTCATCCTCTGTCACACTGCCTGTCTCCTCCTCAATAGCATGCCCATGACAATTATTCAGGATGCCAGTCAATGGTTGACTTGGTATGCAGCACTAAGTCAGTGGGAGAAGGGCTGCACATTTGCTAAGAGTTGTTGCACTGAAGGCTTCTTGCACAGCTGAGTGGGTGCAGAAGGGGTGGGGGAAATTATTTTTGTGTCTCACTGAAAAAGACTCTTTTGCTTGTTGGAGCCAGGACCTTGGCATCATCAGCACTCAGCTGCAATGTCTCATAGTGACCACTTGTGGGGGGGGGGTCATGGATAAAAGTGCTGGACTCCTCCCTTCTTTTGTTCTTCCAGTGTTTGTCTCCATTTTGTCACTCCAGAGATGGCTGTTTGTTTTGGTCTCTCTCTTCAGCTATGAGCTACAGCTGGAATAAGCTGCAGGCTTTTTCACATTCAATTGTAACCTTTTCTTTAAATAAATCCTTGTAATTCAATACTATAGAACTGTCTCAATCTTGCTTTGCTGCTTTATCACTAAACTGGTTTTGGTTTGCTATTTGGGGGCTGAACTGCCATTTCCCCCCTACACTAAAGTGTGCTGTCAAGTTGATTTCGACTCCTGGCGCCCACAGAGCCCTGTGGTTTTCTTTATTAGAATACAGGAGGGGGTTACCATTGTCTCCTCCCATGCAGTAAGAAACGATGCCTTTCAGCATCTTCCCATATCACTGCTGCCCAATATAGTACCAGCAAGGATTTGAACCGGCAACCTTCTGCCTGTTAGTCAAGCATTTTCCCACTGTGCCACTTAAGGTAACTTCCCCTACACTGCTTCCATAAATATGTACCTGAGGGCTGTGCAACACTCAGGGACAAACATCTTAAAGCAAAAAGGTCTTTTGCAGTGAGGGAAGAGACGTAAAAATTGCTACTCTCTGCCCTTTGCACACACTCAGCTGCAAAAGCAGCCTTCAGCAAAGAGATACTGAAAGCTCTTTGCAAACATGTGGTACTTATCAGATTTACTACTGCCTAACATGTCAGCCAATATCTCCAAACTGCATATCCATCACTGAGCTACCATGAATCTGGACCAGTTAGGTAAGCTATTTTGAAGGAGCAGGAAAGAAGAACCATGTCTTATAAAATTTGCAGGAAATTGGGACATATTCAGCAGGAGAAGTCCTGTAACTCGTCAGAGCCTTCTTTATGTAATCTGGAAATGAAGGAAATTAAGAGGGGGGACTATCTCAGTGTGTGGGACAAAGGACAAGTCCTTGAATTTAATCTTCTTCAGAGTGGAGTACTGCAGGGGTTGCATGTTTCAAACCCAGTCCATATAATTCTATGGCTTCCATTCAAATGGCAGCCATACCCCAGGGACACAATGTGTGGGACTCAGATCGTCATTAACTATGCACTGTATCTAGTAGAAAATAAAGTTCTTCCTCATTCACAAATCTACTGTGCCATCAAGGGAATCCTTAGTGCCGCTCTTTGATGTGAGTTCATAGGAACATAGGAAGCTGCCATATATTGAGTCAGACCATAGGTCCATATAGCTCAGTATTGTCTACACAGACTGGCAATGGCTTCTCTAAGGTTGCAGGCAGGAATCTCTCTCAGCCCTGTCTTGGAGATGTCAGGGAAGGAACTTGGAACCTTCTGCTCTTCCCAGAGTGGCTCCATTGCCTGAGGGGAATATCTTACAGTGCTCACACATCAAGTCTCCCATCAGGTGCGGAGGGAGGCTAGCGACAGCCCAGGTGCTGCCTCTGCCGTGCACCCCACCCCCCCAGCCTTGCCCCCTGTATCTGTCAGATGCAGGGAGTGTTTAGCCATGCTCCTGCATCTGATATTAGACACAGGGCATTGGTTTCACTCTCAAACTGCGCCATGCGACCCCGTTTAGGAGCTCAGTTGGCCAGTGCTGCATTCACAGCATGGTCAGAGTGATTCTTCCTGACTTTTAAATGCAGGGAGAGCCGCTCTGTCCATGCTGCAAACGCAGCGCTGGCCGATTTCACTCCCAAACAGGGCTACGCAGCCCTGTTTGGGAGCAAAATCACACACACTCCGTGTCTGACTTCAGACGCGGGGTGTGTGACTGGGGCCACAAGGCAGCCCAGGTTCTTTGAACCCATTCACCTAATGGTGGCTATGCCCCTGTCTCCCATTCATATGCAACCAGGGCAGACCCTGCTTAGCTAAAGGGGACAAGTCATGCTTGTTCCCACAAGACCAGCTCTCCTTTCCTTCATTTGTTTTATGCAACACTACCCAGTTCAAGTGCCTCAGCTAGGGAGGAGAGGATCAGGAGACAAGAAAGGCCACTGTCTGAGATCCTGGACAGCTGACTAGACAATACCGATTTGATGGACCAGTGGTTTGAATTGTAATAAGGCACCTTCACATGTTCCACTCTCTCCTATATGCAACCTGCCTAGTGGGTGGCACTTTCAGTTCTTCCTTTCTGCATTGTGATCCACTGCACACGCTTGTCATTTCCATTTTGTTTAAGCAGCTCCCTGTGATGAGCTCAGTGAAAGGGGAAATAGGTGCTTGTCATTAGGCTATAGCTGTTGAACAAGCAATCTTCTTCTAAGCGGCGTCAAATAGTACAGGCCAAGGGGAGAATCTTTTTACATACATTTTGTGCATTTAAATGAATGCATGTAGTTCAGAGGCACGTAAAATTGTGTCCTTTAATTTTGCAGTCTCCTGAATTCCAAATTCTAAATGGCCTAGAAGTATGATAATTGGCCCTAGTGAACAATTCCCCCTTTTCCTTTCTAAAAACAGAGAATGAGGATTTTAACTACATGTATATTTTACAACTCTAAATGCAGGCAGAATGAACAGGCAATGACTCTCTCAGATATCTTTGCAGGGGGCAGTAATCAAAGGCTTCTGGGCATAGGGGAGTCATGCATGAGAATGCATGTTGCCCTTAAACCCCATTGCTAGTTTGCTCCATTTATGTGAAAGAACAGCTTTAATAGTTTTAACATTGTTTTAAAACATTGTTTTAGAATTTTAAATTGTTGTCATGTTTTTATTTTTTTCTGTTGACATTTATTTTGTTTTGTTGTAAACCATCCAGAGATGTATGTTTTGGGCGGTATAAAAATATGTTAAATAAAATAAATAAGACCAGCATGAAAGGAGGATTTTAAACATGCCATTGTACATTGTACATGCTAATAGGATGGAGTAGAAAAGCATAGCCTAGGACAGGCCTGCTCAACCTAGGCTCCCTAGCTGTTTTTGAACTACTAATCCCCAGCCACAGTGGCCAATAGCCAGGGATTATGGGAATAGTCGGCCATCATCTGCAAGAGAGCTGAAGTTGAACAGCCCTGGCCTAGGAAGAAGGAAGAGAAGAAAGGCTGCACATACTGCAGAGCAACAGATGCATGTTCACAGCTGTAAGCAGCAGACTTATTTATTTGAGTTATATCTGAGAGCATTTAAGTGCTCTCAGGATGGCGCATAGGTATACAATCGAAATACAAATCAATAAAACAGCATAAAATGAAACTATGGCAACAGAATTTTACAGGAAGGAATATCAGCTGAAAAAATCAATATCAACTGACCATTGTGTTATGACATAAACAGCAGTTGCAATGGAGCATAAGGATTTGTGGCACGGGATAGCAGTTCATCCTCTGACCTCTGCCATAGTCCTGGTTGCCCTCTCCAGCGGCTGCTACTGCCCACACACCAATGAAAACAGGAGGCAGAACTTGGAAGAAAAGAACCACAACTTTAATTAAAGTCAGCAGCCAATGAAGATAGCAAAGAGGTTTAACACTCCAGCCACCGAACAGTGTAGAATCTAATCTTAAGCAAAAGCCAGTTAGCAGCGAGCCCCCTAGCCTAAGTTCATAACAGGTGATTTCACCCTGGTTCAGAGCTGCATTGCAGCCTGAGGGCTGATCACTGTTCTTCTTAGTACTGAAAAGGCTGAGGGATAACATCCCCCCCACCGCCACCAAGCTGTGCAGCCTTTAAAGTTAGTGATGCCCCCTGCCCCAATTAGAGAAGCCCCAGCCATGCCTCCCTGAGCCATGAAGCCTCAAGGGAAATAACTAGAATTCTTCATCACATGTGCCTTATGGTGCTCACCAATAAGCTAACCTAGGTCTCCACAGACTAGGGGTGCACAAATGGGTTCAAATCCAAAGGAACAGGTTTGAATCTGAACCCGTTCAATTTGATGGTTCTAACTGGGACCAAACCTGCTATGTATCTTGCAGTGCCAGTGCGAGTTCAAACCGAACTGAAACCAGTTTGATTCAAACCAGTTTGAACTGGTTTGAAGGTTCTAGCCTCCATTTTAGGCACTGGTGGCCATTTTGTGACACTTGTGCCACTTTAATTGATTGTCCGAGCTCCTGATCCCCTGTTTGGCCAGATGTGTCTGGCCCTTCGGTAGGCTTGGGAAGGTAGGCTTGTTCGCTAGTCATGGAGAACACTCACCCTATTGGCCAGGGGGAGGGACAAGGGGGAAGGTTCCAAAGGAGGGAGATTCAACTAGAAACCATCCAGAGATGTTCTGTTTGTTTTGGATGGTATTAAAATATGTTTTAAAAGTAAGTAAGTAAGTAAGTAAGTAAACTAATGTTTAGAAGCAAACCCTGACCTTGCAAAATTACTCTGATGAGAGAGACTGAGTGGAGAGATTGCTGCTGGTGAGCCTGCTGGCTGGAGACTGTCTCTGCTGTGGTCTCAGTCTCTCAGGTCTGTGTTCTGTTCTGGGTTTTGTTTTGCTTTTTTGGTGTGTTTTTTGTTATCCATTCAAAAGGAATCCTCCCTGTTGTTTTAGTAATTTTTCCTGGCTGTCTGGCTTTTCCTCAAAAGGAACAGGTCTGCAGTCTGGGAGTACTTCTGGATCCACACCTCTCCCTGGTATCTCAGGTTGAGGCGGTGGCCAGAGGGGCTTTCTATCAGTTTCGGCGTCCATTTCTTGAGATGAACAACCTCAAAACAGTGGTACATATGTTAGTAACCTCCAGACTTGACTTGACTAGCCTTCACACATGCACTCTATGTGAGGCTGCCTTTGTACATAGTCCGGAAGCTTCAGCTGGTACAGAATGTGGCAGCCAGGTTGGTCTTTGGGTCATCTCAGAAAGACCACATCACTCTTTTGCTGATAGAGCTACACTGACTGCCAATAGGCTTCCGGGCAAAATACAAAGTGCTAGTTATAAAGCCCTAAATGGCTTAGGCCCTGGGTATCTAAGAGAATGTCTTCTTCATTATGATCCCCGCTGCCCATTGAGGTCGTCCGGAGAGATCCATCTCCAGTTGCCACCAGCTCGACTGGTGGCCACACGGGGACGGGCTTTCTTGGTTGCTGCCCTGAGACTGTGGAATGTGCTCCCTACTGAGATATGATCCTCCACATCTCTGACAATTTTTTAAAAGCATTTGAAAGCCCACCTCTTCACCCAAGCTTTTCAGTTATTTAAAATTTTAAGGTTTTAATTTGTGGGTGATTTTTAAATTGTTAAATTGTTTTAAGTATTTGTATATGTTTTAACTTATTTTATTCTATTGTTAACTGCCCAGAGATGAAAGTTTGGGGCAATGTACAAATTTGATTAATGATAATAAACAAACAAACAAACAAAACATAAAAAAAATTATGCAGTGAGTGAGTGAGTCAGCCTTCTTCTCCTGCTTCTAGCCCAGCTGGGCTGCAAGCCTTTGGCCTGAGGCCTCTCTGGCCCACTTTTTGGGTGGGATTTTTCCACCTTTTACTGACAGCTTTTTCTTCTGGGTTGACTTTCTGTCCCCAGTCTCTGTGCAGTCAGGACAGGTTGTGCTCTCCTCTCCTCTCTGGCCTGCCTGTGTTCAGCCATTGGCCTTATAAAAAAATTCTGCTTTTCTTTTTTATCCCCCCCCCTTGGAGCAGGTGCTTCTTTTTTCAAAAATACTTTTTGAAACATGCTGCCTACACACTCTACAGCAGCTGAGTCTTGGAGTGGGAGGGAGGTCCCAGTTCTAGGCCCTGTGTGCTGCTGCTGCTGTTGTTTTGAGAGGGAGGCAGGCATTTACCCCTCTTCTTCTTCTTCTTCTCCTCCTCCTCCTCCTCCTCACACTGTGCTCCAGGGAAGAAGGGAGGGACATGACTCTTAAGGCTGAATGAGGACCTGGTTGTGTGCAACCATGAACATGAACTCACTTTACCCACCCCAGGCCCCATGGCCAATCAAAAATTCCTCCGGGCTTGTGTTTCAGCCATTGGATGATGAGCAATGGAGAATAGCAACCAAACACAGAAATGCTAATTGTGTGCTATTTGTAATGTATAACTTGACATTTAGTCCAAGGTCTCATCAGATGAAACCACTGCCATTGCCTTTGGTGTAAAGTACGTCATCGTAGTCAGTATAAAACCAGACTGATTTTATTCAGACAGGAAAAATACAAATTCTTTTCTCAGAATCCTGCCCAGTTGACTGGTCAGGTCTCCCCTGTGGAGAGCCAGTTTGAGTAAAAGGGAAATAGGAGCAACTACAGACTTGTACACATATGGAATGTTAAATTAGGCATCTTAGGGTATGGTGCATGGTTGAAAAGTAAAGGACTGTGGAGAGGAATAGGTTCCCATTTCCCCACCTCCCAGATCTTCAAGCAAGCCCTAAGTAGCAACAGCTTCAAAACTTGAAGTTATGGTTGCATAGTGAAGACCTGATGAAGCAGAACATGGAGGAAGGCCAAGGAAGGAAGGAAGGAAGGAAGGAAGGAAGGAAGAGAAAACCTACAGTTAATCCCAGGAAGCCATTAGAACAGACTTTCTGTGGTTCCCATATCAATGGCCATGTTGAATAGTCTGGTGCTTATGATGTTCATACATTATATCAGAAGTTACACATAGGAGTTGGACCACACTGCCTTTTTAATATTTGAATGTTATAATATATGACCATAATAGTAAAGAGAGTATGGAGAGATTTTATTGTAATTAATGTTTTGTGCATTTGGTGCCAATCTCACGAAATAAAGGACAAAATAATACACGAGGGGAAATAGCATTGATACAGGCTGTTGAACGGATAAATATAGGAAGAAACAGATGCAAGGAACAAGCAGCGGTAAGCACAGATCACTTTGCCAAGCTCAGCAAGCAAATAGCTTTCACCAGAGTAGATACCACTGCCAGACTTGCTGGCAGAATATGTTACATACGCAGGTGCATCTAGGACTGTGCACAGATTTCAATTTGTTTAAAACATAATAATACAATCAGGAAGCCTTTGCTGGTCAATTAGAATACAAGTTTCAGTTTACCTACACATATTTATACAGTCAAGTTATTTGAACCCTGTGGTAGGGATACCTGAAGGAATCGATCATATTCAGTAATCCAAAAACTTTTGTTTTAAAATGAGAGTTAAGATGCTTTACATTTTCACTGGTTACATTTTCACTCATGCTTGAAAAAGAATGGAAACTGCAAGTTAAGGTGTCAACCTTAACTTCTGCACCATATAAGCTGTAAAGACTTTGTACAGTGTGGTATATGATGATGGCTTTAGAAATGAGGCTTCATGCACCCACCCACCCTTGATAATAGATGCATCAGGCAAAAATTCATCAAGCACATCTCTAGTAAGTGATTAAGGAAACTACACCAGTTAAATGTCTGCTGGGATGCATCCCTCCCCAGCCCAATGTCCAACTGAAAACCAAGGAGAGCAGGTCTTAAAGTTCCCACTCCTCGACCCCAAATGGTTCAAACCGTGTTTCATGCACACCCCTACATTATTTATTTTATTTTATTTTATTTTATTTATTGATTTGATTTATATACCGCCCTTCCAAAATGGCTCAGGGCGGTTTACAATTAAAAACAAGCCACTAAAACAATAAAAACTAAAACAAATTAAAAACAATATAGCAATTAACAATATAAAAACATTTTAAAATAGGATTAAACAGTTTACAGTAATTAAAAGCCCCAAAATTTTAAAACCCTTGAAAGCCAGGCCAAACAAATACGTTTTAAGGGCTCTCCTGAAGGCTAACAGAGAATTCAAATTACGGATTTCTGCAGGGAGCACATTCCACAGCCCCGGAGCAGCCATAGAGAAGGCCCACCTCCAAGTCGCCACCAGACAAGCTGGTGGTAACTGGAGGCGGACCTCCTCAGATGACCTTAATGTGCGGTGGGGATCATGCAGAAGAAGGCGCTCTCTAAGGTAACTCGGGCCTAAGCCGTTCAGGGCTTTAAAGGTAATCACCAGCACTTTGTATTTTGCCCGGAAACATATCGGCAGCCAGTGCAATTGTTTCAAAATAGGTGTAATATGGTCTCTCCGGGTTACCCCAGAGACCAATCTGGCTGCCACATTCTGAACTAATTGAAGTTTCCGGACTACGTACAAAGGCAGCCCCACGTAGAGCGCATTGCAATAGTCAAGCCGGGAGGTTACCAGCTGGTGCACCACTGTTTTGAGGTCATCCTCCTCAAGGAATGGACGCAACTGTCGAATCAGCCGAAGCTGATAGAAAGCACTCCTGGCCATGGCCTCCACCTGAGAAACCAGGGTGAGGCCTGGGTCCAGGAGTATTCCGAAGCTGCACACCTGCTCCTTCTGGGGGAGTGTGACCCCATCCAGCACAGGGAGATCTCACTCCTCAGATTCTGAGCCCCCACAATGAGCACCTCCGTCTTGCTTGGATTCAGCTTCCATTTATTCTCCCTCATCCAGCCCATTACTGCCTGTAGGCAGGCATTTAAAGAGTGAGTGCCATTTCCTGAAGATGAAAAGGAGAAATAGATTTGGGTGTCATCAGCACACTGATAACACCCAGCACCAAATCTCCTGATGACCTCACCCAGCGGTTTCATGTAGATATTAAAAAGCATTGGTGACAGAATGGAGCCCTGAGGGACTCCATATAATCGCTCCTGCTTTGAGGAGCCACTGTCACCAAGCTCCACCATCTGGGATCTACCCGAGAGATAGGAACGGAACCACTGCAAAGCAGTGCCCCCTATTCCCAGCCCCTCCAGGCAACCCAGAAGGATACCATGGTCGATGGTATCGAATGCCGCCGAGAGATCCAAGAGGACCAACAGGGTCACACTCCCTCTGTCGATTCCCCGGTAAAGGTCATCCATCAGGCCGACCAAGGCTGTCTCAACCCCATAGCCAGCTCTAAAGCCAGTTTGAAATGGGTCTAGATAATCAGTTTCCTCCAAAACCGCCTGGAACTGGTTAGCCACCACCCTCTCGATTACCTTGCCCAGCCAGGGGAGATTGGAGATTGGCCTATAACTATCCATCGCTGAGGGATACAGGGTAGGCTTCTTAAGAAGAGGTCTAACTATTGCCTCCTTCAGACAAGGAGGCACCCTACCCTCCCCCAGTGATGCATTTATGATATTAACTAGGCCATCTCCAACAATCTCTCCACTAGATCGAAGCAGCCAGGTCGGGCAAGGATCCAGAGAACAAGTGGTAGGCCGTACCGCTCCAAGCAGCTTGTCCACGTCATCAGGAGTCACAGATTGAAACTGATCCAACCTAACACTGCAAGAGGGATTGCTGGATACCTCCCTCACAGACCCTGCAGAAATAGTGGAGTCCAAGTCGGCCCGAATACAGGAGATTTTATTCGCAAAGAACCCACTAAAGGCATCACAGCAGAGTGTCTCTGGGAGCTGATTTGAGGCAGAAGAAGCAGAGATTATACTCCTCACCACCCGGGACAACTCTGCCGAATGTGAACCCGCAGGCGCAATGCACGCCGACCAAAAAAGCTTTTTTGCTGCACGCACTGCCATTGCATAGGTTTTCAAATGGGTTCTATGTTGCATCCTGTCCAATTCGAGCCGAGTTCTCCTCCACTTGCGTTCCAGTCACCTACCAAGCCGCTTCATCCCCCGCAACTCCTCCGTGTACCAGGGGGCCATCTTAGAAGCAGGCCTGGAGGGACGCTTAGGAGCGATAATATCTACTGCCCTGGTGAGTTCTCTATTCCATGTTCCCACCAGGGCATCGACAGAATCACCGGCCACACCAGCATCAAAACCCTCCAAGGCCTTTTGGAAACCTGCTGGGTCCAGCAGCCTTTTTGGGCGGACCATCCTAATAGGTCCATCACCCCTGCAGGGGTGGATTGTGACCGTGATACCAACCTTAACCAGGCAGTGATCCATCCATGACAATGGGGTAAACACCGGATTCCCCACCCACGGAACACCCCCCTGATCTGAACAGAAGACCAAATCCAGTGTGTGGCCGGCAACATGAGTTGGTTCAAAAATTAATTGGGATAGGCCCATAGTTGTCATGGCCGCTATGAACTCCTGAGCCGCACCAGACAAGCCAGTCCCAAAGTGGATATTGAAATCCCCCAGCACCAAGAGCCTGGGGGACTCCAACACCAACTCTGCAACCAGCTCCGTCAGCTCAGTTAGGGAGTCAGTTGGGCAGCGGGGTGAACGGTACACCAACAGAATCCCCAATCTATCCTTAGTTCCCAGCCTCAAGAATATACACTCAATATAGGTCAACTGTCTCACAGGGGCCCTGGTGATAGTATTTTTATGGACCACAGCCACTCCATCCCCCCTCCCACTTCCCCTAACCTGCTCTACAACAGAGTAACCTGGAGGGAGAAGCTGAGCCCATACTGGGCCACTCACTTCTCCCAACCAGGTCTCAGTTATACATGCCAGGTCAGCTCTCTCATCCATGATCAAATCATGAACAATTTCGGTCTTGTTTTGAACTGACCTGGCATTACAAAGGAGCAAGGTCAGGCTCTGTGGGTAGTTGGTGCTGCTCCCCAAGGCCTGAGAGTTGACAGAACAGTTGGAAGTAGAAATAGTTACTAAATTACTAATTTCTCTTCCCCTGTAACGGCCAGCTGTTCTGCCAGCGCCAATTCTTCTATTCCCCACCACTACAGCAATAGCTGCCCCATGGCTGCCAGGTGCACCCCCTGCATTATCCCCCCCCCAGGAGAGCCCAAACACATCTCGTCAACTAGGCCTGGCAAAACTCAGGGCAATAAAAACTGATAGTAGAGATGTGCATGAAGAATTCAGCGCCTCTAATTCAAGGCAACAAAATGCTTTGAGATGCCTTTTAAGAGAAAAAGAGGCCTCTCAAGCTCCACCACCATCCGTTCAACAGCCTGAAGGTCCACATGGAGCTATGGGAATTCTGCTTTGGGATAGCGGTGTGCACAAAACCACCTGGCCCAATTCAGTTCAAGTTCAAACTGGACCCAAACTGGACTAGGCCAGTTTGGTTTTGCCCCCCATTGAATCCCACCCCCCAGTTTGGTTTGGTTCAGAGGGTTTCATCAAACTTTTTTTCAAAAAATATTCCCCCCTTTTTAACTTATCATCTCGGGGGGGGGGCTTCTTTGAGGTGGCGGGGGGGGGGGGTTCTGCAGAGGTTTCCCTTCCTGCCATGCAGGGTCTCACTGTGGGATAGCCTCCAAAATGGCCACCACAGGAATAGGCCCAGAAAGGCCAAATACCACCTGAAATGGGTGATTTTTGTACAAAGGAAGGCCAGCTGGGGGTGGGGGAAGCTCCACGGATCCTCCCGCCTCCTCAGAGAAGCCCCCAGGAAGAGATGTTAATATATATATATGTGTGTGTGTGTGTTCTTTAAAAATGGTTCGATGAACCCCCAAACTGGGTGTGTGCGTATGTGTTCAGTCGGGGGTTGCAACAAACGGGGGTGGTTTGGCTTGACCCAAAACCTTCAAACTGAACTGGTTCAATATCGAACCGGTTCAGATTCAAACCTGTTTTCACATCCCTACTTTGGGATGCCTTATGGAAGGTAGTATAAAAACTGGAAAATAAATAAATGGGAAATGTAGTCCTTCCCAGAGCTTTTCCCACAGATTTCTATGAGAAAAACACTGGAAAGTAGAGATGTGCACATCTATTTGGGTACAAACTGATTCCCACTGTGTGGTGGGAATGGTTGCCTCTGTGCAGTGCCAAGAGTGCTGTGTCGGGTATTTTGCTTTAGCTGAAGCTTCAAGGCAGATCTAATAAGCTTAGGGGTTTGGGGAGCCACCACTGACTTTGGGGCCTTGCAATGACAATAATGTATTAGTATCTATCACAAGCTTCTCTATCAACCAACCTCATTCAAATATGCTGAAAGAGGTGGGAGATTATTCACAAATTCAAATGCTTTCATTCCAGATAAAATAAACCTCAATCAATGCCACCTGCTCATAATCTGTACTGCATATTAAAATAACTTTATGTTTTAGGACACATTTCAAGAAAATAAAAGAAGAACTAGGTTGGCCAAATCATCAGTGAGCCATTCCTTTTGTTTGCAAAATAAAAGTGGAGAAAATGTGATTAAAGGATAGTGCCTCCCACCCTCCCACCCCCGCCGCCTTTCTCTGCATGTTCCTGGCAGCCTCTATAAAATCCTACATTAATTTGTTGCTTTTGTTCAGGTTTAAACAACCTGGGGTGCTGTTAGAATCACTGTAGTATATTAGAAAAACTATATCACCCATTATAAGCTCTTTAGAAAAAACACAGGACACAAAGTAGTAGATTCTTATACCAAAAGATTTCCTAAAGAAAAAGTTCAGAATTTGCTAAATTACCACTTTGGAAACAACAATATTCAGCAACTATTGCTGAATACTGTAGACTCTGCATGGGTAACCAGTAAAAAAGAAGAAGAAGAAGAAGTCAACATTTCATATTGTGATGGCTGTTTTACCACAAGCTTCAGAGACCCAGGCGATGACAGCAATGTAGAATGTGTAAAAGGAGAAGAAACAAGGTTCCTGAAGCAGAAAACTCATTCGTAATGGAGCATCACAGGTCAAGCTGACCTGCATTGTAACTGGATAGGCAAGCACTGGGAGCCTGATTCACTTAAGAGTCTCATTGGTATTAGTGCATTTGCTTCAATGGGCATGGGTGATAAAGTACTTGGTATCAACAGGGGGAGTGCAATGTGACATTGCATTGTATTTGCCTGACTTAGGTCAGCAACATGTTAGCTGTGTCTATAGGTCTGAATGAATCAATATATTATGCTTCTGCTGTGATGGAACTTTAAGATATGACCAAGTTAAACCTACTTTTTTCATTTCATGAGAGTACATGTTGATCATAAGCCATTTCAGAATTTTTCTTTTTTCTCTCTTCTACTTCTTCTTCTTCTTCTTTTTTTGCAGGATAAAATACATTTTGTAGATACTTCCAGGCTTTTGATTTCTGATTGGCATGTCTGGTTTCTAAATTCTCTCTGGCAAACTCATCCTATCTGTCCACTAGCTACCACAGCATAAACAGCAGCTTGTTCTGTTGAAGCTAAAAGCACAATCCAATGCTTAACAAGCAGGACACAATTGGATGGCTCATCTAACACTTGCCCTATCCTTACTATAAGCTATGGAAATTTTCAGTCCACGCTCCTTTAAGTACTGTATAGGTGCCCTTGTGAAAACACAGCTAATGGCCATTTTCCACACTTCACTAAACAAGTACATTTTTCTTGTGCACAGGGAAATATGTCACACTGTTCTGCCATACTGAAGGTGAGCAATACAAATGTTACCCTGAGGGTTTGCATACAGAGCTAACTGAGTTTAAAAGCTTTATGCGAGTATTTTATGCGACATTAAAAGAATACAGATATGACACCTAAGAATACAGATATGTGCATGAAAGAATATGCACAGAAACAATATGAATGTGGCCCTCGGTTACAATGCTAGAGCAACAGTAAGCGGTGAATATTTAAGAGAAGTACTGATTCTGGTTCTTCTGATGCTATTATATTATTATGAACATATTACTTATGAACACATACTTTTGTATGGTGTCCCTCAGGGCTCCATATTGTCTCCAATGTTGTTTGACATCTACATGAAACCATTGGGAGAGATCATCAGGAGATTTTGGTATTATCAGTATGCTGATGACACCCAAATCTATTTCTCCATGTCAACATCATCAGGAGAAGGCATAACCTCCCTAAATGCCTGCCTGGAGTCAGTGATGGGCTGGATGTGGGATAACAAACTGAAACTGAATCCAGATAAGATGGAGGTACTTATTACGTGGGGTCAGAATCTGGGAGATGGGTTTGATATGCCTGTTCTGTATGGCGCCATGCTTCCCCAGAAGGAACAGGTATGCAGTCTGGGGGTGCTTCTGGATCCAAACATCTCTCTAGTGTCCCCGGTTGAGGCGGTGGCCAGAGTTGCTTTCGATCAGCTTCGGCTAATACGCCAGCTGCGGCCATTTCTTGAGATAAGTGACCTCAAAATAGTGGTACATATGCTGGTAACCTCAAAACTTGACTACTGTGATGTGCTCTATGTGGGACTGCCTTTGTATGTAGTCTAGAAACTGCAGTTGGTCCAGAATACAGCAGCAAGGTTGGTCTCTGAGTCATCTCAGAGAAACTATATCATTCCAATATTGAGAGAGGTACATGGGCTGCCGATAAGTTTCCGGGCAAAATATAAGGTGCTGGTTATAACCAATAAAGCCTTAAACAGCTTAGGACCAAGGTATTTAAGAGAACATCTTCTTCACCATGAATCCCACTACCATTGAGATCACCAGGAGAAGTTCATCTGCAGTTGCCACTAGCTCATCTGGTGGCTACTCAGGGATGGGCCTTCTCTGTTGCTGCCCTGAAGCTTTGGCATGCATTCCCTGTTGAAATAAGAGCCTCCCCATCTCTGACAACTTTTAAAAAGGCAGTTAAGACACATCTGTACACCCAGGTGTTTAATTGGATATTGTTTTAATAGTTTTTAACATTGTTTTAAATTTTACATTATTGTCATATTTTTCATCTTTTTATATTGTTTTGTATGTATTGTTTTATTGTAAACCAACCAGGGACATAAGTTTTGGATGGTAGACAAATATGTCAAATGATAAATAGATAAATAAACATCATGAAGCTGCCTTATACTGAATCAGAACACTGGTGCAGCTAGTCCATTATGTCCGCTTGGACTGCCGATGGCTCTTCAACATCTGAGGGAGGGGTCATTCAAAGCACCTCTTCCTTTTAACTGCATACAATGCACATGCTCTACCACTGAACAATAGACCTTCCCTTTTCCACTTCACTGAGTTCTTACTTCCTTTTCTGTGGCCATCTGTGTCGAGGTGTGTTTTACTGGAATGTTTAGCTTACCATTCAACACAGTATTAGATGTGGAAAGAATACAAATGAACCATGTGCTTGTTGAAGAAGCTTTGTGCAACCTTCCATGCAGGGATGAGCACCCTAAATAGGTAAAATAGATTTCAATGGAGCTTGACCATGCTTAATTGTGTGGTAAATTGTAGCCAATGTCATCATTCTTTTTAGTAGACTGAACCCAAGATACCAAAGGTTTGCTAATTTCCAATGAACAAGATAGCTTGCTTTCACCACTTTACAAAAATGACATGAATGATGTCATTGCCAGATTAAAACCTGGCTCACTCTCCAAACCACAGCACAAACTATTATGTAATGATCAGCATATTATTCTGAATTCATAGGGGGCTAGCTACATCATGCACAGATTTTTCTAGATATTCCTGAAGGGAGTGTACTAATAATATCAGTTATAAACATAACATAAAATATAGTAAAGCATGTAAAAAAGAACATTGGTTTATCTGAGACAAAGTTAATGTAAATATTTAAGAAGGATACTAGTTAGTGCTAGCTAACTACTAGCACTAACTAAACTGGGATAGTTCTAAATATTCCAGGCACTTCAGAGGTTATCCAACAACATGTAAGGCAGTGCTATGAGTTTTGGTTGCCTTGATTAGTGTGAATGAGTTTTGACTGAAGTTTCTTCAGCTGGAGGTCAGGGATTTAATAATGGATGCTTCTGAAAGTCTGCGCATCTGAATGTATCCTCTGATTTTGAAGTTTCTAATTACCTGATTTTGTTTCCAAACTGTAAATGAAACATTATAATTCTCCATTCTTACAGTAATTTCTCAATTTTGTAACAGTGTGCTTTATTGCAGCATGCAGTTATTTCCATTCTTTTGTGAATTTTCGTTACCATTGCCTTTGTGGATTTTCATTACCATTGCCATACCATCGCACATTTCAATAAAATGCTCTGAAATGGGTATTGGCATATGATTGTATATAATTGCATCAAGAGTCTTTTCATGCGATGTTTTACTGATGCACATGTACACGTGTGTGCATTGACAAAACACTGCAAAATGGCAACCTTTATTTGATTGCTATCATAGTTGTATCAAGATTGCACCCACAGCCAATGAAGACACGAGGCATGTATTTGGAGTTAAACTGGGCCACAACTGTATTAATTAAACAAGGCTGAAAGGTAATAAGGATTGGCTTTCCACCCCCTACAGTGCGGAAGCTAGGAACTAGCAGCCTGCAGAACAAGTTCTGCTTTGCTGAACTTGATGCTCCAGACAGCATCAGCCCTAAGACATCTGCTGTCCATCTTTGCCAACCTTGTGTCAAGGCACCTGCTTGAAGGACTCACTTCCCTCAAGTCAAGTAGCATCTTAGGTTGGCAATCCTTCCACAAGTCAGTCCTAGACAGCGCTCCCTGAGCTGTCAAGCATCTAGGGACTGTTAAGGAGCCCTCATTATGCCAAATATGTGCCTTAAGGTGTTCACCGACATTACACTACCCCATAAGCCACACTGTGGCTGCCACTGTGACTGGGAACACTCAACTAACTAAGGCACCATAATGTGGGCTCGGCAACAAAGGGGTCATGACCAAAGCTAATCGGTCATGATCCCCCCCAAAAAAAAATTCTTACCCAGCCCCCAAGGGTGACCAGCCTCAAGCCTGCACTATGTCCAGGGAATGGGGAGGGTCACTTCCCAAAACATGACTGAGGGAGCTTTGCCAGGAGCTCTGAAATGGCCTGAAGGCTCCTCCCCCCAAACTTTGCAATGAGGCAGGGGCAAAGAGGACCTGCTCCAGACAGGCATCATCTCAACTCTCAAATGAGATATATTTAATGCTTCTCATGTGGCAGCAGTTTCACACAAATGCCACCAGAAAAAAGTGATGTGTGCCACTTTAGAATCTTATGAAGCTGTGAACTTAAGACACCATGGCTGACAACGTGACTAAATTACTTGATGTAAATCCCATTGAAATTAAGTAACCCTTTGGAGCAACTCCTGTGTAGTACTATTGAGTAACCTAGTCTAGATGCCCACACATGTGCACCCCACCCCCCCAGTACACACTCCAAAAATAAGGAATGTGTTGAACTATAGGAATACCAGAGAATTCTGTTTCATGGGCAAGTGATTGAGTGGTAATAAGGCACTCTAAATTCAGAGGCCAACATGCTGAGCAATGTAGCAGCTGTGTTTCTGACCCAATGGGTCTGCTGCACATGTGGAAGCCAGCCCCAGTGGTGTTGTGCAAAGGTGTACCTGCACAATCACATACAACAGCGCACAGGCACTTGTTCTGGGCTACTTCCATTGGAAACATAGGAACTAATGTCACGTGCTAGTGCCTATGTTTTCTTTTAGGTAGTTCTGCAAGTGTGCTCTTGTACAACAGTGCAGGGGTGGTTCATAGCATGTGCTCAGCAGCCCTGGTGGATTGTAAGAGCTGACATGGCATTTCACAGCATGTCAGCCAGTATTTGCATTACTATAAATTATGGCACAGCGAGGAAGTACCTGTAAATAATGGTGCACCTAATGGTGCAGTGGGGAAGTAACTTGCCTAGGGAGCAAGAGGTTCCCAGCTTGAATCCCCACTGGTATGTTTCCCAGACTATGAAAAACACCTATATCAGGCAGCAGTGATATAGGAAGATGCTGAAAGGCATCATCTCATATTGCATGGGAAATGGCAATGGTAAACCCCTTCTGTATTCTACCAAAGAAAACCACATGGCTCTGTGGTCACCAGGAGTCAACACTGACTCAACGGCACAACTTTTCCTTAAAGTCAACTCTAATTTCAAAATATATTGAAGAAGATAATAGCACTAGGATAAAAGAAATTAGTATGTTGCAGATCATGCAATCTTTTCTGATTCTAAGTTTTAAGTCATGTCAGGTACAGCCATATTCTATGAAAACCCTAATATTAAGTTTTCTGTGTGTGTGCAGTCAAGGATAAAGAAACAAGTTACAGAATGCCTTCTTACAGCATCAAAAAAACTGGGAAAATATCATTGATTTTATGTTGCCAATAATTGTGCATACTCCCTTCTAATTTTTGCAGCAATTTGTATTTAAAGACGATGCCAAAGAGCCTCCGATGTCTTATTCTTTGTCCTCCTTAATTCTTCTGCACACTGTATTGATTCATACAATAACCTCAGCTTTGTAGTACATTTGATGCATACTATCTCTTAACGCACACAGAGAACTGATGCTGTGTCCTGGTTATGTGAGCAAGAGCCAGAAGGTTCCTGCTGCACATTTCAGCTCAGCCGTGAACTCATTGGGTGGATTTAAACAAGCCATGATTGCTCAGTCTCAGCATCCCCTCAATCATATGAGACTAAGGAAACTAACTTACTGTTATGTGTTTCCCACATCCTGAGTGATGAGAAGTAGAGGGGCAATGCTGAAGGATTTGATTTCCTCTGACTCAGACTGCACCTGAGACTTATAGTGCCCTTGTATTATTTGGGTTGGATTTATTTATTTTTTAAGTGGAATAGTAGAATCAGAGAGTTGGAGGAAGTTTTGTAGGCTTTCTAGTCCAGTCCCTGCTTGATGCAGATGGAGAGCTACAGCATGTCCAACAGATGGCTGTCCAGTCTCTGATTAAAGAACTCCAACAGTAGTATACCTATGCATTTTGGGACTCTGGACCTGAATGGCTTTGGAGGAGCCCCCCACTCATGAGCACCCCCCACTTTAGGTAAAGCAGGGGGGGTTAAAAAAATACCCTGCATTTCACACGGCATGCACATGCTGTTTTCCACTCCCCAGGGGGCTCCAGCTGTCCTGAGGGGCCTCTCTGGAAGCTCCCTGCTGCCCCCATGTCCACCCCATCCATCTTTCCAGGTTTTGCCGTCATGTGACCAGTTGGGGTGGGAGTGGGGTGAAAGTCAAGTGGGCCTTTCCCAGGGTGGTGGTGATGGGTCTGTCTGGGCCTGGATGAGCTCCCTGAATGATTCTCCCACATGCTTGCACAGTGCAAGTCATATGTGATATCATGGGCTTGTGTGACGCTTGAGACTCGCACTGCACAGGTGTGCAGGAGCATCTTGCCTGTGCTCAGGTAGGCCCGGACAGACCCATCAGCCACCACCACTGCCTCCATCACCACCACCACCACCACCATGTGGGAGGCCCACTTGGCTTTAACCGCCCCCAGCCCCTGACCGTGCACATGGCAGCAAAATCAGGAAATATTGACGTGGTGGCGGCAAGGCGGACATGGGGGTGGCGGGGGGTTTCTGAGGAGCCCTCCCAGTGATGAGTACCTGACTTCATCCAAGAAGTCCGGTCCTAAGATTTCTGCTGATCTCCAAGGGAGAGCTCATGCTTGCCCTTAGGTATTGGTTCCATTGTCAATGTGTTCTTAAGCCATTTCTCTTACTATCCAACCAAAATCTACCCTCCTTTAGCTTAAGTCTAATCCTTCCCTATGGGGCAGCAGAAAACAAGTCTTTGCTCTCTTATAAGTAAGTAATAGCCATCCTTTTACTTAAACAGTGTTACTCTTATGTCCCTTCTGTCTTTTCTTCTTCAAGCTAAGCATACCCAGTTTCCTCACAGTTTGTTTTCCAGACCCCTGACTATCTTCATTGCCCTCTTTGAAATTAGTTTTAATTCATCTACATCTTTCTTAAAGTGTGGCACACAGAACTAAACACAGTACTCCAGTTGAGGTCTGAATAGTGTTGAATAAACTGGAACAATTACATCTCTGACTTGGAAACTATGATTCTATTAATGCAACCTAAAATAGCATCTGCCTTCTTTGCAGTTGCATCTGACTGGTGACTCATGTTTAGCTTGTGATCAACTGCAATCTTGAGAACCTTCTCAGACGTACTATTTCCATACTGTGGGTTAGCCCATCCTATACCTGTGTATTTGATTTTTATTTTGTCTGTTACTTTGTTAGTAAAGTTTAATTTTGTTAGCTTCAGTCCTAATCTATTCCGTTAAAGTCATTTTAATGTTGTTCCTGTCTTCTAAGCTGCTAGTAATCCTTTCCAGTTTTCTGTCATTTGCAGCCTTGATGAGAACGCTCCAGTCCTTCATCTAACTCATTGACTAAAAATTGTTAAGAGAACTGAGCCCAGTTCAGAGACCTGGAGCTTTCCCAGACAACAGGCTTTACTGTTTTCTGTGAGGCTTTACTGTGAGTTCAAAGTTGCCTCCCAAAATTGACGCAAAAAGTGGATTTTTTAACCCGGGATATCTATCTACCTAAATTTAAAATATTTAAAAATCACAGATTAAAATACACGACACAATAGATATAAATTGGGCTACACTCTAACACATGATGAAAAACCCGAATTGTGTGTGAAGTGCTCCACGATAGCTCGCAGGGACTTGGAGGTAAATTTAGCTGATATGTGAGCATACACACACACACACCCCAATTCTGGAGAGATGCAAAAAGCTGGGAGTGAAAAACTTCCTGCAGAATTCCACTCGAAACTTCCTTCAAGTACAAAGAAGAGACTCTGAAGAGTATTCTTCCAGGATAGTTTCCAACTAGTTGTGAATCTACCTGATAGTATCACCATCTAGGCTGCATTTGGCCAGTTTGCTAATCAAAGTATCATGGGGAACTTTATCAAATGCTTTGCTGAAAACAAAGTAAATGACATTCACAGCATTCTCTCAAGCCAGTAACCTAACAACATGATTTTTAATAAACAAACAAACAAACATAATTAGTCTGGCAGGACAAATTCCTAACAATTTCTATGCTAGCTTCTACTAATCACTACATTGTTCAGCAAGTTGCTTACAGATTACTATTGTAACAAAACGGACCAATCTGGATTGTCCCATTTTCTCTTTTTGAAGATCTGGACAAAATTAGTTTGTCTCTAGTCTTGCGACACCTTGCCCATTCTCCAGGATTTTTTTTTTAGACAGGGGTTCTGAGAATATATCAGCAAGTTGTTGTTTTTTTAGTACTACAGCATGCAATTCATCTGATCCTTAGATTAGAAATCATTTCAGGTAGACAGGTGTTTCCCAACCAAGAACATAGTAAAACTGAATAGTAGAAAAACAGAAATGAGCATGAACATTGAAAATCTGAAATCCATTCCAGGATTATCAAAGAAAGTCCTTTTAGTCATAGAGAGTGAGCAACAACTCTTTTATAGGCAAATATTTTCTTATTTTTGACTACAGAAAGCATCAAGAGAGGTTAACATTTTAAACTAGATATCTAAAATAAATATGAATATGAACAAAATGTGTAAATATAAATAATGAATATTTCATATATATTCATATCATATTAAAAACACAAATACCCTGGATGAGATCCCCTCCTCCTCACTACACTCAAATTGGTCTGTGGATAATCCTTCAACCATACCTTTCTATATACCCCTAAGAATAAGTCATTTTTGCTATGAGATGTTTACATGACAAGACAGAGAATGGAATATGAAGAGTCGGATTTATTCTATGTAACTCTACGAAAAAGAATAAACAGCCGCATGGGTGAAAAGGAAGGCAAAATATTCACAGGATTCTCTGCCGATGTGTCATGAAATCATCACTGTGGTTTCTGAGAGCTATACTTCAAAGTTAACCGAGCCCCAGGAACGTAATAAGTTATTTAGAAACCTGTAAGGTGTATAAACAAAACTAAAGCAGACTCACCGAGTTTATTCTACCTATTCATTTATTTATTCTCACATTTATATTTCACTTGACTATCCTGAAAACAGTATCTTGAAGCAGCTCACAACTAGTAATAGCAAATGTGGTTCTGAAATGTTGGTGATACATCTGAAGAATCAAAGCAGCTGAATTGTATTTTCTTATTAAATCAAGAGGTATACATGCATGCTAGTGTCTCCATAGTTAAGATAAGGAGTGAAAACAATGTTCTACTAAGGCCACCTTTCCAAATTTCATATAGATTTGCAGGCAATGGCTGACATACTACAGTTTGAAAAAGAACCCGGAAGAAGACAATTTGTGTTACATATTGCTCTATTTTTGGCTGAAAGCAACTTACATCTCTTTTCTCTCTTTCTTTTTAACTGATCCTTTAAATTTGCTCAGAATTCAAAAGTACCATGGAAAGTATTCCTTTGTACTTTAAAAAAAATCAGTTTAGAGCAGAGCTGCATATCTTTGGCCCTCCTGCAGATGTTGGACTACAGCTCCCTTCCTCCCTGACTATGGGTCACTGTGGCTGGGGATTACAAGAGTTAAGAACAGCTGTGGGGAGGCGGTATGCAGCCTTGATTTAGAGTATCAAATAACAGACCAATCAAGTCCTGGATCAAATTGCAGCACATGACAGATCATGGAGCTTGTACTGACAAGTGTTATAGTGAGCAACTATTGCATTTCTGAAGATGACTGCAAGAGAAGTAAAGACTATACAAGCATTCTGTCACTTATTTATTTATTTATTTCTACATTTATATCCCACTTTTCCTCCAAGGAGCCCAGAGTGGTGTACTACATACTTAGGTTTCTCCTCACAACCACCCTGTGAAGTAGGTTAGGCTGAGAGAGAAGTGACTGGCTCAGAGTCACTCAGCAAGTATCATGGCTGAATGGGGATTTGAACTCGGGTCTCTCCGGTCCTAGTCCAGCACTCTAACCACTTTACAGTAGGGATGTGCACAAATCTGTTCAGAGGCCCTTTTACGGACCTCCAAACAGGTTCGAACACTGGCCAGTTTGGAGGCTCAAAGGTGGGAGTGGGACAACTTTAAGGGTGGGGGAGGGTGCACTTACCCCTCCCTCTGCTTTCCTCCCACCAGTGCTCTGTTTGTAAAGACCCCATCGGGGCGGCAGCATATCTCCCTGCCACCCCATCACCTCCTTGGCCAGAATTGCCAGGTGCATGTGTGTGTGCCGGGCATGTGCACGGCGCGCTCACTAGCATGAACGCCAGGTGGGTGTGCTCACAGGTGCAATGTGCATGTGCACACGCCCGGTGTGTGCACATGCGTCCGGCACGTCTGGCCAAGGAGGAATGGGGAGGTAGGGAGGTATGCTGCCACCCCGATGGGGTATTTACAGATGGAGCACCGGTAGGGGGAAAGTGGAAGGAAGAGTAAGTGCACCCTCTCCTGCCCTTAAAGATGTCCCACCTCTGCCTTTGAACCGGCTGCTGCTGTTTCCGTGCACATCCCTACTTGACAGTTAATGGGAGGAAAACCCCTCCTTCCTTTTATGGGTTTTAAAGAAAAATCTCCCCCTTCTTCTGTTTATTCCTCCCCTTATTTCAGGGGGAGAAGAAGGGAGGAATTCCCCTACTGGTACACTGACTCCTTCTTGTTCTGTGAAGCCCAGCAGTTGGTAAGCATTCATAGGACCAGCAGGGAGGACAGACAAAAATATAGTTTTTTCCTACTCTTTCCCCCCTTTCCTCATCCCTCAGCAAGAAAACCCAGTAACTTACATGGAAGGACATTGATTTCACTGGGAGCAAAGATGCATAGGATAAGGACCAGCAGTGAGGAAAGGCAAAGTGAGGACAAATCCCTCTTTCCCCCCACTACACAGCAAAGCATCCAATACATTACATAAAAGTAAGCCCATTTATTTCGCTGGGGATTATATTTGAGTAAATGACCATAAAAGTGGGACCAGCAGTGACCATAGACTTTCTGCCAGCCCTATATTCCCTGGCCCACATTTCTCAGAATCTCCGGCCTCAGGCTGTGCAGGGACCTAGAGCAGGCAAATGGACAGGCTCTTAAACTTCTGGCTGCAGTACAGCCTGAGCTGTTGTGTGCCAAAATACGTGGCAGACAGGCTGCATGAGGAGGTGATGTGGCTGAGAGAGAGAGAATAGAGAGGATGTAGCAGCAGCAATGCATTCTGCATGTAGTGGAGAGGGCGTGGTCTGTCTAGCATTTTTCAAGTTTATTTTATTTTGTTGTGCACATGCGTATTCAGAGAGGTGAGGGCTAGTGAATTTATGCTATGGCTCCATTCCCACTACCGCTGCCAATGCATGCTGCTCAACTGCTCACTCTTCCTTGCCTTGCATTATTTCCCCTCTGTGGATTTTTTCCTCCTTTTTATTTTAGGATTCATCTTCCTAAAATATATCAATAGCTATATCCTTTCATCTGCTTCCTCTGATTCTAGCTGGGTTGCTTATTTCAGCATTTTGCATCATGCAGAACACAAGTAAAGGAATGTTCCTTGAGGGTTCCTCTCCCCAATTACCTTTTCTTCTTTCTCAAAAGCTGCAAAAGAGTAAACCATCAATTGTTTTGCAATAAAAATTAGGGCTGCTGGGGAGCTGAATGGCAAAATACAAATGAAGTCCCTGCCTTCATTCTTCATTCTAGTCTCCCATTGCTTTCAACCCTATGTATGTTTATTCAGAAGCAAGTCCTATTGTGTTCAGTGGGGTTTACGCTGAGGTGAGTGTGCATAGCATTGCAGGCTCTGCATTGGAATTAAGACCCAGCATTACTTTGAAACAATAAGAGCAAAACTATTAAACCTTTTCCAACTGTCCTAATGAAGGTAATTACAATCACACACACGGCCCTTGGGCTGGACCTTTCCAAGTGGTTGTTGTGCGACCCTCAGGGACATATTTTCATGTGGCACAGATCCTGAGGAAGGGGCGGGCATAAAAATTTGCCAGTTCCCCAATGTACGGGTGCAGTTAATTTGGAAGTTTGGTTAGTCTGCTCTCTTGCTTCATCCTTCCTTTTTATGCCAGCCAATCCTCACTTCACAAGTATTAGCCTCCGAACTGGTTCATTCTGAACATATAGTTCAGCATATAGTTAGATTCGAATTTGGTTTGAATTTGAGCCAAACCGTGATTTTTGGTTCATGCACACCCCTACTCAACAGCAAGTTGAAAGACTAAAGCAAAGTGTATATACATTAAGACTAATTTACAAATCCAGCATAATATACAAGACAGCACAAAGTATTTACTGCTTATGTAGCACAGCAGTTAAAGTGACCACTTTAACTAGTAATTTCTATGTTTTATAAAACTGTGTACCTTAATTATCATCTTAAACTGAACACTTATATACTTATGTTATTGTTATTACTTTTTAAGGAAACCATATCTGTGTGTGTGTTGTATCCTCTCTAATAAAACGCTTGGTGTCCGTCCGTGGACGGACACCAAGCGTGTGTCCGTGCCTCCCTGCCCTGTTCTGCGCCTGCGCGAAGCGCAGGCGCAGAACAGGGCAAGGGAGACACGCTCGCCGGCACCCGGCAGCCATCCTGGGCGGCCAGAAGCGGCCGCCCCGAAGAAGCCGGAGAGGAGGCGGTGGGAAAGTGACCGAGGCGGCGGCAGAGCCGCCGCCTCGGCCAAAATAGATGGAGGCCGGGGGCGGAGTGGAGGCCATGTAACTTTTTAAAAAAAATTTACTCCCGCGGCCACCGCCGCCGACCGCCCACCCTCCCTCCCAGCTGCCGAGTCCCTTGCGCCCAAAGC